>NC_135952.1:1647500-2092500 GCF_964058835.1 Carex rostrata
TGTATGTAGCACTCTAGTAGTGCCTCCATATGGCAAGAAAATAGGTAATTTACAACTCCAATAGAACACTCCAATTGAATGTGCTTGGAGCACTCTAGTAGTGTGTCTTTTTGTAAAGATAATAGGACATTTGAAACCCTAATATAACACTCCAATTTAAGGTGTTTGGAGCACTCTAGTAGTGTCTTTATATGGCAAGATAATAGGGCTTTTACAACCCTAATACAACACTCCAATTGAAGGTGTTTGGAGCACTTTTGTAATGTCTCCAGAAGTCAAGATAACAGGGCATTTTCAACCCTAATAAAACACTCCAATTGAAATTGTTTGAAGCACTCTAGTCGTGTCTCTATATGGCATGATAGTATGGCACTTAGAACCCTAAAACAACACTCTAATTGAAAGTATTTAAAGCACTCTAGTAGTGTCTCTCAATGGCAAGATTATAGGGCATTTACAACCCTAATAAAACACTCTAATTGAATGTGTTTGGAGCACTTTAGTAGGGTCTCCTGAAGACAAGATATTAGGCCATTTACAACCCTAATAAAACACTTCAATTTAAGGTGTTTGGAGCGCTCTTGTAGCGTGTTTATATGGCAAGATAATAGGTCATTTACAACCCTAATACTAAAATCCAATTGAAGGTGTTTGGAGCACTCTAGTAGGATCGGTTGGCGCTAGGGTTTTAGGATCAGTTAAATAAACAACCGATCCCAATACTATTAGGATCGGTTGTTTATAAAAACTGATCCTGATACTATCAGGATCGGTTGTTTACAAACAACCGATCCTACACTAGTGCAAATACTGGAATCAGGATCGGCCTATCTGGATCGGCTATACGAACCAACCGATACTAATACCTATCTGGATCAGTTTTATTAATAAAACCGATCCTAAAAACTAATCAGATCGGGTTTATTGGTCAACCGATCCTAATTTATGCACTATTAGGATCAGTTGTTTCTAAAAACCAATCTTGATACTATCAGGATCGGTTTTAACAAACAACCGATCCTAATAGTTCATAAATTAATAAAAGAACAGGATCAGTTCTTAGAGTTTAGGGTTTTTAATTTTTTAAAATCAATAAAACAACAGGATCGGTTCTTAGATAAGAACCGATCCATATACATTTTAAAAAATTTTGAAAATCAATAAAATTAACAACAGAATCGGTTCTTAACTAAAACCGATCCTAATAACTGATCCTAAAACCATCTCAGTTGGCGTTTGGCGCTAGGGTTCTTGTTCGCTTCGCGCCTCATCCAATCTATCTCATTTTCAATTAACTTGGCGCTAGGGTTCTTGTTCGCTTCTTTGAGATATTTATTACTCTAGATATTAAGATATTACAAAATTAATTATAAGTATATATATATCTATTACTTCATATATATAATAATTTAATGTTTGTAATATTCAATTTTCTACAATATCTCGTTATCCATTCATGCATTAGTTATTTATTAAATACTGTGAAAACTAAACATACAACACTGTTACATTTTTTTTTATTAGTTTTCTTAATAAAATTATGGAGCTGTAAATGTTAAGACCAATTTGAATGGTAAATTTTTAGTCTTTATTTAAAAGGATCGACAATGTAGTGAAACAAAAAAGTCATGAACGATCAAGAGACGATCGATTCAATAAGCATGAATTAGTCACATTTATAAAATGATGCAAATTTGTAATGCATTTTGCGCCTGAAGTAGAATCTCTCGGGAAAAATAATCTTTAGGATGATCCTTATTTTGTTAGTACTTTGGACTTAAATATAATATTCTATTCAAAGTTGGACTCAGTGTCACGCCTAAACATTATATATTATAATATTTCATTCAAATTTGATTAATTTTTCGATGATATTTTTGACAAATTATTCTTTTCAACTTCAAATCATATCATTTTTTTCATCACGTTCTCTCAATTTAAACAGCACTTTTTATTCAATATAACATTTTTCCCAAATATACGTACCTTGATGGGGAATCTTTTGTTATATAACATGAGTTTGAAAAGAATGTTGGATGGTTGACCTCGAATCCAGTCATTAAAAAAAAAAAAAGAATACTTTGCATAATGTGAAAGTAAAAGAAAAAAATTGTGTTACATTAGATAATAAGAAGACACAGTGATAACAAGCAATTATTAAGTCAAAGTATTATTTAACTTAAAATTTTCTTTTTAATACGATAAACCAACAAAATTGATGTCTACTAGTGCACGGTCCCAAGTTAATTAATTTTAACAACTTCTACCAAAACATAGGATATTGTTTTTTTTTTTTTTTAAGAAGTTTAGTTAGGATACGGTATGGCTATCTGGAAATAACAAAAAAGGACCCTTGCGATCCAAATCAGAAAGCAAAATCTAAGATACACTACTGGAAAATATGGAATCAGGATCGGTTATATATGCATATCAGTATCGGAATACAACCGATCCTGATGAAGGCGATACTGATACTACAATAATCTAGATCGGTTAAATAACCGATCCAAATAGAAACTATCAGGATCGGTTGTTTAAACAACCGATCCTGATACTATTTTTTTTTTTCAAAGTTGGTTCTGCAAAAAAAAAAAAGTATCAGGATCGGTTGTTAATAAACAACCGATCCTGATACTATTTTTTTTTTTTTTTGTTGGTTCTGCAAAATTGCAATATTATTCTTTTAGGATTTATGGTACCCAAAGAATTGAAACCGGATTGATTTGATAAAACAGAATACCATCTCATGTAATTTCAATCCAAAACTAAACTAGCCGAATTGATTTAAATGAAACCGAATTGAATTGATTTGATAATTTGAAATTACTTAAACTAGCAAAACTAATCTAGCAAATTTACCTAAACTGAGAGGCGAGCGGATTGAGAGGAGAGGGCCGAGAACCAAGCACCGAGCACCGATGTAACACTATGCAAAATATGTATATGGAATTAATAATTGAAAATAATATACAAAATGCTTAAATATGTTTTTCATAGAATAAATCACATTTTAATGTCCACTATCATTTTGTTTAGGCGTAACATGATATATTTAAATTACTTTGTTCAATTATATTATATGTTGTTAATTTGAAATTTCCAACTGTTCGAATATTCGAAAGTCAGACAAATTAATAGATACAATAGAGGATTAAGCACCTACTTATAATCTTTCTTTTAAATTTTTGGGCTGATTTATAAAGTGTGAAAAGATTAAGGTCACTTATGCAAACTTTAAGTAATAAAAATAAATAAAAATTAATGGTGACCAAATGAAATATGGCCACGCGGTGGTCTCTATATGAAACACCCATGCTTAATTCTTCCTTTAATTAAGGATATTTCTTCTCTCTTATCCGAAGAAATAAATAAAGTAAAATTAGAAAACAAAGGATAAATGAAAGATGAAAGAAGGAACGAGAAAAATAAAAGAAAACAACAGAAGGGCTTTTGTTCATATATCTCTCTCATTTGTGATCATGCTTTTGAGATTTAAATCACTGGTCATGGTAATACGATTATTGTCATGGGTAATTTCCTCTCTCTTGATGATGCTTTTTCTCTCTCTTTCATGATTAGAGTTCTAATAACCTTTGAGAAATGAAGCATGTAACTGCTATATCGCTATCAATTGATTTCAAATAGTAATTGATTGAAAATCTTATTCCTTTTTATTTTGTCTTCTTTATATGTCGTTTAAACCCTAACTTGTTAGTACTGAACTACTGATGTCTTATGGTATCGATTTCTACTGCAACCAAAAAGTTGAGATTGTTCAGTTGATGATTTCGCATCTCTAGACACTGGTATCATTCAGTACCGTGTTTATTAATTTCTGTTATGGTATAGTTCACTGGTCAGTGGACTAAATGGTAAAATTTGCTAAATCCGTAAATTAATCATGTTAGAGGGACTAAAGTGAATAATGAAAATATGAAGTATACAGTAAGGCGTAAGCTATAAAATGGAAGAAATGAAGTTAAGTGAGTATAAAGCTCTTGGATTTAAGAAAATAGAAATGTGGTCTTGCCTTGAGCTTGATATAAAAGAAAATAAAATAGAACAGACCTGGACTAGATGTGTATGTGAAATTGATATTTGGATTGTTGAATTTGGACTTGAATTACTTGAATTAGTTAAACGGACTTAGACTTGAACTAGGGGCCTGAATTGAATATAAGTGAAAGAAGTTAAGAAAATAATTAAATAATGATTAGGGATGGTTATAACTTATAAGTGTGCTTCGTTATATAGGTGAGTTTAATTGATATCACAAAGCAAAGTGTGATTTTAAAATTAATAGAAGATATATATATTCTTTTGACATAGGCTTAAAGAGATTGACGGGACATAATGATTGGCATGAACAAACAATTCGCTTATTGCCCTACGATATCAGGTGCGAGGTTATTGGATTAGTCTGAGATTCATAACTAGGAATTAAATCGTAACTCGCTGTGCATTTTGAATATTTGATTGACTGCATTGATTGAGCTGTTGCATCATATGCATAGCCCAATACAATTGAAACTGAATTACAGGTAAGTCTGTTGACTGTCATGTTGATATTGTTTATCGATTGGTTGATTTTTATTGCAAATGATTGATTGAGCCACAGTGATTGAATTGAATGAATATTGAATACTGAAATCCTTGAACCTCCATATAGTGGAGAAAAATGATTATTATACGTAAAGTCTAGCTAGCTACTAGACTTTACTCCAGGACCCTTATGCGCATATGGTGAATGGCCCCAACTGAATCCAGTACCTATTGGATAGGGGATATTGAATAAATGTGAATTGTGATTGTGAAACTAATGAACTGTGGTAACTGTCTTATCATTGATTTTCTTTCCGATAATGACAGTATTGTAATATTGTTTCTGTATTGGTTCTGTTAACAATATGTCAGAATAGTTAGAATGGTATAAGCCCTGACACGACAGATACATGTTATAGTATCTTTCAGTGTTACCAGACTATAAATTGTAAAGTTAAGAAACCAAATGTTACCAGACTTAGTGGTTCTAAAGATAGGTCTCAAACCATTTATTCTGATAAGATTCTTAGAGTTCTAATTTAATTATGAAATATTTGTTATTCAATTGGATACTGTTATTGAGCATTTGCATTCGTCATTATAGAACTGAACTGATAATTTCTCGTGCGGTGATTTCATTCTGAATATGGATTTCCTTCGAATCCAATAATCTGAGTGGCAATCAGCACTGAGAAATAATTTATTATTTCTCACTCGTTTCCCCTTGTGGGTTACAGGTTTATTATACGAAGATAAAGAGCGCTTTCGGGTAATATTTGACAGCAGGGCCACCTAAAGGTATGGGATTTGGGTTTATTATATCTGACAGGGTGCAGAGAATATATCTCTAGCATCATCCACTATAAAATGTCAGATAATTATTGTAAATAAATTGGGATGTGGCAAAAATAATGGATGCTATTGGGAATGCATAAAAAGATCCATGCCTTATATTACGTATATTGTTATGGTAAACAGACGCGGTAATAATCGTTGCACCTCCGTATCGGGGGTGTGACAACCGAGCACCGAGCACCGAGCGAGTGAGTGGATTTATTGCGCCGAGCACACTTGCGTTGAGCACCGAGCACTCTTTTTATTGAGCCGATCGGACTGAGAGGAGACGGCAAGATGGAGGGAGAGGAGGAGACTTGCGGCTAGAGGAGACAAGGTGTTGAGAGAGTTGTAATTTTGAATAATGGAGAGACGCAAGGAGAGAAGGGATGAGCGCGGAAAAATAAAAACCTAAAATGGACTATCTGGATCGGTTTTTTGAAACAACCGATCCTGATACTATTTTTTTTTTTTCAAAGTTGGTTCTGAAAAAAAAAAAAGTATCAGGAACGGTTGTTTATAAACAACCGTTCCTGATACCTTTTTTTTTTTTTTCAAAGTTGGTTCTGCAAAAAAAAAAAGTATCAGGAACGGTTGTTTATAAACAACCGATCCTGATACTATTATTATTATTTTTTTTTTTTGCAGAACCATCTTTGAAAAAAAAAAAGTATCAGGATCGGTTCTTATATAGGAACCGATCTAGATAGTATCTGGATCGGTTCTAAGCTAAGAACCGATCCTAATTATCAAGTATTAGGATCGGTTCTTAGCTTAGAACCGATCCAGATACTATCTGGATCGGTTCTTAACTAGGAACCGATCCAATTAGTTCATGTGCTGTGTTTTCATTAGCTTTTAGTATCGGTTTTATTGATAAAACCGATCCAGATAGGTATTAGTATCGGTTAGTTCATACAGCCGATCCAAATAGGCCGATTCTGATTTCAGTTTTTCCACTAGTGATAATAACATAATCACTGTTTGTAACTACCAATACAACAACAGAGTAGACACTTTTCTCGAGAGAAAAAATGCATTTATGACGGTACTCCCTCGCGAAAAGTACTATCGCAAAAAGAAAAAAACTGAATATATAATGACGGTACTCCGTCGCGAAAAAGTCACTTTTTTATTCTCGCGAAAAGTGTCTCATTCTTGTTACAACACGATCAAATGCAATAACAATATATATAGTTTCTTTTTAACATTAGCAGATAAAATACCCAAAAATAAAGAAATATATCATAACATTGTGAATCTATTATAGTACCACTTAGAAGTATGTACACATCTTAATAATTTGTTTTGCATCACAATAATTTGTTGCCCGCGCACGATAATCTTACATTCAAATGGCTATTCATTCTATTCCAAATAAATTGAATATGAAGACTCGAAGAAAGAAGCTTCTTTCATCGCCATTGACTTCAAAATTTGATATTAAAGGAAATACTATTTATAAGAACTTTTATCATTCTAGATAAAATTTATAATTTTGAAATTCGAACTTCCAATATTTTGTTGAAGTAAGGTACTTCTCATAATGTGTTTAGTACATGTAGCTAGAATCTGAGTTAGGGGTGAGCAAAATACTAACAATTCAAATGTAGGGTGTGTAAATAATCAGATATGAATCGGATAGTGATCAAACTGTGTACAATACAGGAAAAAAAATAGATCTAAATATAATTTTATTTCTTTGAAAAATAAAACAGATAAAGAAAAAGAATAAAAGGGAGAGAATTTTAAATCAAAAATTGATTTTAGTTAATTACAGTTTTTAGTAAAGCAAAAACATGTTTACTGTAAAGAAAAAAGAAAAAAAGGAGAAAAAAGCTTTGGCATTATTTTCAGATAATTAAGGTGCATAAAACAAAGACAGCCTATTTCAAACTTCGCATGTCAAATTTACTGATCAATAGTTCTAAACCACCGGAATCCTGACAATGTTAGTCCCACTGGGGAATCGTACATAAAAGAGAAGTATTTAAATACTGACAAGTTTCTAACTCTTCAAAATGAGGAATTTACATAAAAGATAATTTTCTTCGAAAATCATTCTATTTACGATGAGTGCGTATCCTCCGGAATATCCCATATTTAATTTGCGTGACTTTTAGGAAAATCTCAACCGTTCAAATATGTTCTGCACAAATCTCAAAGCTCAAATAATACTAGACACGTTGGTCATGCAAAATATGAGATATCTCATAGGATGCAAATTCATTTAGCTTGCGGTTGGGATTTTACAACTGGTCCCATACGTATAATTTGTAGTAATTTGCACACCAACTTAGTACAAAATGTTGTCATATTGTGCGTATAATTTGTTGTACCAATTTTTAGTTCAAATTTAATACAAAATTTTATTTATGAAACAAGTGCATTTTATTTTCTACAATTTCATCGTCAAATTTGATATGTACAAATTATTCTAAGCACCACAGAACAAAATAGAATATAACAGAAAAATAATTAGTTCAAAAATTTCAAACATAACTAAACTGAAGTGAACTAAAAAAAATTATATAATTTGGTTTACTCCTCCAAGATGCACACTAAAAAATAATTTGGTGCGCTTTCCTAGCTGGTGCGTCGAAAAATAATAATTTTGACCATAAAGAAAAACACACAACGTTCATATACAACTTTTTTTTTTGTTAAAAATATAACCCAAAATAAAACATTTGGGTTTCTATGGAGTGAATACCCGTGCATACAACTCTTTCGTTCAAAAACACATGAATGGCAAATGAAAAATTGTGTTTGTTGCATATCAAATGCATGCTTAAGTTAGCTTATATATATAAAGTGTAATGGATATAACATAATATTTGTTAAGAATGTTTATCAACAAATATTATTAAAATATAGTTAACATATATAATACGCATTAGAAAACAAATATTAGCTTTTACTTAATTATAAAATATTAGAGGATAATCAATATGAAAAATGAGATTTAAAAGTTTATCAACAACACAAATCTATAATTTGTTTTCTTTTTTTTAAGTTACGTAGTTTTAATAAATACTTAATTATATGTTTCCTAATTTAATTAAGTAGGCTTAGTTCAACATATAATTAACATTATTTACTAAGAAATAAGTATATTACAAAAGAGTTCAACACATATCCAAAATGGTTTTAGTGGACGATTGTATTACAAAAATAAGAATTTGTTTTCTTTGAATTGTCAAAAATGAGTTTATTTTTTCTTAAATTATAGTGATTGTTTAATGTTGAGGGCATTTTTGAATAGTAGATCGAGTGCATATATATTACACAATGTTATTGAAATTTAATGAATAACTTTGAAAAACTGAAATTCAACATATGAGAGTCAGTTAGATCTTATTAATTTATGATTAATAATCACTTGAAAATTCATAGTCATATCCAAGCTTCTAAACATAATAACTGGTTAGTTTGGAAAAAATGAAATGAAAGTCTTTAGAGGTGGCAGCAGACAGCCAAACATAATGGTAGAGAAAATTCTGATCGAGGCACAACTTTGGAACAAATACTATTAGTCTCTCTATTTGTAATATTGCTGGGTCTTCTTACTGGGCTTCTCATGTAATCTTGCTAGTTAATGTGGTGTTATGTTTAGTGTTATGTACTTTAGGGCTATGTACTGTGAGAGAGCAACTAATTGAACGATATAATTCATTTATTTGATGCAATATATACATCTGGTAGCAATTTATCTCTATATCAAACGTAATGAAACAATATTAAAATTATTGAAGTTGTAATTTGTAAAATGAGAAGGGTTTCAATACCTCATATTTTTCATACTTCATCATATCTCATATTTTATACAAAAGAAATTTTGATTAATTGATACTAATTAACAAAAACCATACAATAATATTGCCACATGAATACTTGCTGAGGTAAGCAATTCAACCGTTTGCCAAATATACTTTCATAACCGTTTTGTCACGACCCCACTGCCGGACCAGGATCGTGACAAGAGAGGCACCCGTGCATCCATCCTTCGTCCCGTCAACCTACATCGCAACAAAAATGATAAACATAAACAATACGGAGTCAGCTACAAAGCTCAGTAACCGGTGATTTAACGACGCGCTTCTCTATAATTGGCTTAATTAAACAACCATTCAAATAGACTGGATTAATCCACACAAATTCAAAACAAATTATGAATACATATTTAACCGGTGATAGCACCTGGGTCTGGGTTATCAATAAAACAAGTCACACAATATCCATATCATTTCCTTTCACACAATCATATCATTTCTCAAATTCTCATAACACACGATCATATCATTTCACAAATCAAATTCGAACCACAGACCAGCTATCCCGTTAAATATGCATCATAATCCAAAACCCAATTCAATTATCCAATTCAAAACTAAATTAAACCAAACAAAATGAAAACACAAATTATAGAGAAGTCCGGTTATCTGATAGTTATCAATCCAGAAATCCAAATCATATTGCAACGACTGTACATAATCAGCGCGACGTAGTCGGAATTTCAATCGGACAGATTATCAATATCATAATAATATTTCTTTTATAAAAATATTTCTATTTTTTTTCCTCTCATTCTTTCGCTTTCTGTTTCTCTTTATTCTCCAAATGGAGAGATTAAATATATTTAAGATACACAAAATGAAAGTCGGTTAAAAGTGGGGGTAATTCATGCATGGGCCTACGTGGTAAAAATAATGCCACGTTTATTTTCAAAAGAATAAAATGGAGTATTTATGTTTTAAACCTTTACATTTTTCATAATTATAAATAAGTAATAAAAATAATAATAAGTTCATAAAAATTTATAAAAAAAAAAATTACGGAATGTTACACGTTTGCACACATTATCTTGCTACAAGAAATTGCATTAATTATGAGCTGTTTTTTTTTCTTTATATATTCATTTACTAATATATCTCACTGTAGGACTTCAATTATACAAAAGAACTTTTATTTGGTAATGGAGGGAAACTATGGGGCTAAACGAATTATCAAATTTTCTTCACCCTTATTGGGTTATGAAAGAGTATACATTTAGTTAGATTCTGATGTTTTAATATTGTACATGGATCGTCACAAACGTTTTAATAAATTTTTTTGTCAAACGACTGTTTGCTTTTTTAACTTAATGAAATTAAGTTGTTGACACATTGTTTTACTTTTTTGAGCTGAGATGCATTCATCATATGGACTTCAAGTTTGTGACACTAAAATCTATGACAACATGGTACGTGTTGCTTTTTCTTTAATTGTAACTTTCATTAATATTGGTAAGTTAAAAAGTTTTAACTACAAAAATAAAACACCAGAATCCTCATAAATATGTTGATATCTAGAGAAATTCATAGGACTAGTTTTCCTATTTGTAAAGAAAAATGAATGCAATAAACTGGTTGGAATAAATGTCTGTTTCATATATAAGCCTCACTTGTTGAAAGGAATATTTTTAACTTGCAGTGATCAAACATAAAAGTTATAGCACAGTTAAAAGGAATAATTTTAGTTTCACCTGAAAGATACCACCTAATTACTCATTTCATTTCTTTTTTATTTCATTCAGTTTCGATAAACACTGAACTAGAAGTATAATGAAGGGATTGGGACAAACCTCATGTGCTTGTGCAAATGTAGTCTTCTTAAAATTAACAGAAGGATAATGAGATAGAAGGCAAGAAAAAAGAGGCAGTAAAAATGGAGGCGGTCTAGAGAGAGGGGAATATAGGGTTTTATACAGGTCAATTTGTAGGATTTTGTACAGATCTTTTTATATGATTATCTCAAAAAATGTTAAAATTCTATATTGAAATTAATATGTATCGGCGCTCTTTACTTTTATTTTGTAGTTCAAAAACCATATCTTTCTGTAAAAACAGTGTATAAGTTTCTTCTCTATATATGTTGTGTGCTTTTCTTTTGTTATTTCGAATAGAAATTAAAGACCCACAAAACATTGCGTCTTTTGAGTATTATACTATTAAAGTCGCTTGGTTTTGGTTCACATAAAATATTTTGTGATCAAATAACATATTCAATTTTAAGAAAGGATTGAAACTTGAAAACCCTTTTCGGCCTATCCCATTGTTTAGTTTACAATACAAAATAACATGATCAAGCCTTCACAAGCTAGGTTACATTATCCACTTAATTGGGTTTTAAGTACCCACCAATTAAGTTTCATAAAATTTGTAGAACACGCCTCCTAAAATGGAAGACAACGTGCTTCAATCCTTCCTTCAACCTATGAAAAGAATATGGTTTATGTTTAAGTCCTCAAAGTTTCCCTGATTTATATATATTTATTGCAATTCTAGATACTTGTGAAAATCCAATTGATCATGATAGCAATGTTAGATTTAATTCATCTAAGACGTTGCTCACTCAAGTTTAATCTGATAAAAGTACTATATCTAAAAGAAGTATCGTGGTTAGCTATAGTAAATTTGTGTCATGTCATGCTGAGACTACACATGCCCGTGATTTGGGTCACATGCGCGCATGTTCTGTCGTTCCGTGATGACATGTTAGTACTCACTCCATAATATGGTCACGCTGTCACCGAATGTAATGTTACATGTTTGATCACGTTAGTCACGTATAACTATTTGTATTCAAACTTTTAAGTTAGTTTAGGTAAAAACAATAATAAAAAGATAAAAATAAGAAAATATTGTAAACAATTATAAAATAAAGAAAATATTGTAGACAATTATTAAATAAAGAAAAAAATGTTGTTAAAAAAATGTATAAAATAATAAATTTATTGTTTAGAAACTGAAATTTTATGTAAGAGAAACAATGACATATATTTTATGTTATTTTGGTCATGTGTATTCATCATTGGTCATGTTCTGTACTGTTATAGATTACGTATCGTGTCGTGTTGTGATCAAATTAGTTTGGGTGTTGTGCCGTTTCATGTTATAGGTGACGTATTTGAATTTGTGGTTGGCGCACTGGCTGTGATTGTTCTGGTAAGTGGGCCTGCCCACTCTAAATATTTAATGAGTTGAGGGAATTCAACAAAAGCATGTATAAATAATTAGTTGATTTTTAAATTCCTTACCATTATTTTTTTGTGAAATATCCTTACTAATTTCATCTGAAACGGCCGGTATAGTCAAAAAGCTTGTCCAGTGATTCCCACAATGTTTTTTGTAGAATTTAATTTGGTATGATTTGAAATGCCGGTCCAGTGATTTATCGTTTCTTTAGTCCCACAATTTTTTTGGAATAAAAATTGCCTATCTCAAAGTTTATAAAAGTACCTGATGTCCATGTACTGAGACACACAGCTCAGAGCCTCATATGTATCATAGATCGATGGGTACGTTCCACTGAAGATGTTATCAATCCCTGATTCCTTTACTAGTAAGTTTTGCTTTTATTATTTTTAATTTCATTGTGTTAATTATATTTTATTCTTTTCTTTCATAAATTAAATTATGCCTTACATTCGCTTTTTGAATCCTATTAATCCTATTTTGGATTAAAGATATTTTGTTTAGTTTAGGAGCAGAGCTGCTGGATCTGTCCTTATTGACAAAATCTGTGGAGCTCAGCTTTTAGATTTTTGAAGGATTGTTTTTTTCAATTTCTTCATTCTGTCCTCAGTCTAGAATAGAGAAGAAAAAACGTGACGTGATATGACGTGACTAGCACTCCGTGACGTGGTCACGTCAAATGACCAAAATTTATTTTTACGTGACGTGACTAATTTAATCACGTCATTTGACCGAGACACATACATGACCAAAATTTTAATACATAGTTGTTGTCATATTTTTCAAAAAAAAATTCATGAAAATTTTCGTGAGAATTTTTGTGAATTTTTTTTTCATGAAAATTTTATCTCCGCTCTAGCTCTCACTTTCTAGTTACTATAAAATTATACAAAGGAACATTAATTTGCTAATTGAGAAATAACCATGGGTCCCAATGAATTATTAAATTCTCTTAAGCCTTATTGGGTTATGTATCATCAGTACATACAATTGCAAGGACTGGTACTGCCTCTTTTAATATATTTTTTGTCAAAGACTATTTGCTTTTTGGACTTAATGAAGTTGTTATTTTGAAACATTTGCAAGGATGGATTCAAACTCATGGACTTCAAGTTAGTGACACTAAATCATTGACAGCAAGGTATGTGTTGTTTTTTTCTTTATTGGTAACTTCCATTAATATTGGTAAGTTAAAAGTTTCAACTACAATAAAAAAAAAAAAATAAGAACAGCATCCTCATAAATTATATCAAAAGAAGTTCATAGGACTCGTTTAATCAACAAAGTGTTATATATTTCCATTTGCATCTAATTAAATTGTAAATGAACCCAATAAGACATGTACTTTGCTGAGTAGTGATGTCTTGACCAACTGGCATTGGCTCGATCATGCTCTGAGTCCAGACCAATTTTGATTTGTATTAGGTTTACAATTTTGTGACTATTTGAATTCTTGATGCTTATGAATTAATTATGTGTAGGCTATGATTGATTTAGTAAAAACCAATTGTAGCTTTTAGACTTCTTGTACGAGCCAGATCGGAAGAGAATAATATCATAGAAAAATACCAAATCAATTAAATTTGGCATGCTTTTAAAGACCTGTCCCACATTGTTTTTTTAACAGAAATTGCCCATCTCATAGCCTATAAAAGGACCCGACGATTATATATTGAGACAGCTCAGATGTATCATGGCGGGAGTTTGTTCGAGCTTCTCTGTGAAATTTGCCATGAATCCCCTGAAGATGGTATCCATCGCCTATCTGCTTCCGAGTAAGTTTTGATTTTATTATTTTTTTTATTGTATTAGATTTTTTTTTCTTTCTTTTTTTTCTTAATTGATTAGATTAAAGAAATTTGTTATTAGGGAGAATTTATAGTGTCCTCATGTAAACATTTAAAACAGCCAATTTACCCATGAAAACACCATAATATAGAATAACATCATCAAAACTTAATGTTGTTTCTTCTATATACCCTTTTATTTATATAACATACTATTTAGTTATTTTAAAAATCAAATTGACAGATATACCATTTTAGTCCTCTCTTCTTCTTTTTGTCTATAATATAACATTTTATTAAGGTAATAATGATATTTAGCTAATCAGTTATAATGTATACTGTCAGTTATAAAACTTATAATGATATTATAATGTATGAGGTTAGATATACTAACAGGAACCATAATATAATATCCTAGTAAGTAGTAAAGTTCAACTAAATCTTCATGATGATCAGTATTAATCAATAAATTACTCACTGGATACCAAAATTATGTCATATCTGAAGAAAATGGATCGGTATATTGCTATATATATAACACAATTCATCAAATCACTGTGTCACACGAGAGCCAATATTCATATTCTTTTTTGAACTATATATATCGCGCAAAAATTATATGCGGTATTTACAGACTCAGGCCACATAAAGATTTTTATGTCTTGAAATAATGCATGTATTGTGATTCAAATGCAGCTTATTAATTAGCAACTTGATTCAAGGTGGTGAGGCTGAAAGCAGAACAGGCACATGGGAGAAGGAGAAGGTGAAGGTGGTGAGGCTGAAAGTAGAACAGGCACATGCAGAAACTGCCCGGGAGAAGGAGAAGGCGGAGGTTGTGAGGCTCAAGGCAGAACAGGAACAAGCAGCATCAGCTTGGGAGAAGGAGAAGGTTGAGGTCACAAGGCTGAGGGATGCAGCATCCGCTTGGGAGAAGGAGAAGTCTGAGTTGGAAAGGAAGGTCGAGCATTTGGAGAAAGTTCTTGCAGGGGAGTTGTACTTCCAAAAAGAAAAGGAACGCTATGAAGGTTTGCTTCAGGGATTCAAAGCTCAACTCAATGCTCAATCTCAGATTTTCAAAAAAGTTGACAGTATTCGCAAGGGAAAAAGCACATTTATGACGGTACTATTTCTTACTAAAAAAAAAAACTTAGCACAATTGGCTAGGAAAAAAGTCCTAGGATTGTTAGTTACCCAAAGGTCAAGAGTTCGATTCCCCGTCCAGTCTTCGCAACCTGTGCGAAGTTTTTTTTTTTTTTAAAAAAAAAAAAAAAAACCTTAGCAATGAAGTCTAGACCACCTGGCATAGGTATTTGGTGAGGTCTTGGTTTGCATTTTGCAAAAAGATGTGATTTAGGTCTAGAAACTTGTGACCATATGAATTCTGGATGTTTAAGAATTAATATGGATAGTCCATGATTATTTAGTATGACTGGATCTAAGCAAAATATTATAGTTAGAAATATATTAATTATATTAATTTGGTATGCTTTGACAGGCCAGTCCGGTGATTTATCATTTCTTTAATCCCACAATGTTTTTTGAATAGAAATTGCTTATCTGAAAGCCTCAAAAAGCAACCGAGGATTATGAACTGAGGCACAGCTCAGATGTATCATTGAAGGGGCATGAAAGTTGCGGTGGTTCCGCTGAAGATTGTATTCATCCATGATCCCTTTACCAGTAAGTTTTACTTCTATTCTTTTTTATTGTGTTAGTTCTGTTTTCTATTTTTCTTTGGTAAAAATATGCCTTAAATTTACTTTCTGACTCCTATCAGTCCTATTTTGGATGAAGTAAATTTTGTTTTATAAGTTAATCAGCGGAGCTGCTTGATTACTGATATAAAATCTTTAGAGATCTCTTTTAAATTTTTGACTGTCAATGCTTTACTTGGTCCTTATTGGTCTAGAATTACCACCATGAGCCCCTTCTATATATACTGTCAATTTATATCGAAATCAGACGTAATGAAACAATAATTATAGCTTTGAATTTGTATTTTGTAAAATAATTGTTGAGATAAGCAATATTAATAGCTTTTATATACATTTTGATGCAATTAGAGTGGTACTTTTAAACAAAAACCATACAAAAATATTGTCCCAAGAATAGTTGTTACTTCAGCCTATACTTAACCATTCCCCACAACCCCATTTGGCAAGACAAAGACTTATTTTATAAAACTTAGCTGTTTTCAATTTCCTAATAGAAGTATAATATTGACAATCTGGAATTTTTTTTTTTTTTTACTGAGAAAATTATGTAATTTTCCATATTTATATGTTACCCTATTAAGGCTTTTTCCAAATTTGGACTCATTATCTTGTTTGAAGAAATTACATTATCAGCTTTAATTAGGTAATTGAGAGGAAACCATGGGACTAGAAGAACTTTTGAATTTTCTTAAGCCTTGTTGGGTTTATGCAAGAATCTATACATTCAGTTAGATTTTAGATGTTTTAAATTTTAGATAGATTGTGAGATATATTTTTTTTATCCAATTCATTAACAACCTCATGAACTTGAGAAATTATTGACACATTTTTATTTTTAGAGTTGTGATGCATTCGACCTCATGGACTTCAAGTTAGTGACACTAAAATCTTTGACAGCATGGTGCTTGTAGCTTTTTCTTTGCAGTAACTGCTATTAATGTTGGTAAATTAAGAAGTTTCATTAATGTTGTGATATTTCTTTTTTTCTTTAAAAGTTGTGCTGATAACTTTGGCATTATATATGATTTGTCCAACAGCTTAGTTTTTGTTAGACGTGTTGCTTACATTTTCTTGATGAAGTTGTAAATATGTAATTATATTTATTATTATTATTATTATTATTATTATTATTATTATTAATGGAACTCTGACATTGGCCTTTGCTGTTGTTGAACATTTATAATTTCCTTTAATTTTAAATTCTTATGTTTTACAAGATCTTTTGTAATTTCCACGTCTAGTCCACGAACAGTACCTACCTAGTGTCATTTAAGTTTATGTGAATCCACTGATATGAGTATATATGCCAAATAACCATACAAATTTGTAATGAAATAAAAAAAAGTTTCAAATTTTTTAATTTACACTGGCCTGTTGAATCAATACAATTAATTTACATGATCAATTTATTTACATTTTTTTTATTTTTTTTACTATTTATTAATTATTTTACAAAATCGTTGTTTTCAAACTGTTGAGTTTTGTATCCATATTAATAAATAGTAAAAAAGATTCAAAAAAAATATAAAATTTGATCTGCAAGCACATTTTAATATATCCATTATGTTGAACACTTTGAATCGACTGTTTTAGACTTGAAAAATATAAGGTGTAATCCGGTGTCACCAAAAAAGGATATAAGTGGAACCCTCCTCTTTATATATATGCCCATCAAAACTTCATCATAGATATGTATCCATCAAAATTCTCAAATTAGTTATTTCTTTATCTAAAGTTGTTTATTTTATTAATATCTCCATTTTTTAAATAATTAAACTCCTAATTTACTATCTGATTTAATCAAATCAATCTCCTATATTATTGCAATCAGTTCAATATGTTAACTTATCCCCTTCCGTAACGTAGGAGTTAACGGAGAGATTGATTTGATTGAATTAGAAAATAAATTAGGAGCTCAATTGTTAATTTAAGAGTTTAGTTATAAAAAAATTGGAAATAAGAAAATTTAGACGGGGAAATAACTAATTTGTGCTTTTTTAATGGGTAAATATCTAATTGATGAAATTTTGATAGGTATAAATAAAAAAATATTATTATTAATTTGTGTTTTTTAATTGATTAAAGTAATGGATATATTAATAAATTATGTGAATTTGAAAGAAAAATAACTACTTTTTTAATTTTGAAAAGAAAATATCTAAATCACAATGTTATGATATGATAGACATATATATATATATATAAATTTCTCTAAAAAGAATAACACATCTGAAAGAATAGGTCAAACTACCGTAAATGGGCCCAAAACATCACATTGGGCCAGCATTTGTTTTTCCTTTTTTCTTTTGTGGTTACATATGGAAGCCCGTAGATTTTATGAATTCGGATCGCTAAAATACTATAATGGTTTGAGTTTGAATCAAACCGTCCGATCATAAATTCGTAATCTACACGAATATTATTAATATTAGTACACAAGTATATCAATTTAATTTATTTCTTTTATGGATTTCTGTAATTTTAGTTTTAATTTCAATTTAGCATACTGTTATGGATTGAGTCATGTATCATTTGCAACTTTATATTTTAGGTGATAAATTTTAATGTTAGTCATCATTTTTTATGTGTGATCTCTATTCATGTGAAACTTATTTTTGTAATAAAACTTTTAGTTTCAATTTAGCATACTGTTATGGATTGAGTCATGTATCACTTACAACTTCACATTTTTGGTGATAAATTTTAATGTTAGTCATCATTTCTTATGTGTGATCTCTATTCATGTGAAACTTATTCACTTGAAGTGAGTATATCTTCTAATATCATTGTGTTGAAAGGTGTATAGTTGTGTATTTACTGCAAGCCTTACAAACAAAAAACTTGACAGAAATTTCAATGAGAGATGGAGTATCCATTTCTTATACTGATCAAACAATATAACTATATTGTTGAGATATTGGAGATAATCATTAAAAAAATCTGGTTTGTCTTTATTTATTATTGACTATCATGATAATTTATATTACCAATTATTTCATTCATAATTAATATAACGCTTTTAGTTGTTACATTATTATTATTTTTTAGTTGTTACATTATTATTGTTGTTGTTGTTGTTGTTGTTGTTGGTTTCTTAGTTTTTTCTTATCTGTAGATTTAGTATCAAACCTGAATTATATGTTTTGTAATTTATAACTTATTAGCTGATTTTTAATTGTATGCAGTTATTACATTACATGTGATGGAATGAAATCTGGATTAGTGATGAAAAATTTGCAGAACACTTATCTAATTTTCATCCACATCTCATTAAGACTTGTGGGGTTTGTCTGAACAGGTATGGATTATTATTTATGTTTAATTAGAACATTTTTTTTCCAATTGTTTTTTCTAACCATATATTTTTGTTAAATTAGATTTGAGAGCACTGAATTTCGTGGATGTAGTATCCTCCCTCTACCCTGAAGAAAATGACTTCACGGGTTGTGATGCTGACACCTATTACCGCCTGCTGAAAAATGGGTATTCTCCATCAGCTAACATGGTGGTACCTGAGAGATCTACCACCATGGATGATTATAAAAGTCAGAAGGAGGCTTTAGAGGATCTGAATGTTATCTTGAAAAGGGCAGAAGCTTTTGGAGGACCCGCACCATTGGTTGATTAGATGGTTGGTATTTGAGGTTTTTATGTTTTTTGAGATTGCTATTTTTGTTTTGTTTGGTGGTATTTGAGTTTTTATTTTCTTGAGATTGCTGGAATTTTGAATATATGTTGCTTGTTTAGATAATGAGAACCTGACATTTTACTCTAATTCTTATTTTTATTAATTAGATTTGCAAATGATAGCTGTGGAATTGTTTGTCTCATATCTGCACAATTGTTTCAACATTTTTCCTGTGAAACATGCACTAGTGCGACAGAGCTCTTTATTCAGAATAATCGATTAAAAAAAACAACAGACATTATATAATAACTTTTTGTATTGCCTATTCTGATAAAAATACATTATGACCCCTTTTCTTGAACAACTTATGTATCAGAAGATTTTTACAAATAAACCTGAGGGGTTTATTCAAGTACAATAATTTGTCTTACCCCTAGTTTCAAAAAATGGCATCAAAAATTAAGTTGAATGAAATAAATACAAATGTATATTTAGATAAACCTAACAAATTAAATCACAACAACGGAAACATCAGCTTTTTCTGATTTCCATCTTAGCAAAATAACGATACTTTGAAATTTGAATGCATTGCTGAGTGTTATTGAGCTCCGAGAGCTTATATGTCTGCCGGTATATCTTTGCGGAAAACACTATAACAATTCACATTATTTCAGTTTGAGAAGAACAGTTACTTCTAATTAAAAATGGATCAGAGCTTTATTATATCTATCCTAATTTAACATTCTACAACCAATAACTCAAAAGAAAACAAAATTAAATAAAGACGCACAATAATCCATAGTACGTAGGAAATATCGACCGATACCGATACAGATCAGCCGATACGTATCGGTATCGGCCGAGTCCGATCCGATCCTGAGTCGATACTCCAATTCTGTATCAGTATTGGCCGGGACCGATCCCAATCCCGATACCGATAATTCCTACTATGCAATAATCCAAGCAACAGTAACTATTCCTATGGGTGCTAATTAGAGTTGAGATCATTCCGGCGGCGGCACACACCAAAGCACTAATTAAATTCTGTCACGTAATTGAAGCTCTTTACATCTGACAATGCCATCACACCATCCGCCGCGTCTTGCACAATTGATAGTTTTTTTCAATTCAAGTTCCGCATTCAATCTCTCCAAATCCATTCCATCATCATCCACCTCCTCTTTCTTTGCCTCGATCAAAGCATTGATCTTTTCCATCTCTCGGGTTTTAAGCGCTACACTCCCGAAATACCCGATCAATTCAGACCAGGTGCTGAGTTTTTGCAAAGGAGGCGCCCAGCTTTTGCGAGCCACACAAACTGCTCAATTAAGAAATAGAACCCTTCTCCACCAAAGGCCACTATTGCAAGCAGGAGATCCAGAGGAGAGGTGCATGTACCAATAAACATCTTGATCTTGATCGTCATTTTCACCCGCTATACTAGGCCACTATGGCGCCGCCTAGCTTGGCTCTTCTCCAATGAACTCTTCGCGAGGAATTAATGCCCTGTCGACGACGGAGGATTTGAAGTAACAGCGGGTGAGCAGTGGTTCGAATAAAGTACTGCTATAGTATTACTTACCCCAGTGGAAACATAACATCCATATAAATTTGGTAAATCAACAAGGGTTAATTAATTTACTGGAACTATTGTGATTCAATAAAGTACTGGTATACTAAACATGGCTGATGATTTTAACGTGACATTAGAGTAGAACTGATGATTGAATTAGCATGATCATGATAAAGGAAAATGTAAGCTTCTTTTTAAGAATCGCAATACAATCCCGCAGTGAACGCAAATTAAGTTAATGTTTCAAAACAAATACAAACCAAACAAATAATATCAGTTTTAACCAAGAGACAAACCAAACTTTATCAGCAGGGAGGCTTGAGCAAATTTCAAGAATATTAATTAATAATGTAAAGGTGAAATATTTTTTCTCATTAGAAAATTAGAAAAAGTATATATTATTTATAAGTTTTAGACTATAGATTTTTGTAAATAAATAAAATATTTCTAAGGCTATCGGTGAATAAATCTTTAGAGTTATCGGTGAAAAATTACAATCCAATTAAATAATAGATGTAACTCCATAATTTTGATGCAATTCGGTGCAGTTTAACAAGAATCTAACCAATCGAAACTTCTGACAATTTGTGACTATCAATATTATATAACTAATTATCATTTAAAGACAAATCAAAATTCGGCACTTCATGAAATTTTAAGAACTAATAATTATTGAAATCATTAATAATTTCCACCGGTTACAAAGAACAAACATATTTTTATCAAATAATATAATACTTCTTAATAAATAAATAATTGTTAAAACTTATATAACTCTCAAAAATTCTTATCAAATAAATCAGTATAATATAAATATTATACAAATAGTACAAAATAGAGGAATAAATCGGTAAGTATAAGAATTGTGCAATAATTGAATAACAAAAATATGCATCATTGAACAACAATGGTATATACGAATGAAAGAAAAATAATCAATTACAGATATCTAACCCTTCTCACTTTCTTAATTTCTGTTGATGATTTGCAGAAAAAAAGACAAAGTTTAATTATACATATAGATAGAAATAGTTTTTAACTTGAATCAGAGAGGCAGCGGCTATTTTGGGAAGTTAGAATACTTCTGGCGGATAACTAATTGGATTATATTGGGCTATTCATTATTTGGAAATGATATTTTATATGGGCTACATAATTTCAGAGATTTATATCGGAATTATTTGTTTTTTGTCACGGTAGTTTAATTTGGATAATTTGTGAAGTTGTTAAATTAAATAAATGAAAAAAAAAAGTTGACATATAAGAATAAACAAATTTATACGCTATTAATGTTGTACCTTAATTTAGTATTATGATTTTACGTGGCATTACAACTATGTTTATTGATTTTCTCTAATATCTTATTATAAAATTCATAAATGTATAAAATGAATATAATTAATAAAGATATCTTATTATCAAGTTGTTTACTAGAAAAGTTAAAAATATTTTTTTTTACAAATGTTGTTCTCTACATATATAACAAATTCTATATACAATCATGCATACAACTCAAAGAATATTTAAATAAAAAATGAATAATATATGCATGATAGATCATGCAAAATATACCTCTCTCTTACAAAAGTTCTTGTAAATCAATTTCTAACAAAAGTTTGAAAAGATCTTTCCACGGTAAACTTAATCAGACCATGGATCCATATATCCCCCCTCCCCCCCCCCCCCCCCCCCCCCCAAAAAAAAAAAAAAAAAAAAAATCAGTTTTAAAAATAATAAAGGGTTTGCTTTTTTGATGGACTAAACAAATTACACTTAATGTGAACTTTGGTTAAGTGATATTAGGCTGCCAGTGGAAAAAGTATTTTCATTCCTGCCCAATGAATTAGTCATATTGGACCGACAAGCTGTTCAAAGCATAATATTAAGTTTTTAGGATCTATATTATATTATCAATTAAAAAACAATTTAACATTATCTCTTCTCAATAAATGGACTTGCACCGGTATTAGGCATTCAACTTCCGAGCAAACTTCAATTTTGCATTATTGCCATCAGTTCTAGCCAGAGAAGGGACCCGTTTGTGAATTCACATCCCCTCAGGTTACCTGACAGTACAATTAAATTGGACAGTCAAAGATTGAAATTTTTTTAACTTGGCACAAATCTCAAAACAAAAATAATACTGCCCCCTTTATCATCCTGAACAGGTACTGACTGATATTAAATCTGAGCTGTCCGTTTCAATTTTGTTGAGTCAAGTGGATACGGATCTCCTGTTTGTAGCTACTACAAGAATAGAAGAGTACTATCCACGAGAATAAAATTGACTATCTACAATGATATATCGACAGAAAGGTGTTTTTTATATTAGCAATTGATACTGTCCGTATACCTTCGCGGATACTCTCCCATTCTTGTAGTATATGTTGCAAACTTGCAATAAGCATTAGTTATTAGTTATGCGGTTTATAATCATTTATTCATTTTCTTGTTATGTAATTTATGAAAAGAGATAGGTCCAAATGCAATTTCCGATGTTGCGTAGCATATTGTCGTGTCCATCATCAATTGCTGCATAAAATTGACATACACTTCACTGACGACAAAATTAGGGGAAATTTATAATTATGGGCCAAAAACGGGCTGTAATTGGACCATTATTAGACGGCCCGTTAAGCAGTTCAAACTCATTAAAGTTCATTGTTTTATATATTGTAAAACAGATCGTGCCGGAGGTATTTGAATAAATGCTTTTGTGAAGGTGAAAGATGATGAATATCAATAGACATGGTAATGAGGAGACATGCATCTTATCTGATGAATAAAATGGCATTGATAGGATCAGTAGCTTGCCTGATGATGTTCGCACACATATCCTATCCTTTCTTAGTACAAGAGAGGCTATGCAGAAATGCATCTTCTCCAAAAGATGGATAAACACATGGGCTTTTGTGCCAGATCTCGAATTTGACATTGAAGAGTTTGGGTTGCCAAATAATTTTGATGATGACATGGCTGTAGAATTTGTGACCAAATTCAAACTACTTGTGAAAATTGCGTTGGAGAAACGAGAAGTAACCAGTGTTAACAGATTTCGACTTTGGTTGGATTCTGGGATTTACTGGCCTTGCACTCCAGCTTTTGTTGATTGTATTGGTGATGTGATGAAGTTGGGGCCTCGAGAGTGCTTTGTTGGAATGGGTTTGTGTAAAAATTTTAGTTTAAACACTGATCTGATTTTCACTTGTGCATCACTAGTAAAACTCCAGTTGTATTTCTGTATAGAAGACGATTATGTTGTAGATATAAAACCCAACTCAGTAAACCTTCCTTGCCTTAAAATCCTTAAGCTTGATGGTGTTGCAATGAGAAACTCTTTCAAGAAGCTTTTGTTGGGGTGTCCTGTGCTTGAAGAACTAGTGCTAGAAAAGTGTTATATCGACACCATTGAGATATGTTCCAACACTTTGAAGAAGTTGGTTATTTGGAGTATGGTTATGAAGTAGACGGGTTACAGATTTCCACACCTAATCTCTTGTATTTGGATATTAGTGTCATTTCTATGAGGGAAATTATATTGCTTTGATGCCTCCATCTCTATTGATGCAATGTATGGTTGGTATGATCAGTATAAATATTTTACTAGTGTACCCAAGCTTGTTTACAGCCTTTCAAATGTTGAAAGCTTACGGCTACATGCACTAGACCTATATCTCTTCAAGGGAGAGGTACTTTCTCTTTGCAATATATTTAAAACAAAAATCTATAATGTTTCTATTTTTATGTTCTTCAAAATTAAACAAAACCCTGCTCCTGCTATATGCACTCCAATGTCTACTTAAGCCCGGTACATACCCTAATTGTTTATTAGGACATTTATTACTAGCTCGTAGTCTACGAGGTTTTTTTTTTTCATGCTATAACAAAAATAAAATAGCATCATTTTAAATTGATTGGTTCTTGATGCTATCTGCCATAAATATGCAATGACTTTTGTTTTCAATTGTAATTCAGATACAATTCTGAATCTTGATCGTACATTATATTTGTTTGTGGTTCTTGTGGCCATAATAAGCATCCAAAGCTCTCATATGTAATTAGCTTTGTGAATTTCCTTTTTGTTTCTTCTTTGGAACATAGTTTTAATTTTACTTTGTAATGAAAATAGGTACTGAAGAAGGATTTTTATGATTGCCCAGTCTTCAAAGCGCCTGAAACTTCTGGATTGGCATTTGGATGACTATGATCTTGCATCACTTTTCCTCCACTCACCTAAACTACATGAGCTTACCTTAGAATACAAGCTTGTAATCTCTCTCTCTCTCTCTCTCTCTCTCTCGGGGTGTTGCTACTAATTCCTTTTTATGCCTCAATGGAGGAGGCGACAATCATAATGAAGTCAACTAATGAGATGGTAGAAAGTTCCAAATATATTGAATAAAACAAATGACAAGCTTTGAGTATTTATAGTCGATAGATTTACTAGGAATGGACTTAGACCAAGAAGTTAACAATATGATAAAGGTTGTGTGATATCCGGTGCTGTTCATATTAGCCCCCTTAATTAAGCCCTTGTAGAAGGACCTATGACGAATGAAATTTATGTAACTTGTTTTGTTACTACAGAAGCCATGGGCTGAGAAATTTTTTGACAAGGAGGCATCCCAGGAGGGACCAAGAGATGTATTTGTCCAGCGGGAGTTTCTTAAGACCGTTAGAATTGTAGGATTTGAAAATAGTAATGAATTTGTTGATCGGCTAATCAACAAGTTGCTTGCCCATGTTAAGATCATTGGTGATATTGTTATTGATCCATCAGATAGTTGTTGATGGTAACTTGGGAGGAGCTTTCATATATGACTTAAATTGTATTAATATTGTATAATATGTAATATGTTGTGGGTATTATGACTAAATTTGAACCTTACTAGGGGTTTTTCTGGGTTTGTTTTGCAATTTCTCCTATTTTGTTGGTGTTGATGTAACTTTGGAGTGCAAGGGGGCTTCAATACATAATATGTATACCAGCCCCAGGGTGTTAGCTACCGAGGTAAGTTTTGAAAACTTGTACTTTGGGGATGTGGTGGTACCAGTAGAGGTTTGCGATGGTTTGGTACCAGTTCCTTACAGGGCAATACTATGGGGAGGTGATTATATTATTTTCCTACTCTTTTGTTAGATTATTATGTGCATTGTTGAGGCTTCTGTAATGCAATTTGTGTTGTATTTAACGTTATATATATGTTGTTGTGATTATGTGCAAGGTTTGCTAATGTAACATTTTTGTGGCCAAAAGTTCACTCATATGTGTAATGTTTTGTCATATTACTCGTTTTTCTATCTTTTGCAAATTACTGGTCCATGATTGATTTCCGTTGTTAGGATTTGGAATTACAATTGAAATTTAGTGGGTTGAGAAATGGAATTGTTAATAAATGGAATTTAGTGGGTTGAGAAACAAATAAACTAATATATTTATCTCTCTCTCACTCATAATCACGCATGCTTCACATGAAATGATTCCTTACCCGATTGCATTTATTTCCTGTTGACAGAGGAGGTATTAATTTGTATTATAAGATGTCTCTCTCCAACATGTGCTTCACACACATGCAAAGATCTCCCTTGCTATTAGAGTGGGACGAATGCCGTACCGTACCGTGCTGTGATTAACACTTCGTGACTTTGGTTTCGTGCCATGTCATGTCATTATCAAGTTATTTTTTCATGTGATGTGCCCTGTCATGACTAAAATGTCAAGGGGTGGTCACGGCACGCGAATGGTCATGCCACATAAATCACACCGTGCCTAAACATGTCGTGATCAAACACGACTCGCGTAACTCGCATGGCCATTTAATCCTAATTAAGATTAGTTTATTCAAAATTCATCATTTGATCAAGATATTTGATGATCCTAATTACATGTGAATTGCGTAACTACGTGCCGTGCCGTGTCAAATTTTCTAAAGATGATCACAGCACATAACCGACATACGTGCCATGCCATTCCGTGATGGAACTGACTCCGCTATGCCATTTTTTCCACTCTACTTGCTATGTAGATTTCACATTAATTGACGAAAGAGGTGCTTTGCATTGGTGACTAGAAAACTTTCTTCCCATAAAACGATTTTTTTTTAACATTGTAATATTTTACAAAATATAAATAGTTAAATAATATATAGCGAATTTAAATAACACTATTACGTACGTTATATGGTTAAGTTGTAGAGTCCAATTATTCAACAAATATAATAACATTTCAAAAGAAATAAGTTGCATTGATAATGAAATTGTGTTGATAACATAGATAAACCAATTCAACTGATTGTACTAATGAGAATGTTTTCCATAATTTTGGTAGGTTGTGTATAAAATATAATTCAGTTTATAAATAATTGATTATCGATTAAGTGATTAATGATTTTAATTTATACTAGTTTTAATCTTTTAAATTAATGTCTAAAAACCCAGCAGACTTGAATTAAAATAAAACTCTATTTTGTATGGTTGAAATTTAATCTTTTATTATCCTCTATCTGAAATTATGCCCGTATCGCTACCGACAAATCATGGTCACGGTTTCTTTTTATTTTTTATTTTTTGTTTCATCATTTTGTCGATTAGGAGAAGAAAGAATGTGAATTAGGTAAAGTTATAAAAGATAAGTTTCAGAAAGAGATATAATATTTCATGAGAAATTAGTACAATATATTGTAGAAAAAATAATTTTATATAAACACAATTCATGTAGTTTAATTATCATTAGATGGATAGAGAAGTGACCGCAATACCGCATGTTACTTTGTGATCAGGAGATGCAATGTGTATATGATGCCCTTCTTTAAATCATAATGTTTTAATTAATACTGATTTCGTAGTGAACGCATGATATCCAATTTTAAATGTAGTTGAAAATAGAAAATTATTAAATGACATTTAATTTTTACAAGAGCTGAATGAGACTTTGTAGTTATCCAAGAAATTTCGCATTACCGAGTTAATACTTAATAATTATTTATTTTTATCTAAATTTGCAGTTATCCATTAAAACTTCATCAATTAGATATTTATCTATCAAAATTCTCAATTAATTATTTCTTTATCTAAATTTGTTTATTTTATTAGAATATCTCCATTTTTTAATAGATTTTTGTTTAGATTTTTGTAATTTTTGTTCTAATTTCAATTTAGCATACTTTTATGGATTAAGTCATGTATCTTTTGCAACTTTATATTTTAGGTGATAAATTTTAATATTAGTCATCATTTCTTATGTGTGATCTCTATTCATGTGAAACTTATTTTTGTAATTTTAGTTTTAGTTTCCATTTAGCATACTGTTATGGATTTGAGTCATGTTTCATTTACAACTTTATTTTTTGGTAATAAATTTTAATGTTAGTCATCATTTCTTTTGTGTGGTCTCTATTCATGTGAAACTTGTTCACATGGACTGAGTATATCTTCTAATATCATTGTGTTGAAAGGCGTATGTTGTGTATTTACTGCAAGCCTTACAAAGAAAAAACTTGTCAGAAATTTCAATGAGAGATCGTGTATCCATTTTCTTATACTTATCAAATAATATAATTATATTGTCGAGATATTGGAGATAACCATTAAAAAAATGAACCAGACCTGTGGATTTATTATGTGGATTTATTATCCGATTTGGTTGGTTTCTTAGTTTTTTTATCTTTTGTTTTAGAACTAGATCTGAATTATCTGTTTTGTAATTTAGCTAATTTTTAATTTTATGCAATCACTGCATTACATTGATGGCTCTGGATTAGTGATAAAAAGTTTTCTAGACCCTTTTTCTAATTTTCATCCAAATCTCATTAGGACTTGCGAGGTTTGTTTAAACAGTTATGAATATATTATTATTTATCTTTAATTAGAATTTTTTTTTCCAATTATTTTTTCTAACCATATTTTTTTTGTTAAATTAGGTTTGAGAGCACTGAAGTCCGTGAGTGGCACAGTTGGGGCCATTATTGTGGGATGTTGTTTATCGAATCCGTGGGTGTAGCCTCCTCTCTCTACCCTGAAGAAAATGTCTTTACGGATTGTGATACTGAATAAATGTTGCTTTTTCAGATATTTTTGAGAACCTGATATTTTACTTGAATTCTTGTTTTTATTAATTAGACTTCCAAATGAGAGCTATGTAATTGTTTGTCTCAAGTTTACACAATTATTTCAGCATTTTTACTGTGAATGCACCAGTGTGACAAAACTCTTTATTTGAAATAATCGGTTAAGGAAACAACAGACATTATATAATAATTTGTTGCATTGCCTATTCTGATAAAAATACATTATGACCCCCTTTCTTGAACAACTTTACTAGTACAAATAAACCTGAGGGGTTGATTAAGTACAATAATTTGTTTATAAAAATGGCGTCAATTAGTTGAATGAAATAAATAGAAATGTATATTTAGATCAACCTAACAACAATATCACAACAACGGAAACATAAGTTTTTTTGAGTTCCAACTTAGCAAAATAACGATACTTTGAATGCCTTGCTGAGTGTTATTGACCTCGGAGAGCTTATCTGCCAGTATCTCTTCGCGGAAAACACTATATGACAATTCACATTATTTCAGTATGAGAAGAACAGTTACTTCTAATTAAAAATGGATCAGAGCTTTATTATATCTACCCCTAATTTAACATCATACAACCAATAACTCGAAAGGAAAAACAAAATTAAATATAAAGACACACAATAATCCGAGCAACAGTACCTTGATCAGCATGCTTTCTAGTTCCTATGCGTGCTAATTAGAGCTGAGATCATTCCGGTGGTGGCACACACCACACAATTGATAGTTTTTTTCAATTCAAGTTCCGCATTCAATCTCTCCAAATCCATTTCATCGTCATCCGCCTCCTCTTTCTTTGCCTTGATGGAAGCATTGATCTTTTCCATCTCTTGGGTTTTAAGCACTACACTCCCGAATTACCCGATCAATTCAGACCAGGTGCTGAGTTCGTGCAAAGGAGGTGCAATCTCACTTGGCAGGAGCCCAGCTTTTGCGAGCCACACAAACTGCTCAATAAAGAAATATGCCCCTTCTCCACCAAAGGCCACACTCGCAAGCAGGAGACCCAGAGGAGAGGAACATGTGGAAATGTATTACTTGTTTCTGGGGGTTGTGTCAAACTTTTATGGTTATAAATGCCTAAGGTTCACTTTGCAAAAAAGAAAAAAAGAAAAAAAAAAGAAAAAAGAGGCAACTTGCCCTCTAAGTTAGAGACAAAAGAAAAAAGAGGCTCTAACCTTAAAAAAATACAAAAGCTTTGAGACAAACAAAGAAATTTCTCTCTTTTTGATAGCTTGGCAACCGCTGCCAAGTTGCTCTATCTCTCTCTCTCTCTCTCTCTCCAACATGTGCTTCACATGCAATGGTTTCTTTTTTTTTTTTTGAGAACTTGACAGAAGCTGTCAAGGTTTAATTATGAAAAATCACAGTGTGATACATCTGAGACCGAACTTTATGGTGTCAGTCGGTACCGGAAATAAAAAAAACAATAGCCACAGTTTCATTTCATCTATACATCCTCTAGCTACCAGTAACGCATCAAGTGTCCGATTGTTGAAGACTGAGTTGTTTCTTTGCTTCCAAATGAACCATGAAACACAAGAGAACCTCACTACCCATTCATTCCTTGGTATGGTACCGGTGTGTCTTACCAGTTCCCAAGACTTATCCCAAACCTCTTGAACCGTTCCCGCTGGCATCATGAGAGGGAAATTTAGCAAACAACCAACATGGTACCAAACCGAGACAGCATAAGGACACAGGTACAGCACATGTACTATAGATTCAGTTGGGCAGTTTTGACATACAGAGCAGTGTGCCCCATAGTTTATCCCTCTTCTTCGTAATACATCTCTGGTCAGTAATCTCCCTTTCAAGGCGAAGAAAACAAACAATTTTACTGTGGGCGGCATTTTGCACTTCCAGGTTAGTCTGTACTGCCATTTTATGAGTCAACCTTCGCATAATGTTTTGTGTATAGATCTGGCAGTATATTCTCCCCACTTGCTCCATCTCCATCTTAACCGATCTTCTTCTGAATTGAAGATGATATCTGTTTCAGGTTGCACAGAGGGGTTCAATTGTGACTGAATCGGCCATGCCTGGTGCAATGAAATTGCCGGTTGTGTGATGTTCTCCTCTTGATCAGCTAGCATCCCTTGTTCATGCCATCTATCGTGCCAGTACGATATTGAATTACCATTCCCTATTTCCCAAACTGTACTCCATTGAAAAAGAGGCATCAAATTAGTGATCTGATTCCAGAAAAAGGAACCCATTTTGACCCAGATCTTAGGTCCAGTGGAGATTGGTCCCTTCCTTCTGAGCATGACGATTACCATTGTCCAAAGCGAATTCGGTTCACAATACATTTTCCATAGCCATCTTAACAGGAAAGATATGTTAGCTACGTTCAAGTTTGTAACTCCGAGACCTCCACTTTGTTTCGGGAAACATGTTTCTCTCCAATTTAGTAAAGACACACCCTTCTCATTATCTCGATTCTTTCCCCATAAAAATTGTCGTCTCACTTTGTCTATCTTGTTCACCACCCATTGGGGCAATCGAAAGCACATCATCTAGTAGGTTGGTATAGAGGTTAAAACCGACTGTAACAATTGTAATCTTCCTCCCCTTGAGAGCATTCTTCCAAGCCATCCTTGAGTCTTTTTCTCAACCTTCTCAATCAACGGCATGAACAGTCCCCTTGTTGGTTTCTTAAGCGTAAGAGGCATTCCTAAGTACTGAATTGGAAACTGTGCTTGGGTACAATTCAGAACAGCTGCTACCATTTGCCTATTTTCTGTTGGGATATTGATCGGCACAAAGATACTTTTGCCGTAATTAACCTTCAAACCCGACACAGATGCAAACAATCTGATTACCAACTTGAGAGTTATTAGGCTGTTGATGTCGGCTGATGCAATTACCGCCGTATCGTCGGCATACTGAAAAGCTTGAATTGCTTCTTTTACCCTCCTTGTAATCCTCGACCCTATGATTTTATTTGCCTCTCTGACCATTTGCTGGAAGACATCCGCCACCAGATTGAAACGCATTGGCGACAGGGGATCCCCTTGCCTCAAACCCCGTTTGTGTTGGAAGAATTCTGTTGCTACACCATTGATTAGCACTCTTGAAGATCCACATGCAATGGTTTCTTACCAAGTAGATTTCACATTGACGAAAGAGGTGCTTTGCTTTTTATAAATTTTGCATTGGTGACTCAAACTTTCTTCCCATAAGACAATTTTGATTGTACCTTTTTATCTTTATAAATTATAAAGAGTTAAATAATTTATAGCGAATTTAGATAACAATATTACGTACGTTATTGGTTCATATATACCATCTGTGATTAAGATGTAGAGTCTAAATATTCAACAAAATATAAAAACATTTAAAAATAAATAAGTTGTACGTATTAATAATTAAATTGTGTTGATAACATAGATAACAAATTCAAGTGATTGTACTAAGAAAATGTTTTCCATAATTTTGGAAGGTTTTGTATCAAATTTAATTCAATTTATAAATCATTGATCATCCATCAAGTGATTAATGATTTTAGTTTATAGTAATTTTAATCTATTACAAAAATATTAGCAGCATGCATGGATCTTGTCTATTTTATTGTGCGGATTGGATTATCAACAGAACGTCCAATATATAATTAAGTGGATGTTAAAGAATCTAATTATCTTTGTGGGAAGCACATATGTATGTTTATGTTTTTTAAATTATTAAAAAGATAGATGTCAGATTTATAAATAGTTTTATTTCAACAAAAAAAGCTGGATTCACAATAGAAAACAAGAAAATAATATTTTTAAAGTCTAAACCCAACAGACTTGAATCAAAATAAAGGTTTTTTTTAGGTAAAAGTTGGAGGTTAAATCATCTGACTATTTAATATCCACAAAGAATTGTTTCAAACCTGCGATTTCTCACACGGATAACATTGCCTTTGCCTCTAGACCTAAGGCTGACTTTTTAATCAAAATAAAGTTATATTTTGTCTTAATTAGTTGAAATTTAATCTTTTAGTGTCCTCTCTCGAAAATTATGCCAAAATTGCTACCTACAAATCATGGTCATGTTTTTTTTTTTTTCATCATTTGGTCGATTAGGAGAAAAAAGAAATGTGAATTAGGTAAAATTAGATATTTATCTATCAAAATTCTCAATTTTTACCCTCGTCAAAAGCACTGTTATCAAAACCGGACTGGACCGGCCGGTTCGACCGGAATAAACCGGAACCGGACAGGTTTACGGTTTGGTTCGCTATTTGGACCGGATATGCAATAGAACCGTATATATTTAATTAAACCGACCGGTTTTATATAAAAAACCGGATTAAAAGAAAAAAACCGGTTTTATATTGGTTTTTTGTCCATTATTTGTCATATGACTATTTTCAATTTTGAATGAAAAAAAATAACTTTTGAGAAGAAAAGTGAACAACTTTTTAGAAGAAAAAGTGGAATCTAATGTGTATTATTCTGTGGCTAACTTTTTGTAGTCATTTATATTTTGTAACATACTTTTGTAAACAATTATGTGTTTAAGAATAATCCAACATTTGTTACAATATTATTTTTTTATAAACTAAATATTAATTCTAATATGGATCATTAGGGGTTCACTTGATCACAAAAACTAAATAATTTCTATGTAGTTATTCAATTTATTTATGAAGTATAAAATATAAAATTTCTTTGATGAAAAAAATATTTCATAATATTTTATTTAATTATTTTACTAATTCTAACAATAAGTTCTACATTTGAGCTACAATAGATATATTATTTTCTAATAAAAAATAATTATTTCTAATATATAAATTTACTTTTATAGTACATTGTTAATATGTATATTGGAAATTTTATTACATAAAACATAATTATTTATAATAATAATTATATCTTATAAATAAATATGTAAGTATTTAAAAAATCAGCAGTCAAACCGGTTGAACCATCGGTCTGACCAGTGAACCGTTAAACCGGAGCTTTACCGGGTCGACGTCCGGTCCGGTTCTGATAACATTGGTCAAAAGTAGTTATCCAAGAAATGTAGTTCATAATGTTGTTGTGACTTCATCAATTAGATATTTATCTATCAAAATTCTCAAATTAATTATTTCTTTATCTAAACTTGTTTATTTTATTAATATCTCCATTTTTCAAATAATTAAACTGCTAATTACTATCTGATTCAATCAAATATCAATCTCCTATATTATTTCCATCATTTCAATAAACCCCCTCCGTTAACTCCCTATATGTTAACTTATCCCCTTCCGTAATGTAGGAGTTCAATTGTAAATTTAAGAGTTTAGTTATCAGAAAATTTAGACGAAGAAATAAATAATTTGGGAATTTTTATGGATAAATATCTAATTGATGAAATTTTGATAGGTATATATATAAAAAAATATTAATATTAATTTATGATTTTTAATTGATTAAAGTAATGGAGATATTAATAAATTATGTGAATTTCAGAACAAAACTAACTAATTTTAAAACATTGATAAGAATATATCTAAATCACAATATTATACATATATCAAAATTTCTCTAAAAATCTCTAAAAAGAATAACACACCTGTAAGAGCAGATCAAACTATCATTAATTGTTATGGTAAATAGGCCCAAAAAATCACATTGGGCCAGCATGTGCTACTTTTTTTCTTTTCCCTTTTTTCTTTTGTGGTTATGAAAGCCGGTAGATCTTATGATTCAGATCTCTAAAATACTATAAAGGTTTGAGTTTGATTCAAACCGTTCAATCATAATCTACACAAATATTATTAATATTATTAAACAAATATGTTAATTTAATTTATTTCTTGTATGGATTTTGTAATTTTAGTTTTAATTTCAATTTAGCATACTGTTATGGATTGATTCATGTACCATTTGCAACTTTATATTTTAGGTGATAAATTTTAATATTAGTCATCATTTCTTATGTGTGATCTCTATTCATGTGAAAATTGTTTTTGTAATTTTAGTTTTAATTTCAATTTAGCATACTACATACTATTATGAATTAAGTCATGTATCATTTGCTACTTTATATTTTAGGTGATAATTTTTCATGTTAGTCATCATTTCTTTTGTGTGATCTCTATTCATGTGAAACTTATTCACTTGGAGTGAGTATATCTTCTAATATCATTGTGTTGAAATGCCTATAGTTGTATGTTTACTGCAAGCCTTACAAACAAAAAACTTGTCAGAAATTTCAATGAGAGATGGTGTATCCATTACTTATACTTATCAAACAATATAATTATATTGTTGAGATATTGGAGATAACCATTAAAAAAATAAATTGGTTTGTCTTTATTTTATTATTGACTATCATCATAGTTTAATAGTTTATATTACCAATGATTTGATTCATAATTAATATAACACTTTTAGCTCTTACATTATTATTATTATTATTATTATTATTATTAATATTATTATTATTATTATTATTATTATTATTATTATCATTATTATTATTATTATTATTATTATTATTACTATTGCTCCTGCTGCTGCTACTATTATTATTATTCTAAAATGGATTAGTATCTATTTTCAACATATTTTATCTGTGGAATTATTATTGACTTGGTTGGTTTCTTAGTTTTTTTATCTGTAGATTTAGACCCTGACCTGAATTATCTGTTTTGTAATTTATAACTAATTAGTTAATTTTTAATTGTATGCAGTCACTGCATTTTAGTGATGAAAAGTTTGCTTAACACTTTTCTAATTCTCATCCAAATCTCGTTAAGACTTGTGGGGTTTGTCTCAACAGGTATGGATTATTATTTATGTTTAATCATAACATTTTATTTCAATTATTTTTTGTAACCATATTTTTTGTTAAATTAGGTTTGAGATTACTGAAGTTCGTGAGTGCCACATTTGGCACCATCATTGTGGGATGTTGTCTTTCGAATCCGTGGGTGTAGTCTCCTCTCTCTACCCTGAAGAAAATGTCTTCATTAGATGTGATACTGACACCTATTACTGCATGCTGAAAACCTCCACCGGCTAACATGGTGGCACCTAAGAGATCTACCACCATTGATGGTTATAAAAGTCATAGGAGGTTTAGAGGATCTGAAGTTATTTTGGAATTATTATTGACTTGGTTGGTTAATTGGAAAGAGGTTTTTATATTTTTTGAGATTGCTATTTCTGTTTTGTTTGCTGGTATTTGAGATTTTATGTTTTTTGAGATTGTTGTATTTTAAATATATGTTACTTGTTTAGATGTTTTTGAGAACCTGAAATTTTAGTCTAATACTTGTTTTTATTAATTAGACATGCCAATCAAAGCTGTGGAATTGTTTGTCTCATGACTGCTCAATTGTTTCAGCATTTTTACTGTGAAAGTTGCACCAGTATGACAGAGCTTTTTATTTGAAATAATCGGTTAAGGAAACAATAGACATTATATAATAATTTTTTGCATTGCCTATTCTGATAAAAATACATTACAATGACCCTCTTTCTTGAACAACTTATGTACCAGAATATTTTTACAAATAAACCTGAGGGGTTGATTAAGTACAATAATTTGTCTTACCTCAAGTTTAAAAAAATGGCGTCAATTATTTGAATGAAATAAATAGAAATGTATATTTAGATCAACCTAACAACAAAATCACAACAACGGAAACATATGTTTTTCTGTGTTTCAACTTAGCAAAATAACGATACTTTGAATGCCTTGCTGAGTGTTATTGAGCTCGGAGAGCTTATCTGCCAGTATCTCTTCGCGGAAAACACTATATGACAATTCACATTATTTCAGTATGAGAAGAACAGTTACTTCTAATTAAAAATGGATCAGAGCTTTATTATATCTATCCCTAATTTAACATCATACAACCAATAACTCAAATGAAAAAACAAAATTAAATATAAAGACGCACAATAATCCGAGCAACTTAATGTCTTATGTGATGTTCGAGGCTTTGAGCTATGTTCAAGCATTAGTTTGGGGTTTACCTAACATGGATTATTCTCAATTCTGGTAGCTTTTTCTGATCTGATAATTTCCGACTAATTTTGTCTGGTATTACTGGAACCCTGCAGCTTGCCAGTCAAAAGGAAACATCTCCAGTCTGACAATTTATTGTGAAGCTGACACTAAAAAGTTGTTGAAAATGTCAATTTGTTTATAGTTTTTGCTAAATCAAATTCCATCTCTTTTCATGTGCTTGTTATAAATGCACCATTCCAATTCTGCCTCACATTGTAATCGACCCTCCAATATCTCTACCCTGCCTCTCGCCACCTTCTGTGACATTGCCCCCCTCTACATGTAAATTTTGGAAAATATGTTTTAGGTGTACTTTGATTTCCTACTCATTTTGTAATGCAGCATTTGAATTAATACAAATTTTATTCCTTGGGTTGAGTTTATCTCCTCTATATCATTTTTATTAGTTGAGTTTGCTCCTCTAGAGTGAAGTTTCGTTGAGTTAGCTTTGTCCTTGTGAATCTCATTAGTCGGATGGTGTCAAAATATACCATTCGAATGACCAAATTCATTAAAAGTACTTAATTTACTCAATGTAATCCGAACATACAATAAAACATGAACATAAAGAACAATAAAGGGACACATACACAGAAAAAAAATGTATAGATCAAAGCAAGAAATTGAAAGCAACATTTCAATTATCTACAAATTTAACAGTAACTTGCTCTTGATCAGGAAGGTTGTTGATGAGTTTCCGACATTCAAGAACATGCAATGTGGTAAGCTGTGACATAGCCATTGGTTTCACCTCCCAAATCTCCAAGTTCTCCAACTTCGAAAATTCTAAGAACTTCAACTATGGAAACTCATTTTCGGAGCAAACCATTTTCTTCCCAGTGTATGCTCCATTTTGTAAACTCGGATATTTCAAGGCTTGTAATCTTTCTAGCGTTGGGATGGGATCTTCCTTCAAACCAGACTTGGTTAAGGTGAGTTTCATAAGATTTGATGGAAATTTAATATTATCTATGAAAAGTTTGTCGTAACACCATTCTCCCTCTAATTTCATTCACTTCACCATCTCAAGATTTGGGAAGGCCCTTGTATCAGCAAACTCTAATGGTACAATGTCGCTTATAATTGTCGACGAGAGGAGATTAACCATGTGACTCAACAGGATGGAAATTGGTTGCCAGCATGGATTATCCCTATTTGAAAATGATAACTTTGTAAGGTTGATCAGGAATTGTGGAAAGTTTTCTAGCCATGATTCATGAACTCCAACTGTTCTCAGGATTTGTAGGTTTGATATATTTATTGTAGAGGGTGGGCCTTTAATTTGAGAGCTAGGGTTGACAAATACATGATGAAGTTTTGAGATTTTCTATAGAGATTCAGGTAGGGTAAAACAACACTTCAAATGACACATATGGGTTTGTGTGTCTGAGGAATTTCGAGTTCGCCCGCTCATTAAGTTGATCATCAATACCGTGATTAAAGAAGACTCCAAAGTTCCCTGTGACAACATCGAGCTGCTCCAAAATAGTTTACGCCAAGAGATAAGCAGACAACGATATCTTCTTGTATTGGATGATGTTTGGAATGATAAAGAGAAGTGGGAACCTACTTATGTATCTCTAATGATCAAAGAGATCATTAAATTTAATGAGCGGGTTTCTACTTTTGTATCTCTAACATCCAAGGTTCGGAGCTTTCCCATGTCCCCAATATTTTCAGGAAGCCTGGCTTATTCATCTAAGATAATATTCCTATGAAATCAAAAGCTAAAATGGAAACTATTTGCATATCACTAGAGAGCACCATGTTACATCGCTCATTGTCACGATGCATTGCTACATGGTCCACTTCCCCTTGGCTGTCTGACATGAAAGCCAAAACCCCCAGTTTGCGGCCTCTTTTGATGGCAAATTCATGAATAGATTGATGTACTCGGCAATATGTGATTGTGCCTGAGAATGATCTCTTTGAAACACAAACCAACGACCTACAAGCAACAACAAAACAAAATCAAGTACATATATATAAAAGAATAAGATTTCTTGATGGACATGACACCTTTTTATCTATAAGAAACTAAACAGTCAATTTGAAGAAATCAATATAACATTGCTCTGTTCTTGGGGAAGTAGTTGGTGTTTTGCTTCTAGAATTGAAAACCAGCAGTGCACTATCATTGGTCTTCTTTCTCGGGGTAGTAGAGTCCCCTTTATTTTCAGTTTTCACAAAAATTTAATAAAAATATGTGCTATTATCGATCCTCAAGTAGACCAAAGAAAATTATCTACAACAGTACAACCTTGGTAGCCTCTACCCAATTATATTTTTTTTAAAAAGGACAAAATTATCTACTCTCTTGTAATGAAACAGACAAAATTCAGTTATTTTTTTTAACCTTCCTATAAATATTGGGATATCATTTAAGGAAAAAAACATAGACCTAACAATTACATATAAATTATAAGACCCAATGTCATTTTCCAAAAATATTGACAATACCTTTGAGCAAGTTGCTCCAGGTACTTGTATGCAGTCTCCTCTCTAGTTTCTCCATCCTCTGGTGTAATGATTTGTTCAGCAATCCAAAGCTCAGTTAGATATTTTGCTGGAATCTCATAATCTATCAGGTAACATGCTAAATAAAGAAAGCACGGTTTGAGAATGTCAGGTGGAAAATCTTTTGCCTTGTTCCATGTGTAGAAGGCCATTGGTTAAATTGAGCGAAAGGAATCTAACTACAAGGAGAAGAGCCATATATAGGCTGTCCTTCACATGCCTGGCAAATCAGGTCAGGGAGATTGTTCAGTTCTTTGGATAATTCAATTGAAAACTGTTAAAACTTGAAACTCAGGGAGATTGTACAGGACTGGAGGTCCGGTCTGGTGGGCTCAGCAGAACAAGAAAGAGGAAGAAGAGGGTAACAGAGGCAGGGGGGGGAGGAAGAAGTGGTGGTTGATGTGAGACAGAGAGGGAGGTTTAATATATAATGAATTGCACTCCTTTAGACCTAATTTAATCCTAACAAATGCTCACCGTAGATGGGATTTTTTTTTTCACAGCTTAATTGTTTCGTTACCTTTCTACTTTTGGAAATGTATCCTCTTTAGTACTGTATCACATTGTACACGATATCAGCCAAGCAATAGTTTCTCAAGCTAATAGTAGATGCAGGAGTCTTTAAGATTTGTACCAGATCGTTGAGAAGAACGTTGAGAAACAAATAAACTAATATATTTCTCTCTCTCTCTCTCACGCATAATCACGCATGCCTCACATGAAATGATTCCTTACCCCCATTGCATTTATTTCCTGTTGACAGAAGAGGTACTAATTAGTATTATAAGATGTCTCTCTCCAACATGTGCTTTTCACACATGCAAAGAAATCCCTTGCTATTATAGCAAGTGGGAAAAAAAGTCGTACTGTACTGTGTTGTGATTAACATTTAACACGTCATGATTTTGATTTTGGTGACATGCTGTGTTATTATCAAGTTAATTTTTCATGTGTCATGTCTTGTCGTGACTAAAATGTCAAGGGGTGATCACGGCACGCGAATAGTCACGACACGTGAATCACACCATAACTAAACGTGCCGTAATCAAACATAACTCACATGGCCTTTTAATCCTAATTGAAATTAGTTTATTTAAGATTCACTATTTGATCAAGATCTAACGGTCCTAACTACACGTGACTAGCGTGATTACGTGTTGTGACTTGCTGTGTCAAATTTTCTAAAGATGGTCACGGCACAGGACACGCGAGTCACGGCACAGAACACCCAAGTCACAGCACGTAACCGACAAATATGCCGTTCCGTGATGGAATTACTGACTCCGCCGTGCCTTTATTAATTTGCCACTACTTGCTATGTAGATTGCACATTGACGAAAGAGCTGCTTTGCTTTTTACATATTTTGCATTGGTGGCTAAAAAACTTTCTTCCCATAAAAAGAACTTTTTTGTACATTTTAATATTTTACAAAATATAAAGAGTTAAATAATATATAGCGGATTTAAATAACACTATTACGTACGTTATATGGTTAAGTTGTAGAGTCCAATTATTCAACAAAATATAACAACATTTCAAAAGAAATAAGTTGCATTAATAATTAAATTGTGTACATGTTGATAACATAGATAACCAATTCAACTGATTGTACTAAGAATTTTTTTTTCCATAATTTTGGTAGGTTGTGTATAGAGGTGCTACTTTTATCCGATTACCCGGATCCGATCCGGAACCAAACAGGATCCGATTAATTTGGATAGGGTATGGTTTAAATAATATAACCGGTTAAATTATGAGTATGATTACAAAATTAATAATTTAATATCCGACCCGGAACCAAACCGGAACCGATACTATAATGGATAGGATATGGATTTCATTTAATTATCCGATCCATAACCGAACCGGACCCGATACCCGTATAAATACCCAACTATTAATATATAAAAATATAACTTTGCATATTAATTTTTGCATAAGCCGTGGTGAGCCCAGTACTTTTTTTAATATGAGAAAATAGAATGCAGTGACATATTCGCTATGTTTATACACATAGATGGATGCCAACTTTATTCCTTCTATAATAGTCGCATTCGCATTAATTTTTTAAATAAAATTTATTACTATGGATATATCCTTTAATATTTGCCTTGATATCCTCTGCATAATAATGAAATTTATTGCTCTCACTGATATGTCATTTCTACAAATTATTAGTATTTCATTCATAGATTTTTTGAACCATAGAAAATGAAATCGTCATCTCTAATATTTTACTTTTAAAAAATTATAACTCTTCTTCAATATATTTTTTTTTCAAAAGTTATTTTCTCTCTATCCTCCTGATTTTTTTGTGACATATACCCGCTCCAGATCTGGAACCGCCCCGTATCCGAACCGGACCCGATAATCTACAAACAAGTTATGGGTATATATCTACCCGGAACCGAAAGACTGAACCCGAAATATCTACGGGTAGATAGGTACCCGGATCCGGACCCGACCCGAATTGAAACAGATAAGTGTATGGATCAAAATTTGGATCCGAACACTTTTAGGGTACGGGTACAAATATAATAGTATCCGGACTCGACCCGACCCGATAGCACCTCTAGTTGTGTATAAAATTTAATTCAATTTATAAATCATTGATCATCCATCAAGTGATTAATGATTTTAATTTATAATAATTTTAATCTATTAAAAAAATATTAGCAGTATATATGCATGGATCTTGTCTATTTTATTGTGCGGATTGGATTATTTTATTTTGGTCGAGCACCGGACTGGACCAACTGTGGAACCAACTTGTACTAACCCAGACCATGGTCAAAATCCGGACCGGACCGGATTGAGGATAAAGAGGGTCTGAACACGTTTTTTGGTGTGTTTTTTCTACTAAATCCAGATTAATCCGAACAGTTCTAAATCCGTGGACCAGACCGGACCATACTCAGACTAAATTCGAATCGGACTATACTTAAACCGTGCTAAACCGTACTAACCCGTGATCAAAATCGTGTTAACCCATGGTCAAGGACTGAGTGAGGCTTTAAATGTAGTTGAGAATAGAAAATTATTAATTTACATTTTCACAAGGGCTGAATGAGGCTTTGTAGTTATCCAAGAAATTCCGCATTGGTAGGAACGCACCTTGTAGCATTTATGTTGACAGAAGAGTTAATAATGTAAGAGAAATTTATATATATGCCCATCAAAACTTTATCAATTAGATATTTATCCATAAAAATTCTCAAATTAGTTATTTCTTTTATCTAAACTTATTTATTTTATTAATATCTCTATTTTTTTTTCAAATAATTAAACTCCAAATTTACTATCTGATTCAATCAAGTATCAATCTCCTATATTATTTCAATTAGTTTAATAAACACCCTCCGTTACTCCCCATGTTAACTTATCCCCTTCCGTTACGTAGGAGTTAACGGAGAGGGTTTTTAATTGAACTCATGGAAATAGTACAGGATATTGATTTGATTGAACAAGAAAATAAATTAGGAGTTCAATTGTTAATTTAAGAGCTTAGTTATCAGAAATTTTGAAATAAGTAAATTTAGACGCGAAATAACTAATTTGTGAATTTTTATGGATAAATATCGAATTGATGAAGTTTTCGTAGGTATATATAAAAAATATATTAATATCAATTTGTGTTTTTAATTGATTATAAAGTCATGGAGATATTAATAAATTATGTAAATTTCAAAAGAAAAATAACTAATTTTTAAATTTTGATAAGAAAATATCTAAATCATCACAATGTTATGACAGACATATATCTAAATTTCTCTAAAAAGAATAACACATTCCGTTAAAAATTATGGTAAATGAGCTAGCATGCGCTACTGTTTTTTCTTTTGTGGTTATGGAAGCCCATAGATTTTCATGAATTCGGATCTCAAAAATACTTAAAGGTTTGAGTTTGATTCAAACCATCCGATCATAATCTACACGAATATTATTAATATCACTAAACAAGTATGTTAATTTAATTTATTTCTTGTATGGATTTTTGTAACTTAAATTTTAATTTCAATTTCACAGACTTACGGATTAAGTCATGTCACTTGCAACTTTATATTTTAGGTGATAAATTTTAATGTTAGTCATCATCTCTTATGTGTGATCTCTATTCATATGAAACTTGTTTTTGTAATTTTAGTTTTAGTTTCCATTTAGCATATATACTGTTATGGATTGAGTCATGTTTTATTTACAACTTTATATTTTTGGTGATAAATTTTAATGCTAGTCATCATTTCTTATGTGTGATCTCTATTCATGTGAAACTTATTCACTTGGAGTGAGTATATCTTCTAATATCATTGTGTTGAAAGGCATATAGTTGTGTATTTAGTGCAAATCTTACAAACAAAATACTTGTCAGAAATTTCAATGAGAGATGGTGTATTCATTTCTTATACTTATCAAACAATATAATTATTGTTGAGATATTGGAGACAACTATTAAAAAAATGAACTGGTTTGTCTTAATTTTATTATTGACTACATAATTAATACAACGCTTTTAGTTCTTACATCATCATCATCATCATCATCATCATCATCATCATCATTATTATTATTATTATTATTATTATTATTATTATTATTATTATTATTATAAAATGGGTTAGTATCCATTTTCAACATATTTTATCTGTGGATTTATTATCTGACTTGGTTGGTTTCTTAGTTTTTTTATTTGTAAATTTAGGAACAAGCCTAATTTTTTTTTTTAATTTATAACTGATTAGCTAATTTTTAATTGTATGTGGTAACTGCATTACAAGTACTGATGGAATCTGAATCAGTGATGAAAAGTTTGCTTAACACTTTTCTAATTTCCATCCACATCTAATTAAGACATGTGGGATTTGTCTGAATAGGTATATATTATTATTTATGTTTAATCAGAACCTTTTTGAAAATTGGTTTTTCTAACCATTTTTACTAAATTAGGTTTGAGAGCAATGAAGTCCATAAGTGGCACAGTTGGCACCATCATTGTGGGATGTTGTCTTTCGAACCCATGGTTATAGTTGAGTGACATGGTGAAAATGTTTTCACGGGTTGTAATGCTGAGACCTATAACCACCTGCAGAGAAATGGGTACTCTCCATCGACTGACATGGTGGCACCTGAGAGACCTACCACCATGGATGGTTACAAAAGTCAGAAGAAGGCTTTCGAGGATCTGAAAGTTATCTTGGAGACGACATAAGCTTTTGGAGTACCTGCATCCTGAGTTGATTAATTGGAAAGCTGTAATTTGTGGTTTTTATTTTTTTTAGATTGCTGTAATTTTGAATTTATGTTGCTTGTTTAGATATTTTTGAGAACATGACATTTAACTCAATTCTTATTTTCATTAATTAGATTTGCAAAAGAGAGCTGTGAAATTTTTTATCTCATGTATGCACAATTGTTTCTACATTTTTACTGTGAAAGATGCACCAGTGTAACTGAGTTCTTTATTCGAAATAATCAATTAAGAAAACAATAGACATATAATAACTTTTTTGCATTGCCTATTCTCATAAAAATACATTATAACCCCCTTTCTTGAACAACTTATGTACCAGAAGATTTTTACAAATAAACTGAGGGGTTTATTCAAGTACAATAATTTATCTTACCCCATGTTTCAAAAAATGGCATCAATTAATTGAATGAAGTAAATAGAAATGTATATTTAGATCATCCTAACTACTAAATCACAACAACGGAAACATAAGCTTTTTCTGAGTTCCAACTTGCGCCAGAGACAGAAGAAACAACTGTGGGATACGGATTGATGAATCTCAATAAATTAATTTTGGTTTTAAGAAAAGTATTACGGATGCCCGAGAAATTTATAGTCGAATCTAACTTTCTTATTAAAAGAAAGTCACAACCAATTTACACCCTGTTTGAATAGACAGTAGAGGAAGGAAGGGGAGGTGAAAAATAGAAGGGATCAGAATATTTAAAAGGGGTGATAGGGATAGTTTGGGACACGGAGGTGACTATTGTACCATGCTGGAGGCAATAGGAGCCAGTTAGTTGTGCTTTGCTTTTCATTTTTCGTTTTCATTTTTGAGAGGAGGATTTCTCTCTTTTCTTTGGCAAAAAACTTTTGTAAATATCACTCTTTTTATTAATATCAATCAAGCTGTTGGCGGCACTTCGCTGCCAACCATCAAAAAAAGAAAAATAGAAGGGAACGGAACGGAATAGAAATGAAGATTAATATATTTAACTTTTCGTATTTAGATGATTAATGAGAGAAAATAAATTTAATTTCTTTTTGTCTTATTTCTTATTTGGTTGATTAATGAGAATGTTGATTGCTGTTATAGAATTGTGATAAAAAACTTGTATGAGAAATATATAGGTAAGATATAGGTTTCAAATTTGTGTTATTTTTTTTTTAAATATTTGCAACAAAATTTATTTTTATACGTTACACCTCAAATTAGAAGGGACACCGATTCTACTGATTACAATAATACAAGGTTAAACCTTTCACCTCTCTTGTATCATTCACCTCTGACATAATTTTATAAACCAAACATGATTTGATCAAAAATTTTCTTTTGTTTCCATTCCCTCCCTCTCCCTCTACTCTCCATCCAAACAATGTGTCAAGGGCAGGACTTAAATTGAATTTAAAGGTAGAAGGTGAAAGGACACGCATGATGAAAGGGTGTCTTTTTAAGAATTTAAATTTGAACATGATTGGTTGAGAAAGCGAGAATAAAGACTATATGGTGTAAAAATATAAATCTGTGTCTGAAGATTGGTAGTAGTCATACACGGCCTTTAACCAACTAATCGTGTATAATTTTATATGATATATCATGCACGGTTTAGTATTAATATATAAACTGTGTACAAATATTGGTGACTTTAACAGACGGTTTGTTTTTAATTGACCGTGTGGGTATATATGAGGGTTTTTTTTTTTTTTTTGGCGCAAGCGTCTTTTCTCATTACACACTATTAATGTATATTTTTTCTAATATAGAAACAATATGTCACATACAATAAATAATATAGGATATTGATTTAATTGAAATAGAAGATAAATGAGGAGTTTATTGTTAGTTTAGGATTTTTAATTATTAGAAAATGAGGATGTTAATAAAATAAGAAAAGTTTAGATGGAGAAATAACTAATTTATGAATTTTGATGAGTAAATAACGATTTGATGAAGTTTTGATGGGCATACATATAAATTTCTGTTAATATTAATTTGTGTTTTGAATTGATGAAATTAAGTAATGAAGATATTAATAAATTATTTAAGTTTCGAAAGAAAAATAACTAAATTTTAAATTTTGAAAAATATCTAAATCACAATGTTATGACAGATATATATCTAGATTTCTCTAAAAAGAATAGCATATATATATATCCGAATAACAGACCAAACTAGCTAGGAATCGGATTGTTCCCTTTCCTTACAATATATATATATACGAGTAGAACTAGGGTGCTCTTAAGCTTACCAAAGTTTTGGTGAGCTTAACTCTAAAACTCATCAAATTGATTTCAAATGACGAATCCGAACCGTTGAAACCCACCTACCTTACGTGTGATGCATCTACATGTGAAATTTTTAAACATTCGAATTAATTTAGTATAAAGTCAAGCGGTCAAAAACGTTCAAAAAATGAATGCACTAAAATTAATTTATTAACCTTCTAATTTTGACCGCTTGACTTTATACTAAATTAATTCGAATGTTTAAAAATTTCACATGTAGATGCATCACACGTAAGGTAGGCGGGTTTCAACGGTTCAGATTTGTCATTTGAAATTGATTTGATGAGTTTTAGAGTTAAGCTCACCAAAGTTTTGGTGAGCTTAAGAGCACCCTAGTTCTACTCTTTATCAAAGTAATTGATTTTTTTTTTCATGACTTGTTTTTATCAGAACCGAATACATCATTTGATTTTGATTATACTGCATTTTTTTATGTTAACAGGTGGCTTCATATTATGTGGATTGTATAAAATACAATAGCATATCCTCAAATTGTTCATTTTGTTTCAATAATATTCTTCTTTTTACCCAACAGAAATATTAATATTTGTGATTTATTTAACTTTATTTTACATATATTATGCATTTCCAAAAAAAAAAATTCACTAGAAAGATTAAAACATTACTCATTTAAAACTTTCCAGTGTGCCTATATTTATTTCCTTTGGTACCCCCACTGCAAGACATGATTAAACAATAAAATTTCATACTTTTTATTTGTATAAGACAAATGACAGAAAGTACATATAATAATTCGTTTTGACACTTAAGAGTTATGAATTTCGAATTATGAAAGTTTTTAAAATGGAATAATTAACAATGAAGGCCCAAAAATACAATTATAGTATTTAATAAGAATTAACGGAAAAAAGATATCCCCAAGTCCAATTGTCAATATTTTTTTATTAAAATCGAGTTGGGGGCGGCAACGAGCTGGGTTCAGTTTCGCCATAGTTATCTTTCAAATTCATACGAACATAATACAGAAATAAATTATGCATTACCAAATTCAAGCAAATTTATACAAATTTACAAATTAATACTTGAACCGAATTAGCTCGTCAACTAGCAAACGAGCTAAATCTAACTCAAAATTCATTAATTCTGAACTGCACTAGCGACGAGCTAGTTCGTTAATTAACAGCTCGTTTCATTAACATATGAGTTGTTAGCATAAGAGTCATAATTGATCTACAAGCTACGAACCTTTTTGTCATCCTTAGTAGCAACCCTGCCTGTTCAGTTCTTAATTTTCTACAGCGTGTATCGAGAGAAACTCTATGAAATCGGTCCTGCAATCTGTGAAATATTTGTTACATTTCCAAGTTTTGATGAACAAAAAAAATAAATAAATAATGGACTCTACATTGGAAATATATATATATATATATATATATATATATATATATATAGAGGTTGGCTAAGATCAAAGTGGTAGTTTATGAGCTTTGGTGCTACCAATTCGTTTTTCAATTTTCAAAGTTCAAAACGTCGATCCGAACCGTTCAAGTCAATCTCTATATTAAAATATACTTGGAGACCAAATTTTACATTTTTCTGAATTTTTTTACTATTTATTAAGCCACTTTGAAAATCACTGATCCAACGGTGGCTTAACAAAACAGTAAAATCAGAAGCCACCGGTGGATTAATTGAAGATGTAGCAAACTGGCAATATCGATCTATCTGGTTAAATATAATAATGTCATTCATATCAATTTCCCTTCAAAGAGAAATATATAGTATATAAATTGTTAAAAATAAAACTTCTTCAGAAAATTGATATGGAATTTTTCAAATAATGATTATTTTTAGGAGGTGAACTGGACCTTAATTAGTGTGAGCCCGATTTTCTAATTAGCTAGGTTTAGAAATCATCGAGAATCTATGAGGAGTAATTTTCTTGAATCAGTATATATAGATTATACAGTGTGCTTGAAGGAAACCACCTTGGTTGTTATTGTGTCATTTTAACCGACGAATCAGGGAAGAAGAATTGAGTAGGAAGCTCCACTGCCTTCTTCACCATATTCTCTCCAAAGCTTTTGCAATTGCAGATGAATAATTAATGTTGGAACGATGAATTCTGCACACTAAATAACTCAGAAGATGGACAAACCGACAAAGAATGTATGGATAAACAGATGAAAGGACAAAAAGAAAAAGAAAAAAAAAAGAAAAAAAAAAGAAAAAGAAAAAGAAAAAGAAAAAGAAAAAGAAAAGAAAAAGAAAAAGAAAAAAAAAACAGAGAGAGATGTTGAGGGTGGCGATCTCTCTCCCCAGCCCCCTTCCCCATGCACCGTTAAAATTTCGCTTATTTCTTGTCTAGTACAAGATACATTCTTGTTTTATTTTAAATTCATGCAAATTTCACTTTTTAAAAATATAAGAGTCATCTTTTCCGGGCAAAATAAGGTGAACTGTATATTAGATAAAATCTAGGTGAGTTGTTTTTTAAAAGAGAGAAATTATTATTCACCTTTGAAATATTTTAAGTTTGAGATATATGACAGAAATATAAAAATAAAATAAAAAAAATTAAACAAGGAGAGACGAATATGGTCTGATCCCCCAGTGAAGTAACCCAAATGTTGGATTTTAAATCTGGACCGTCCGATTCGAATCCATGATAATCTATCCGAAGTGGAGCGCACACATCCAGAGAGATGAATTCAAATCACAAAGCAATCTCGAGCGAAGGATTCGAATCGGACGGTCCTGATCCAAAACACCAAGATTGAGTTACTTTAGGGGATCCGGACCCGTTAAGGCATCCCAGTGATGCAACATGCTACAAGACATTAATTATTGACCTACAGACTCTGCCATAAATATAGTACACTATTGATTTTCAGACTCCAAATCTCACTCCAACAATCTATCCTCCTTTGCCATAGAGCAAGAGCCATTCAACTGTCTATTCAAGGTTCAAGCTAAACGTGATAGTAATAGCCATGACATCCTCTCAAAGCATAAGATCTGAAAGTGAAACGATGCCCAAACGCCCACTTATGCCTCGTGAGATTTTTGATGCAGCAATAAAAGGTGACTCGTATGTGTTAATAGATCGTCTTGGATTACAGCCGAATGAACAAACAGAAATTCAGGTAATATTTTGCAAACTATATATTTCTTGCTAATATCTGTAATCAACCTATCTAAACCTGGAAGCACACAGGGACACATCGTAACGTACGTAATAGGAAAACATGTTACATTTAGTTTTCATTTTATTTATAATATTACTGTTTTTGTTTTATAGGAAGACAAAGTTCCAGATAACAAAATTTCACAGTCCACAAAGGATCACCAATTCGGTTCCGAACTCATGCCTCTCACACAAAGGGTTAGTTATTATAATATTATTATTGTTATTGTTGTCGTAGTTGTTGTTACAATTACAATAATTATTATTGGCATTAACATTGTTATTCTTCTTATATATCGTTATTTTTATATTTATCAAAAACTTCTAGTGTGCATCTAAATATATAAATACATCTTCTCTGAACATAGATCTGACTGATTAATAAACTTCTAGTGGTCATTTGATACTAATTATTGAAAATAAAATTAAGTTATAGCTAGGTATTTTTTTGTAGCTAAATTGATTAAAATAAAATTGTTTAGGTTGGGAACGAACAGCTTAAACCTATACGTACGTACATCTTACAACTACTTGAGAACATTTTAAAAAGTCAATACATATATAATTAACAATCCTATGTTGTTGAGTAAACACAAAAGCTTCATCAACTTTGATCTTCAGCCAATTCATATTCATATCCAACCATTTTCATTGTTTTCTGGTTTTCCATTTCTATTTTACTGGTTAGTACTTGTGCTGACAGGTACTTCACATCATACAACATGATAAAACTCAGTTTAAAAATGAATCATTCCCTCTAATTTTACACCAATAGTAGAAAATCAGTCCAATGATTTTAGAACCTATAGCCCGGCTTAAAAATTTAACAGAAGCCTCCTAATTCAAATGTTATTACGTTGTACCAAATTGTCCATATGACATCTTCTCTTAATTCGTAATTCAATTATAAACCTTTTATTCAGAGGGAATTGTGCATCAATAAATCATATATAGATCCTCAATACTATTGCAATAATAATGAATCATTAAAGGGAGTTATTTAAAATCAAAATTGCATATATTAACAAAGAAATTAACAAAATAATTACTAACAGTTTCAAATTGTCCACAAAAAAAGAAGGAACCAAGTTGCACTTCATACTCCTTTACATTCTATTCTTCAATGAGAAACTAATTAAGATCGAGATAATTTTTCTAACTAACTAATTGTAGTTTATTTATGTTTCTTCTTATAGCTATAGGTGTCTCTTAAATTTACTTCATATATATTTTTCTCATGATCACAATTGATAAATTTTGTAACTTATGAATCTTTTTTTATTTAAATTAATGGAGAATAATAGCCATAAACCTAGCTCCTTTCTAAAAAGTAAAATGAAATGCTAATTGTTGGCGTATACGCATGACCTAGTGGATTTAGATTTTGTTCTTATGAGGAAGCTGGACAGAAAGGAGAAGAAAGGGCTGATGGAAAGTTCTAGAATCTCTTTTTTGCATTACTTAATTTTCAATACTGGATCATTTATTGCCCATTTTTAACATCAATGTTACATCTCTATCGCATGTACATTTTCAAATACTTATGCTAATCAAGAATACACAATTGTCTAATAATGCATCACAAATACTAATTTAAAAATAAATATTTGACAAAAATATTAATGTTAGAAGCGATAAACCCTTGCCAATGCATATACATGTTAAAAAAATAATGATTTTAAGTTTATATATTTCGTATAAATTCACGATGACAGCAATAAAAAAATTCATTTGAAAATACTTGGTGGAGTTTATCTACCAGATCTTTCATCTTGCACAGAAACACTAAAATTTCATAATACAACAATATATATATTCTTAATTACAAAATCGCTTCTAAAAATTGATTGTAGTCGCCTTATTCTTATTATACATATAACATATGTATAAATGGAAAAGCTAGTTATTAGTCTTTTACATGTACCATTCCCTTGAAACATACTATTATGATCCAATTTTGCTGTGATATTAACTATTATGATCCGAAATGGCTGTCCTTAAAAGCCGACTAAGCAGGAGCTATTGTCATGCATGGAGATTACTTAATTGGAATGTTTCCCAACCAAATTAATTATCAGAGCAAAATGTCTGTGAGATTGTTGGCCTATTCATGGCCTATGTTGCATTGATTTTGATATCTAGGTTTTGTGTTCTTAGTGGAAGAAAGAAAGACGAAGAGAGAGAGATAAGTAGCTGCTGGACAATCCTATAAAATTCACTCTCCTCTCCTCATCTAATTCATTGTTTTTGTTACATAGAATCAATTCCCGTACTAGGCCTTACATGGGCCATTTACAACATCAAAATTACTTCTAAAGCCCATCTGGACACTTCTAAACAACCCAAATACTAACTTAAAATAACCATTTCATCAAAAACATTAATTTCAACAGAGATTCTACCATACAAAAAAAAAAAAAAAAAATTTGTTTCAACAGAGATGTTACCATACAAGGAAAACATCAATTTCATCAGACCGGAATTGGCCGTCAGCGATCTGATTTTGGACCAAGTTCCCTGGTGGGCGACTATTCAGCAAAAAACCTGTTCAAATTAAAGGGATCGACTCAAGCAATTCTTCTACCGTGGACCAATTCTTGAGGCCGATTCTCATGATTTGGAGCGATTCTTCAGGAGAAGATAAGTGTTACGACCCCGAGTCCGATTTGGGGGCGAAATCTGCGATTTTGACTAGGTCAAAATGCTGATTGGAGAAGAAGGGTTCTCGGGCCGTTTGGTCAGATGTGGGGGCTGAAATTTTTTTAAAAGAACGACACTACAGATGGTCCTAAGAATAAGAAACAAAAGCTACTACCTGATCTAGGATGTAAAGGGGTCGGATATTATTCGATTTAGTCCGGATAGGAATCCGAAAAATTACTTCAATTATCGAATCCGTATCCGTATCTGAGACTATCTGGCCATATCCATATCCGAAAAATTATAATGAATAACGATACGGTAAGACTTTTAACTATCCATATCTCACCGCTTAAATCCCTAAACCGCAACAAACGTACTCTATGTTACTAAATTGATTTATTAAATTGCATATGCATACTAATAATTTATTAAACTGTTTATACTTATATATTCTGATGAACAATATAACACTATTTGACTAATGTTTTGATAATATAATATATGTTTTGTAACTAACAAACCTATTATGAAAAATATTCGATCTAATTATAAATGAAAAAAAATATATATAGATGTAATTTTTTACTAGAATGTACATTAGGATCTAGTAATTTATTTTTTATTATCCAAATTACATTCATATAGTATTCGTATTTGTCTGATGTCCGATCCGTATCCATATCCGTTTAACATTCTATCCATATCTGTATCCGTATCCGAGACTATCCATATTCGTATGCGTATCCGAAAAATTATAACGGATAAGGGTACAGTTGGACAACTATCTGATCCATATCCAACTGTTTACACCCCTAACTGGATCGCACTAGAGATTATGTGGATTTTATCATTTTAATTAAAAATTTATTTGACACTAATTTTAACTTATTGAACATTTTAAAAAAATATCAACTCTCATGTCATTTTTTTATTTTTGTCTTAACAAAAAAAATTTACCCATTTTCCTATTATTTTAGTACAAAACAAGTCAAATAGATCCATGTTTCCGATTCAATTCGGCCAATTCCATTTTTTACCTTAATTAGTTACCTCGTCTATCTTATCTTCTCAATCTTAGAAAATGTTATATTTCAAATATGTTTAATTTTGATAGTTTACTGAAATTTTAGTTACATTGTCTAATCAGGTAACAACAAAAGCCTCGCATTCTGATCCGCAACAAATAAAGACAGAACACAACACTGTCCAATCTGAACTTCAAAGTACAACAGGTTTTGGAGACACTGTTCTTCATCTACTTGTTACGAAGGGGCACAACAAACTCGCTTTGCAGGTTTTTCAAAGAGAGGTGGTCCTGTTGAAAGTGCAGAACAAGATGCTAGAAACACCCCTACATAGTGCTGTCAAGGCCAGAAACCTTGAGTTCATCCAGATGATCATTCGAATAGATCCTTCCATTGTCAAGGATGTGCTACAAGAAACAAATGAGAAGGGAGACACGGCCTTGCATGTTGCTATCAAATACTACTTTGAAGATATCACCATCGAGCTGATGAAGTTGGATCCTAAAGTAGCATATAAGGTCAACAACGAAATGTTAACTCCACTGTACATTGCTATAGAGGATAAACGTACTGACATAGCAAAGGGAATGATTGAAGTTGAACCAAATCTTGCATGCACCCAATTTTTCAATGGAATGTTTCCCATTCATTTAGCAGCAAGCAAGTGTAACAGTATTCTGGTAAGCTATTTCATGGAAATGAACCCTGATTATGCAGAGTTGGTAGATCCTCATGGAAGAAATATTTTTCACATTGTTGTCGCCGAAGTGGGCAATTACGATATTCTTTATATTTTTGTATTAAGTAGTGAGCGAAATAGGAAAGTAAGAATGACTAATGCAAGAGATTATGAAGGAAATACTCCATTGCACATTGCAACAATGAAGGGACACAAGTCTTATATGAAATTATTGTGGAGGATGAATTCTGCTGCAGAAACAGTTACAAATAACCTAGACTTGAAGCCGTACTTGATTTCCAGGACACAATTACTACAAAATAATAATGAGGTATGTCCAAATTAACAAATGCATCCAAAAATTATTTCTTGTTAATTTTTCCTTAACTCGTGTTTCACTATGACACTATCAAATATTGAACTACCAAGCAAGCAAAACACACACTAGCTAATTAGATAATACATAATAGCTTCACTATTGACGCCAATGCGGTTGAAGGCTTAGTATATGGAAAGTGTAGATATACTTTTGATCTGAGGCATAAAAAAAAACAATAGTTAAATATTTTTGGATAAATTTGTCAGAGAATTGTGCAGCCAAAATACTAAAGTCCAAATATGAATTTTACTCTAGTACACCATTTTTTAATTACTAAATAAATATTTAAATTGATCTCAACCTTTCGATTAACCAAGGTCATTATAAAAAAATATAGATATTGATCTTTTTTTTTTACTTTACTAGTAGAAAATCTATTAAATTTAATTGTGATAATTGAGAGTTAGACATGTGAAATCTAGTAGTCCAGTACATATTTTCTATACTTATTCTGAAGATTAGAGTTATTAATTTAATGCCCACAACCATAAATTTTATAATAAATTACAATTGTGTTATGAATTTAATTGTTCTGGATCTTCTAATGTTTGTCTGTGTAATGGAGTATCACCCAATACAATAAAACTATTAGTTACTAACTGTTATTTTTTAAAACTTTGCAAGAATAAAAGATAATAAATTAATTAAAACGTGACACCTTTCTAATCATTAATTCTTCATTAGAACTGTTCGTATTGATAAATGAGTGCTCTCTTGGTTATATATTATAACAGTTTTATGCGATGTATAAACGAATTCGCGCCCACGAGATTGCTCATGGGCGGATATTTTCTGAAGAGTGGTTTGATGATGTAATGGATGTCGAACCACCACCATCCTTGGAAAATAAATGGGAGAGAACTCAAGTCATTGGACTGGGCTCCGTACTGATCACAACTGTAACCTTTGCTGCGCTTTCACAATCCCAGGAGGTTATAATCAAGATCATGGTACACCAGTTCTAGGGAGGAAATATATGTTCTGGACATTTATTCTAGCAAACACCTTGTCGTTTATACAAGGATTCTTAAGCTTATTTGCACTTCTTATTAATGCTTTGCCAGGTATACCTATCAATACCTTTGAGTTTGCTATAGTTATGTTTCTGTTGGCAGCATCTACTATGGTTGTGACATTTGGATTGGGGTTGTATGTGACGCTAGCTCCAGTTTGTTTGCCAATTGCCATCATCCTCCTTGTTATCACTCTGTTTATAGGGTCTCCTGCCCTATTTTATGTTTTATTCGCAAGGAAGAGAAATTTTAGATTCGTTAGTGATCTTATTGTTGATGGGAGAAGTATATTGGCAATTTATGCAATATCTCTCCTGTTCATTTTCGGCCTGGCCTTATTTATTTTTTAATTTCCATTTTCATTCTCTATCGATGTCTGCCTTGTTTGCTTCATGAAGCATTTGTTTTTTTTAATGTTTTTTTTTTGTGACATAAAATGAACATTTTTGTTATGTACTTCGGTTTGTTGGACATTCTTATAATGGATGTATCTATTTTTAGTTAATTATGTTTTCCCTGAATGCTTTGTTAATTTACATTAGATATTTTTTCTGGTTAGTTATTAGTTATTAGTTATCATCAATATGAAATTGCTAGCTAGGGCCCATGTTCTCTGACTAGTAATCATGATATATAGTACAACTACAAATATGTTGCATATATATTGTGAAATGGAATGTTAATATATATATGTTATAAGAAGCAATCAAAGCTCAATCGGCTTTTCATTGTCATATTCAATTAATTAGAACATAATGGTCTTTATTTATTTAATTAAAATTTGATCGTTGCTCAATTATTGTATGTAAAAGATGCGCAGAATATATACGACCATTTATGAACTTAATGTAGTGGGTTTGGATCGTATGCCTTCATTTCTTATGAATAGCTGAGTCGGAAATAAAACTTTTCCTTAACAGCAGATTGATTTGTTGATGTACTCTTCATTGTTTGACGCTATATATATAGCCTGACTTAATGCTATTTGATTTAATTCTTTACCAATTATTTTTGCTCTTTCTGCGGAATAATGTAATCCCATCTGTTATTATATTTTCAACAAATATGTGTATTGAACATAATGATGACATTTTTTTTTCAATTTATATTTTTTTTTCCAGCTATTTGGTTTATCTTTTTTTTTAATGGTAAAAATAAAAGACTGCACCAGCTTTGTCCATACTTGACACTTGCTACGACTTCACGGGGCCTTCAAGGCTAACAAAATAATACAAGTGCCGAAGGAAAACAAGTCAAGCCCAACAGGCTTCCTTCCAAACATGAAGAAAACTACTAGTGCCATTTCTAGAAAAATGGACTTAATTAATTAATTTGTCGGCAAGACTCCAGGACTCAAATTCATATGAGGTACCTGAAGTATTACGATCCAACGGTCAGAATCTACAATCAAATATTCTGTTCAGTGTTGTAAAAAACGTCCGTTTAAGCCGATTAATCAGCCAATTAGTCGTTGGCGGTAATCAAACTGTCATGAATTTTTTTAACTAATCGAATGATTATTTTTGAATAAGACCGATTAATTATTCTCGATTATTTCTAATTAATCGCTTGACAGCACCTTATCCGTATGATGACCACATACCGTTATTTACAACCCTGATTCTGCTATCCTTGTTTTTATTTTATTTTTGGAATACGTACTTGTCATGTCTAATTAATTACTTGATATAAATATGCGAGTATAATCAATTTTTTAATGGCAAATATATTATTTGGTAATTTTTTAGTAGTGTTTTTAATGGGATACCTTTAATAGTCGTGCCAAAACAGAATTTATTAATTAATGGTGTTCTCTGAAAATTTTCCGACCCGACCGTTTAAATTGAATTATTATACATAAAGTAACTCAAATTCTGAGTTTAGGTCTATACCGTCGGATCTGTTTTGTATTAAAGATATCCCATGCATTCCATCTCGGATCAGAATAGACAGAATTCTGATCGGACGGTCTTGATCTAAACACAAAATTGGAGTTACTTTAGAGATTTGACTCGACCTCCGCTTAAGGGTTTAAACGATCTCTGTTAATAAGGATTTAGTCAAGGGTCCCAGATGGCAAGATTTCTAAAACTCGCTGCACAAATAGAAATAGTTGCATGCCATGGCGGATCCGAAACAAATTTATTATTTTTTTGTATAAAAGAATGTTAAAACATCTCTTCAGCACCATAAAGATAAATAAATGTGTTCTAGCCTTCTACAGCTTGGTATTAGTAAAAAAATATTGATTGTTCAACTTTGAGATATCTCTTTCCCGTACTAAATTTTTATTAAATACTATAATTGTAATTTCAAGGCAACTCAAATGCTCCATTACTTAATGATCCAATAGTATCTCAACATATTTATCTTCAATTTCAAAGTTAAAACAGATTTAAACTGCTCAACATGCATGCAAAAATCACTTTTTTTTTCAGAAAATTGTGAATCATCTAAAAATAATGATTTTATATTTATCTTCAAAAATATTCAAAATTTTCCAAAAAAATAAAAATTTGATCTCCGGACTAGGAGCGGAACTAGGATTTGAATTTGGGGGGGTGGGGGGGCGAAACTTTTTGGAGGGTTTTTGGGGGATGCTAACCGATATGCATCTGTAAACAACTGTGTATAAATGGTTGATGCATGTATATATGATTTCAACATTCATAGTTTGATGGGAGGTGCCTAGCCCCCGCTTGCAGACCCCCAGTTCCGTCGCTGTCTCTAGTCATATTTTAGCATAAATATTATGTTGAGCGGTTCAGATCGTCTGTTTGAATTTTGAAGTCAAAGATAAAAATATTAAAGTACAATTAGGACATGAAGCACTAGGACATTTGAGCCCTCTTGTAATTTTGGGCCTTCATTATTAATTCTTCCATATTAAAAACTTTCATAATTCGAAATTCATAACTCTTAAGTGTCAAAACGAATTATGATATGTACTTCATGTTATTTGTCTTATGCAAATAAAAAGTGTGAAATTTTCTTGTCCAATTTTATGTCTTGCAGTGACCGGGGGTACGTACCAAAGTGAATAAATATATATAGGCACACTGGAAAGTTCTAAAATGAGCAATGTTTTAATGAAAATTTTCTTATTTTGAAATAAACACAACTTATGCATAATAAATGCATATATAATAAAGTTAAATAAATCACAACTAACATTAATATTTTTGTTGGGTAAAAAACAATGAAACAAAATGACTAAAGCGGAGTGTGTGTGTGTCTATGCTATTGACCTATTGTATTATGTACAATCCACATAATATGAAGCAACCTGTTATAATCACAAGTGCAATATAATAAAAACCAAATGATGTATTCAGTTCTGATAAAAATAAGTCATGCAAAAAAAATTCAATTACTTTGATAAATACTAAATCTTCCAAACATTCCACCAGTCAGATACATTCAACAAAAAAATTACTGAAAACAAGTCACACAACACAAGTGGCCATGAAGTTGGAAGCGTATAAGACCTGGGTCCGACTCCCGTAAAGTAACGAATTCGTATCCTCTCAAACTTTGCGTGGCTTTATGGAAAATCCCAACCGTTTAAATACGTTCTGCGCGAATCTCAAAGAACACATAATTCAGACCCCCTACATCACCCCGAATAGGCACCGGACACGTCGGTCACGCAAAAGTTGAGATATCTCAGAGGATACGCACTCTAAAGTAACTCGAAATTTAAGGTTGGATCCTGGTGAGGAAATAAGTTGTTATTCGTTTAAAAAAGCAGGTTTTTCTCATCCAACTGTTAACCTTAGTCGAGATTGTGCATGAAAAATATTGAAGAGTTGAATAAAAAAAAATAAAAACCTGTTTTTTCAAAAGAATAACAACCGATTCGTGTTCTGGATCCAGATCGTTCGAGGTTAAATGAACATATACTTGTTCAATAATATTAATAATATTTATGTAGATTATGATCGGACGGTTCGAATCAAACTCAAACCTTTAAAGTATTATGGAGATCCGAATTCAGAAGACCTACAGGTAGGGGTGGCAACGAACAGACTAGTCCGAGCTAAGTCCTAGCTTAGATTGTTAATTTCGAGTTGAGTTACTCTCGAGCGAGTTGCACTTAGGGCATCCAAGCTAAAACTTCAGCTTGAAATCATGACAAGCTAGTCCGAGCTGGACCGAGTTAGCTCAGGAGGAGAACGATAGATTTTGGCGACCTACAACTCCACGTTAAGTTGATCCTCCTGAGCCACTGTCAGGAAATGGCTCCCGTGCTCATCGTCATTAGAATCAGTGACTGGTTCCACCTCTGATGCACGAGAAGAAGAAGATGGGTTTAGGCTTTAAGTAGAACAACAACTGATGGTTGGATAGAGTCAGGGAGGATGGGAGGAGGCGATGGAGTATTGTCAGATTGAAGATTTATAAGAGGTTTGGTGAGGCTCCACACGAGAGTAACAAGAGATCTAGATAGAGAGAGCGAGACAGAGAGTCAGGAACTTATGGGAGTTAAAACCTAAATCTGAATGAACGGATCTGATTAAATCACATATATGCAACGACCTACAGACTAGTTCGTTCTGTTCTTCAAATGTGCTATTATTTTTAGAGAAGTTTAGATATGTCTATCATAACATTGTGATTTAGATATTTCTTTATCAAATATAAAAATTAATCATTTATTTATCCACCTAAACTCACATAATTTAGTAATATCTCCATTACTTACTTTCATTAATTTAAAATACAAACTATTATTAAGAGAAATTTACATGCATGCCCATAAAAATTAACTTCATCAATTCAATATTTACTCATCGAAATTCATAAATTAGTTATTTCCCCATCTAAACTTTCTTATTTTAACGGCCATTTTTATTAATAACCAAAAAAAAAAAGTTTTTTACAAAAGTAACCCCAAAATCTGAGTTTTTCCAAATATAACCAAACCGCCAGGCATGCTGGCGGTCCACTTCTATAGCAGACTACCAGGGACACGGGCGGTCCGCTTTTTTTTTTTTTTTTTTTTTTAGAGATCTGATTTTTTTTTCTTAATATTTTCATTTGTGAAGTTTTAGTTTTGCTTAGAGTATTTGCAAAAAAATAAAACATTTGAGTGATGTCGTAACTCTTTATAACTTTCAATTGATTTGTCAGTTGGATATCACAAGTCTAAAGATAACACTAATTAAGGACTTCGCTTTGATTCAAAAAATTTCAAGCTCTGACAGCTTGTTGATCTTCTTCTCTATATTTATGGTACTAATACAATAGTTTAGAGATACTAAAATATGTTCAAACCTCAAATTAGATCTCTGTCCATGCACAAAGCACCCTAGACTGACCTCTGGTATGGTACCAATTCCAAACTCAGCAGCCAAGCACTAGGCAAAAGCTGCTGGTATAGTGCAATGCACTAAAAACATTAAATTTGACCTCTGTTGGTAAATCAGCAAGTCTGGACTGATACAGGGACCAAACTGAAAAAGTTATTACACCAGCATGTAGAGCATTAAAAAATACACAGAATTGATACAAATTTCAATTTATTTGGATTTTTCTACAATTAGACAACATGACTTATAAATATATCAAATGTTTTATTTTTTGGCAAATATGATGCAATATGGTCCTGCGCATGCTTCACGAAAAGGGGCGTAACTTTTGATCCGTCCGTCGAATCGGACTGAAATTTTGACAGGAACTCCACAGCCCAAAACCGGATTAGAAATGAATCTATATATTCATTTCACCCATTTTCGGGCTCAGATTCGCGATCCGAGTCTTCATTCATGGACTTTTGGACCTTTTTTTATAATTTTAGAGTTTTTAGGGTCTTTTATGTTTTTTTTTATGTATTTTCTATTTTTAGGGTTTGTATTTAAACAGACGTCATGTCTTTTGGCAGAAGTTAGTTCTTGATGTATCAGTTTTATTAAAGAATTGAGAATCTGTGTGATCTCATAACCAAATCTATCTTTCCATTACTTTTTTTCCAATTTCTTGATGTCTTTTGGACTTTTGGACATTTCTTTATAATTTTAGAGTTTTTAGGGTCTTTTATGTATCTTTTATGTATTTTTTGATTTAGGGTTTGTATTTAAACAGACGTCATGTCTTTTATGTATTTTCTGTTTTAGGGTTTGCACAAACCATTTATAAGAATAACAATAAATGAGCAATTTGGATGATATTTTATTTAGTGAGTGTTATTTGTTTTCTGTTTTATGTATTTTCTGTTTTAGTGTCGGCTATTTACAAAGTATTAGTATCAGCCCGATTAGTGTCGCCTAATGTCCGACACTAATACCCATAAACAGCTGACACTAATTCCAAGTTCTCCACTAGTGAATAATCCAATTATTCTCTCTCTCGCTCTCCAATTATTCTCTTAAAAAAAAAGTTGTGAATCAAGACCAAGTCCTTAATTAGTGTTATCTTTAGACTCGTGATATCCAACTGACAAATCAATTGAAAGTTATAAAGAGTTACGACCTCACTTATAAATATATCAAATGTTTTATTTTTTGGCAAATACCCTAAGCAAAAAAAACTAAAACTTCACAAATGAAAATATTAAGAAAAAAAATCATATCTCTATAAAAAAAAAAAAAAAAAAAAAAAAGCGGACCGCCCAGAACGCTGGCGGTCTGGTCCCTACTGGACCGCCCAGGTTCCTGGCGGTCTGGTATGGAACTGGACCGCCAGCATGCCTGGCGGTTTGGTTATATTTGAAAAAACTCAGATTTTGGGGTTACTTTTGTAAAAAACTTTTTTTTTTGTTATTAATAAAAATGGCCGTTATTTTAATAATATCCTCATTTTCTAAAAATTGAACTCCTAATTTATCTTCTGATTCAATAAATCAATCTCCTATATTATTTCAATCAGTTCAAATAGACCTCTACGTTAATGCATGTCCCCTTCCTTTTCTCTCCTTGATATATAAACATGGTGTGTAAATATCTACAAGTCATATTTCTCATAATAAATATGGTGTGTAAATATCAAAATTTTCTATTGTTACTGTACATTGAATTAGTGCATATACTGCAATGATCTGTCAAAACCAAGACTATATATATGTTTTCATTCTGAAATATTATATGTGTGGATTTTGGCTTGTAATTTGCTATACTTATCGGCTGGCTAATCCAGGTTATCCCAACTGGAAATTTTATTGTGCTAGCTGTACATTGGCTTTAAGATGATCGATAGATCTAATAATAGCGTCTAGTCTATTGAAAGCATTTGCTGCGGCTATTAATAATATTATTAATTTGTGATGTTTTACAAAATATTTACGGGAGCATCTTCAACAATACTACAAAAATTTGCCTGATTTTCTTTGAGAAAACATAGCAGGCCTTATTTATTTTGTCGGAGAAGGAAACCTAGTTTCTCTGATCAGGACAGTATGAATTCTGAGATCCATTCTACACTGGTAATTAAGTACCAAAACCTCTTATATTAATTGTTAGGTTAGATTCAAATGAGTGTGCAGATAAATGATCTCTTTTTTTCGCTTGTTGTGCAGGAAGCCGCAGAAAGGTCCTGGTCTGATGAGCTTCCAAATGATATGCTGGCTGAAATTATTACTAGTATAGATTTTTCAAAAGATTACCTAAATTCCATTGCTGTTTGTCGAAGATGGCGCTCTATTGCCCATGCTCTAAAATCCAACCCAAGAAGTGACCTTCAGTTATTGTTCCATCCCTTGCCTAAAAAATATCCTCTTCCCTTGCTCCTGCAACCACCTGGAAAGAAAACCAAATTACACTATTTCTATAGTATTACCAAGAGGAAGGTGAATGAACTCCATTTACCAGAAATTAGTAACAAATGGATATATGGAAGCTGGAGAGGTTGGTTAGCAACTGTTGATATAAAAGACCTAAACTTGATTTATCTCTTGAATCCCATCACAAAAGCGACGATAACCCTGCCACCGTTACGTACCTTGATAAGCTCTTCGTGGAAAATTGAAAAGATTATCATTCTAACCTCCGGGGAAGTTGCTAAGCAGTCTAACTGCACAACTACTGTTGCAGTTCTAACAAGCGGTAGCTATAGTGATTTGCATATTTGTAGGATTGGAGATGACAAATGGAAAGAATTCGAAACATTTATGGGTCGAATCGATGATGTCATTGAATTCAAAGGAAACTTATATTTCGTCACTATAAATGCCTACCTTTTTTCAATTAAAAGAAATCCTAATAGAAAGTTTACACTTATTATTAAACCAGTGCCAGATATGAAAAATTATTGTGGTCGACACTATCTCACTGAATCATTATCTGGAGATCTATTGTTGATTAGTAGATTTTTTGATTGGTTAAGGAAGGAAACAATTTGCTTCACGGTACACAGGTTAGAAGAGAAACCCGAAGGCGGCAAAATCTGGAAAAAATTAGAAAATCTTCATGATCAAGTGTTCTTCGTCGGTTGCAACACAACCTTATGCTTGGACTCAAATTTATACCCTGAATGCCAGGGGAATTGCATTTACTTTGCCGATGAAAGCAATCTAGTTTCTGAAATTACAAGAGGTACCTACCCTTTAAAGAATTTCAAAGATAATGGAGTTTATCACATGAATGATAGAAAAGTAGAACTAATTTTGGAGGGCATAAATGATCGACTTAGGTTTCCAGCAATTTGGTTTTCTCCTAATCCATGGTAATTCAAATACATCTCTTCCTATCAAGGTTCTAAATAGCGATGATAGCATTATAGCTTTTAAGGTTTGAAAAAGCTATAACGCAGAGCACAACCATAGCTAACTATTCATAATCATTATAAAAGAAGCGATTACTAGCGTTATAGCTTTTGAGATCCGAAAAAAGCTATAGAGCAGATAGCTAGTTATTTAATTAGAACCCTGCTTCCTACTCTTAATTGATATTTGTTGGTTATTCTTTACATTGTAACTTATTATTTTTTTAGTGCGTGATTTATGGTTGTATCAATTTGCCTCTTATGAGATTGCAATTGTTGTACTAGTATTCTTTCGGTAACGTAATTTAAATTCTACAGTGCATGCACACACTTAAAAAGCAAATCAGCTTAGAGGAAAAGAGGTACCAAATAATTCATTCATTCAAAACAACCGTGAAAAAAAAAAACATTATTTGAGGAAAATAGGTACCAAATTACTTTGTTTCTTTACATTGTAGATATTATATATATATGATCTTCAATTTTCAAAACATTATTTTAGATCTTCAAATTCAAATTCATTTGAAAAAAAAAATATACATTTGCATTTTTTTTACTTGTCCCATGCCACAAATATAATTTAATTTTTATTTATGTTTAACGTACACCATGATATTTTTTTTCTAGAAAACGACATGATGTTTTTAGAAAACGACAAAGATAGTTGCAGAGCATTATGAGGGCAAATATGTCATATGATAAATTAAAAGTTGCTCCAAAAGTAGTGCAATGCAAAAGCGGAACGGACTCTGCTGCTTTTCTGATATCAACCATTCAAATTTGTTGAGATTTGTGCATAAAAAATTTCTTTATAGAGATACGTGAATAGAAAATTTTGAATGGTTGATATCGGAAAAACAGCGGAGTCTGATCCTGCAAAAGCATGACGTGTCGACACGCACATCTAAGGACAAGGAAAAACACATCTACATTACCATATCCAACGATCCCGGAATTTGCAACTAAATATCAATTTTGCTCAGCCTAAGTCTTTTATAAAAACAACAATTATTATTATATTAATAAAAATAGAGTTGGGTTCAAATACCTTATGTCTTTTATATCTTAATCTTGCCTCATATTCTTACTTCTATTTTCAAAGATTCTGAACATAAACAAATAGTAATTTTGTACCTACTGAATACAAAAATAGTAAAACGTTTTAGAAAAAAAAAAAAAAAAAAAAAAGTTGATCTTCATCTTAAAATATGAATATTGAAAACCAATTTTTTTTTTCAATAGGTAAAATATTACTATTTTTTATAGTCTGAAATCTTTGGATTGACTGTTTAAAACTGAAAAAGGATATCTTTATACAAATAAATTTCTATGATAAATACATATATATGACCGCAATAGGCAGAAATCCTGAATTACTTCACAACTTTTACCACTGCCGCTAACTGTACCGTTACTGGAGATGCTTCATTCTTCAATCTTCCACTAAACAATGTTTTTTTTTTTTTTTTGGTTGACTGTTACTAAATGGAGCAGAGGTTGAAACTAGGAACGGATGGTTCCTATCTGACAGGTGGAATAGTTGCAAGAGTTAGTATTTATCAAAGTAATTGAATTTTTTTTAAATTACTTGTTTTTATCAGAACTGAATACATAACGGCCAATGGTTCATTTTAACCCTACTCTTTTTAATTATAACAAGTGGTTTCATATTATGATGTGGATTGTACATAATACAATAGGTCAATAGCATATTAGCATATATATACTCCGCTTTAGTAATTTTGTTTCATTTTTGTTTTACCCAACAAAAATATTATTGTTAGTTGTGATTTATTTAACTTTATTATGCATATGTTGTGTTTAATTATTTCAAAATAATGAAAAATTCCACCAGAAAGATTAAAACATTGCTCATTTTAAAACTTTTCAGTGTGCCTAAATTTATTTACTTTGGTACCCCCACTGCAAGATTCAATAGGGGACAAAACAAATTCAATTATAACTTATAAGACAAATGACAGAAACTACATATAATATATAATTTGGAGTGAGTCTATGGTACTATGCATATCATGGGTTGTTACCGTGCTACGGCTCTATATTCGAGTTTTCAAATCCTAACGGTCGATCCGAACCGTTCATCTTGTTCTCCATATTAATATGTGTTTGAAGACCAAATTTTACATTTTTTTTGAAAATTTTTACTATTTTTTTAGATATTTAGAAAATCACTTGATCTGAAAATTCTGGACCATCCAAAAACAGTGATTTTCAATAAATCTAAAAAAATAGTAAAAAAATTTCAAAAAATATAAAATTTGGTCTCCAAACACATATTAATATGGAGAACAAGATGAACGGTTCGGATCGACAGTTAGAATTTGAAAACTCGAATATAGAGCCGTAGCACAGTAACAAATCGTACTATGCATAGTACCATAGACTCACTCTATAATTTGTTCTGACGCTTGAGTTATGAATTTCGAACAGGATTACGAAGTCAACAAACAGTCAATATATATTTTACTAATACCGATTCGTTGTGGAAAGCCAGAACGCATTTATTTATTGGTGAAAAGATGTTTTGAGTTTTCACATTCTTTTATACAAAAATATTAAATTTGATTCGGATCCACCATGGCGGATACAAATATTTCTATTTGTGTAGCGAGTTTAAGACACTTAGTCCTCTTATTTTTAATGGGGTTTTCTGAAAAAATTCCAACCCGACCGTTTGACGGACCTACATTAAATTATTATACCTATAGTAACTCAAATTCTGTGTTTAGATCTTTACCGTCATATCGTTTCAGCACGAGTATTAAAGTGACCCTATGCATTCTACCTCGGATCAAATTAGAAAGGATTCCGATCGGACGGTCTTAATCTAAACACAAATTTTAAGTTACTTCAGATTGACAGGATTCTGATGAGACGTGACAGCGCAAATTCTGAAGGCTGTTAGAAAAGAGGACAAGGTACCTCTCTCTCTCTCTCATTTGTCTGTGAACCCTTTTAGGTACTGTTGTTTAAGGTAAAGATTTTAACAGAGTAGTTTTAGCTTCATGCAGCGTATGAACCAGGAGCAGCGCTGTTTTGATTCTTTAGTCTGTGCGCTGCATGAAGCTAAAACTACTCTGTTAAAATCTTTATCCATTGTTTATTTTAGTTACTGCTAAAACTGGTTAAGTGTTGCTACTTACTGTTAAATGTGGTTATTACTGTTGATCGTTAATTACTAATAGTTGCTGTCGATTACTGAAGCTCTGCATTGCTTGTTTAAGTAGACATGCTTGTATTAATTTGCTGTTGATTACTAATAATTGTTCTTCTTGTTAAATATTATTAATTGCTGCTGATTGAGATGAAAAAGGAAGAACTATAACCTTTATTGGCCAATACAGAAATGCTTGTATCATCTATAGCAAGAATGCATAGTTTAATTGTAATACTTTTTGGTACAATATTTTGCTTAACTTTTGTATTTATTTGACTAGATGACATGAGATGCCCATGCTAGGACGACTAACCAGCCTTTGCTAGAAACTTTTGGCCCAGAAAAGTCGGCCCGGCCCATAAAAGAGAGATCTTTGTTCCATTGGTCTCCTTATCTTTGTTTATCCGAATCCGATCTTTCCTCGCTTCCTCGCTTCCTTATCTCACTTCTCACTTGAAAGGAAGAAAGAAAGAATCGCTCAAACCAAAAGAAGAAGAAGAAGATGATGCCCGGGCCCGTGCTGTCTCTCACCCCTTTCTGTTCCCTTTCACCTTCAATTTCTCCTCGTCGTGACCTCTGTCTTTGCTGCTATGCCAAACCCAATTCCAAATCTCAACCTCACCGAATCAGCAACAAATCAAAACCAAAACCACCCTCTGTAACTAATTCGCATTACAAAGACATCCTTGAACACTATAACTCTCTCTTGGCTTCTCAGAATCCTCCCACCTCAATCTATCCCTTCAATGTGCACCTTGCTGCCTTGGTTCGTAACTCCGACCCTGCCATTTATTACTTCTTTGACCTTATAACACAAACTGATGGAATCAGTCCTAATGATTATACCTATAGTCTCATGATTAATTATAGTGCCCAAACGAATCGTCTCGATCTAGCTTTTTGTTTTCTTGGAAGACTTCTCAAAGAGGGTCACACGGTTAAGGCCGTGATATTCAGTCCAATAATCAAGGGCCTTTGTTATGAGAATAGGACTAGTGAGGCGGTAGCCATTGTTCTTTACAAAATGCCTAAGTTGGGATGTATACCTAATGCGATATCGTATAACATTCTTATCAAGGGGCTTTGCTCAAAGGGCAGCATTGGTTTTTCCCTTCTGTTATTTTTTAGAATGGTTAAACATGGCAGTGAGTGTAAACCTTGTGTTATCACGTACAGCATTGTTATTGATGAGCTTTGTAAGGCGGGTCAACTTGCTAAAGCATTTGGTTTGTATAGACAGATGTGTCCTGCTGGGGTTAAACCTAATACTAATACATATAGCTTGTTGATTAATGGGTTATGCAAGAATGGTGATATTCCAAAGGCAATCGAGTTGATGCATGAAATGATTTCCAAAGGGTATGAGCCCAATGTCGTGACTTATACCACTCTTATAGATGGGTTCTGTAAGAAAGGTGAAGTTACAATGGCGAAGGAGTTGATGCATGACATGATTTCCAAAGGGTGCGAGCCTGATGTCGTGACTTACAGCACTCTTATAGATGGTGTGTGCAAAAAAGGTGAAATTACAAAGGCAGAGGAGTTGATGCATGACATGATTTCCAAAGGGTACGAGCCCAATATCGTTACTTATACCACTCTTATAGATGGATTATGTAAGAAAGGTGAAATTACCAAAGTAGAGGATTTGATGCATGAAATGATTTCAAAAGGGTACAAGCCCAATGTCGTGACTTACAATACTCTTATAGATGGTTTGCGTAAGAAAGGTGAAATTAAGAAGGCAAATGAGTTGATGCATGACATGATTTCCAAAGGGTGCGAGCCTGATGTCGTGACTTACAACACTCTTATAGATGGGTTATGTAAGAACGGTGAAGTTACAACGGCAAAGGAGTTGATGAATGAAATGATTTCCAAAGGGTTCGAGCTCGATGTCGTGACCTACACCACTCTTATAGATCGGTTATGTAAGAAAGGTGAAGTTACAACGGCAAAAGAGTTGATGCATGGCATGATTTCCAAAGGGTGCGAGCCCGATGTCGTGACTTACAATACTCTTATAGATGGTTTGCGTAAGAAAGGTGAAATTACGAAGGCAAAGGAGTTGATGCATGACATGGTTTCCAAAGGATACAAGCCCAATGTCGTCACTTATAACACTCTTATAGATGGTTTGTGCAAGAAAGGAGAAATTACGGAGGCAAATGATTTGATGCATGACATGATTTCCAAAGGGTACGAGCCCAATGTCGTGACTTATACCACTCTTATAGATTGGTTATGTAAGAAAGGTGAAGTTACCAAGGCAGAGGATTTGATGCATAAAATGATTTTCAAAGGGTGCAAGCCCAATGTTGTGACTTACAATACCCTTATAGATGGTTTGTGTAAGAAAGGTGAAATTACGAAGGCAAAGGAGTTAATGCATGACATGATTTCAAAAGGGTATGAGCCCGATGTCGTCACTTATACCACTCTTATAGATGGGTTATGTAAGAATGGTGAAGTTACAATGGCAAAGGAGTTGATGCATGAAATCATTTCCAAAGGGTGCGAGCCCGATGTCTTGACTTACAACACTCTTATAGATGGGTTATGTAAGAAAGGTGAAGTTACAATGGCAAAGGGGTTGATTCATGACATGATTTCCAGAGGGTGTGAGCCCGATGTCGTGACTTACAACACTCTTATAGATGGGTTATGTAAGAAAGGTGAAGTTACAATGGCAAAGGGGTTGATTCATGACATGATTTCCAGAGGGTGTGAGCCCGATGTCGTGACTTACAACACTCTTATAGATGGGTTATGTAAGAAAGGTGAAGTTACAATGGCAAAGGAGTTGATGCATGAAATGATTTCCAAAGGGTACGAGCCCAATGTCGTGACTTATACCACTCTTATAGATGGGTTATGTAAGAACGGTGAAGTTACAATGGCAAAGGAGTTGATGAATGACATGATTTCCAAAGGGTGCGAGCCAGATGTCGTGACGTACAACACTCTTATAGATGGGTTATGTAAGAAAGGTGAAATTACAAAGGTAGAGGAGTTGATTCATGAAATGATTTCCAAAGGGTGCGAGCCCGATGTCATGACTTACAACACTCTTATAGATGGGTTATGTAAGAAAGGTGAAGTTACAATGGCAAAGGATTTGATGCATGACATGATTTCCAGAGGGTGCGAGCCCGATGTCGTGACTTACAACACTCTTATAGATGGTTTGTGCAAAAAGGGTGAAATTACAAAGCCAAATGAGTTGATGCATGACATGATTTCCAAAGGGTGTGTGCCCAATGTCGTGACTTATAACATTCTTTTAGATGCGTTGTTCAAGAAAGGTGAAATTGTGAAGGCAAAGGAGTTGCTGCTTGAAATGATTTCTAAAGGGTACAAACCCAATGTTGTGACTCATACCATGCTTATAGAGGATCCGTATCCTCCTGAGTACCCTAACTTGTACAGTGAGCAGAAATCTGAACAGTCCTTTTAATCCAGCAGCTTTGATCTTCTAATCTATATAAGAAACGGTGCCCGCTTATCAGCTCTCGCTATCTCTCTTTTCATCAACGTAAGAACCTCTTCTCTCTCATGTCAATACCTTGTCCTCCGCCCAGCTCGACTCAGCCTCCCCCTGGATTTCCTATTCCTCTCTCCCTCCGCCCAGGTCGACTCCTATCAGTATGTTTAAAGGATTGACCTTTGTTTGATATTTATAGAAATTAATGATCCATGATGCACTTGATACCGTGAACAAGCTTCAAACTGCATTGTATCTCGCTGCAGTTTTTGTAAGCGGGCTTCCAAGAAATCCACCTTTCTAGAAATTTGAGTAGAGGTACTTTTCCATTTTGGATAAGAACTACAAAATCATATCATATCAGCTTTTATCTTATAGAACAGAAGTTGATAATATTTTATAAGAACTGTCAAGCTACACAAAAGTGCTTAACAACTCGATAACTTGTCTTTTCTTTATTTTGAAGAAAATAATTCACAAATTAAACCATTCATAAAATGGTATTGTATAAGTTTTTTCTTCCTAACACATGAAAAATACAAATATTAAATTTGAGATTGGTACCTGTACAATGCCAGTTATCTAGTAGCAGGTTCGGTCTGTACAAGTGTTGTGTTGCATAGTGGCGTGAACTTTTGAGAAGGGTAACCTCAACTATGCTTGATTTGTCCTTAATTTGAGCCTAAATTGACCTCATTTTATCTTCATTTATGCAGTTAAGCGTATTTGATTCCCATTCTCACATACAGTACTTGAAAACAACATGTCCTTTAGGTTGAACCCCAAAACAAGGTAAATACACCACATGATTTTCTCTTCTAGATTCTTTTGAAATGCTCAAATCAGCCCATTGTTGTCAGTAAAATATGAGTAAACATATTTCAGGTTCCCTTTTTACCATTTCAATCATTCTTGTGAGTAAAATATTAGTAAGCATATTGCACTTACTATAGATGTGTGATGTGTAAACAAGAAGAGGAATCAGTGGTGTATTTGTTCTCAAAATGTCAAATGGTAAAATGCTTCTACTCGATGGTTTTAAACAGGTTTTCAATACCGCAAGGAGTGCTTCACCAATTTCAGAACAATGTGAGCGAATTAATAATGACTGCACAGGGGCAAAGAAGAACAAGAGAAATAATATTGATAGAAATTTGTCTTTTGGAGGTAGTAGTACGTGAGGATATCCAGAGATCAGAATAAAGAACTAGTAGTGCTAGTAGAACAAGTGCAAGCTGAGCGGATTCTCCTTTGGTTCCGATTAGAAAAAAAATATTGTTTCACTTTTGCTTTGGCAGTTATGAGTCATTTGGGTTCTTATATTTGCTATTTTTTTTTTTTTTGGTTTCTTAGTTCAATTTTTATGTTATGGTTTTCTTTCTGTTTTACTTTTCTGCAAAAAAAACTAAAAAAAAAATTGGTGGCTCAAGAGTCCAGTTAACATGTTTAACCTTAACAGTTTGTTAATCATCAATACAATACAAATTCAAGGGCATTGTTGTCCTTTTCACAAAAAAAATCATAATTTTCTATTATGATTTGATAAGTCATATTGCCAAGTCATATTTCACAAAACTGCTTGTAATCCCTTTAATCCAATCCATTAGCTTTAGAAAGAACAATCCACACCACTGGTATTTTAATCTGGGTTTATACATGCAGTACCAGTTCAACCAAGAGGATCCAATTCAAAATTGAATCCACCTTCTGCAAGGTAAGTGGTATATGTGCTTCTCAGTTTTACTTTTAGTTTAATTAACGTTAGGTTTGGTTGAATTGAAGCCAGGTATGCATTATATATATTTTCTAGTGAAAAGTATCCACACAAAACTAGTTATGGGCATTCTACACTTTCAGTCAGGAATTGGTGCTCTATAATAACTTGACAATTTTGGTTTTCAAAGTGTTCAATAAAAGTGATCAATGGTTAAATAATAGCCTATAAAAGTAACTGGCGACGGTCTCAATATCACGGCCGGGGTTTGTCAAGCTTCCCTATGAAATTTGCCGTGAATCCCCTGAAGATGGAATCCATCACTGATCCGCTTACTAGTAACTTATTATTTTATTGTATTAGATATTTTTATTTCTTTCTTTCTTTCTTTTTTATTGTATTCGATTAAAGCATTTTTTATTATAAGTTAGCAGCAGCGATCCCCACAGATTTGGTCGATTTGGGGAGACGCTGGAGGAAATAATGAGAAGGAAAGAATGCTCGGGCAGGAGAAGTTAAAGGAGACGGAGGCTGCAATCAGGTCCCACCATTTATATAAGAACCCAGAGCCGTATGGCGCTAAATCAACTGACCAGTGGGGCCCGTCAGATAAGTAGCGAATCGTTGAGTCCGAATTGAATCCTGACCCACGAGGAAGGAGGAATCACGGACTCACGGTCAGGATTTTAAATAAAATTAGTTCGGCTGACAGAAGGGTCCGCAAATCGAATGACGAAGGGACCCCCATCATCAGTAAGCCAGCTCAGCCATCTTGGATGTTTTGTTCGCTGAGTCAGCGCCACATGGCATCATACCGTTCGTTTGGAAGATCCGCTTCACCATTTCTTTTGATTCTTCTTTCGTTCTGATCGTCTATAAATACTATATGATTTTTTCCAGTTAGATCAGATTATAAATACTCTATCATTAACAACAAAATTGTTAATTTTGTGATTAATAATTAATTATTGGTTATTGATAAAATGATTTGGAAATTTGAAAAATTAACACGCGTCATATAATGATCAAAATAAATTTACAATTTTAATTAGATATACACAAAATAATCCAAAATAATAGAAAAGAATAATTAGTTCTGTAAGGGTCTTATCTGCATATGTTTAATCTTTTGATCAAGATATATATATACAGCGAATCACCTCTTATGAAAATAAAAGTAATAGATAATGAATGAATGAATGAATGGATAGCCGTATAAATTTTAATGTTAGTTATCATTCTTTATGTGTGATCTCTATTCATGTGAAACTTGTTCACTTGGAGTGAGTATATCTTCTAATACCATTGTGTTGAGAGGCGTATAGTTGTGCATTTATGGCAAACCTTGAAAACAAAAAAATTATCAGAAATTTTAATGAGAGATGATGTATTCATTTCTTATACTTATCAAACAATATAATGCTTACTGAGATATTGGAGACAACCATTAAAAACATAAATTGCTCGGTTAATAGATCTGATTAGCATATTAGAATGATAAAAAATAATAAATTAATTATAATAATAAAAAATATATATATATAATTTATTACCATATCTTTAAATTTGAGAAAAAAAAAAGTGAATCTACATTGAAAGACATATGGAGGCCGATAGAAGAAAAAAAACAGATCTGAAAAAACTATATTTAGATCACCGTGGGCCCTACGTCGCATCCATATCTGCTGGCTCGCATATATTACTGACGTGTCCGGTTTTTATTTAGGAACAACACAAGGACCAATGTTATTTTAACTTTGAGATTTGGGCAGAAATGTATTTGAACATTTGATATTTTCTGAAACTTTCACATTTTTAATTTTGGAATCAATAAATGCAACCCACTGACCATGTGATGAAGGCCAAAAATTATAAATGCTTATAGCATAAATTAAACTTTACATTTTTAGAAAATAAATGGAAAAACATTTTAAACTAAAATTTATATTTCACCATATTCATGACTCATGAACTTGAATATATTAAACAAAATAAGGTCATTAATTTCTTTTATTAAACAAAATAAACTTATTGGTCACCCCAATAATATTAATTCTTAAAATATATTTGTTGTTATTCCAAAGAAGAAATAACAATAACTGTTGATATTTATCGAAATTTGTGTATAAAAAAGTTTGTTCCTTGAGATTCTTGAGATTCGTGGATGGAAAACGTTGAACGGTTTCATTTAGAATAACAGCAGATTTATTTCCCGTTATATGACTACCGATTATGGACAAAAGTTCAAAAATGTTGAAATCAATATTTGAAATTTTGAATATTAAAAAGATAAAATATGTGACATGCCATGCATGACAGCATGAAGATGAAACCGATTTTTTTATTTATATCCAAAAAAAATATATAAATTTAAAAAACTAATCAAACCTCTTGTCAATTTCGAAAACTATCCAAATTGGAAAAAAAAAAAAAATTCGATTTCAACATCAATTTCCAGAAAAAAAAATTTCCGATAAATGGATATTAAAACCGGAATAATTTTTTCCAGTTTTAGGATTTTTTTTTAAAACGGTAATAATTTTTTATGGTTTTAGGATTTTTTTTTTTAGGAAATTTTTTTTTTCAGATTCTTTTTTTTCATTGTTTATAATTTATTTATTTATTGTATTGAAGTATTACAAATATATTTTTTGAAACTAGGAGCGGATAGTTCCCTTTCCTTTGAGTATTTTTTTTTGTTGTTGTTGTTATTGTTGAATTTATCTTACTGGTGAAATAGTTGGAAGATTAAGTATTTATTATTATGCATATGTTGTGTTTAATTATTTCAAAATAAAGAAATTTTTTTTTTAGGAATTTTTTTTTTCGGATTTTTTTTTCATTTCTCAGTTTTTATAATTTATTTATTTGTTGTTGAATTTATGTGACTGGTGAAATAGTTGGAAGATTAAGTATTTATTACTATGCATATGTTGTGTTTAATTATTTCAAAATAAAGAAAATTTTTTTAAGGAATTTTTTTTTCGGATTTTTTTTTTTCATTTTTCAGTTTTTATAATTTATTTATTTGTTGTTGAATTTATCTGACTGGTGAAATAGTTGGAAGATTAAGTATTTATTATTATGCATATGTTGTGTGTAATTATTTCAAAATGAGGCTTGGACGGTCAGCTTAGTCTGGATTCTGATCGGACGGTTTTAATCCCAGCTTAATTGCTGCTGTGTTGTGTGGCGCAGTTGCTGGGAACTCAATTCTGTAGTTCCCTGATTCATTCCACGGTTCCTCTTCTCCTTCTCTATAATTTTAATATTCTCAATTCATTTTATCGAGTGTTCTTCTTTCAATTGGTCTTTAATTATTGCATGTATGCAACTTTTGGTATAAAAATTACATTGCCCACAACTTGTTTGATGAAATTCCTCAATGAAGTAACTTCTCTTATCTTGAAAAAAAAGCTATCCTCTACCAACATCTGAGATACCATACGCTATTATTTTAATCCAATCCATTAGCTTTACAAGGAACAAACTTAATCCACGCCACTGGTTTTTTAATCTGGGTTTATACATGGAGTACCAGTTCAACCAAGAGGATCCAAATCATATGTTCAAAATTGAATCCACCTTCTGCAAGGTAAGTGGTATATGTGCTTCTCAGTTTTACTTTTAGTTTAATTGACGTTAAGTTTGGTTGAATTGAAGCCAGGTATGCATTATATATATTTTCTAGTGAAAAGTATCCACACAAAACTAGTTATGGGCATTCTACACTTTCAGTCAGGAATTGGTGCTCTGTAATAACTTGACAATTTTGGTTTTCAAAGTGTTCAATAAAAGTGATCAATGGTTAAATAATAGCCTATAAAAGTAACAGGCGACTGTCTCAATATCACGGCCGGGGTTTGTCAAGCTTCCCTGTGAAATTTGCCGTGAATCCCCTGAAGATGGAATCCATCACTGATCCGCTTACTAGTAACTTATTATTTTATTGTATTAGATATTTTTATTTCTTTCTTTTTTTCTTTCTTTTTTATTGTATTCGATTAAAGCATGTTTTATTATAAGTTAGCAGCAGCGATCCACACAGAGTTGGTCGATTTGGGGAGACGCTGGAGGAAAGAATGAGAAGGAAAGAGAAAGGGTCCCGGGCATGGCGGTCAGTATGCTTGGGCAGGAGAAGTTAAAGGAGACGGAGGCTGCAATCAGGTCCCACCATTTATATAAGAACCCAGAGCCGTAGGGGAAAGTATCCTCTGCGGAGTGAGCTTTTCATCTGGTCCGTTTGTTTCGAATCGGACGGACCAAATCAGATCTTGCTCGAATTTTAAAAAAACTCAAAATTTGGTGAACCCTTAATCCAGTCCGTCCGATCCGAAACGAACGGACCAGATTAAAAGCTCCGCACAGCTCCACACAGAAAAAATCCGCAGAAGATAGCGTTCCGAGCTGTAGGTCGCTAAATCAACTGACCAGTGGGGCCTGTCAAATAAGTAGCGAATCGTTGAGTCCGAATTGAATCCTGACCCACGAGGAAGGAGGAATCACGGACTCACGGTCAGGATTTTAATTAAAATTAGTTCGGCTGACAGAAGGGTCCGCAAATCTAATGATGAAGGGACCCACATCATCAGTGAGCCAGCTCAGCCATCTTGGATGTTTTGTTCGCTGAGTCAGCGCCACATGGCATCATACCGTTCGTTTGGAAGATCCGCTTCACCATTTCTTTTGATTCTTCTTTCGTTCTGATTGTCTATAAATACTATCTGATTTTTTCCAGTTAGATCAGATTATAAATACTCTATCATTAACAACAAAATTGTTAATTTTTTTATTAATAATTAATTATTGGTTATTGATAAAATGATTTGGAAATTTGAAAAATTAACACGCGTCATATAATGAACAAAATAAATATACTATTTTAATTAGATATACGTAAAATAATCCAGAATAATAGAAAAAGAATAATTAGTTCTGTAAGGGTCTTATCTGCATATGTTTAATCTTTTGATCAAGATATATATATACAGCGAATCACCTCTTATGAAAATAAAAGTAATAGATAATGAATGAATGAATGGATAGCCGTATAGCTATAGCCGTATAAATTTTAATGTTAGTTATCATTCTTTATGTGTGATCTCTATTCATGTGAAACTTGTTCACTTGGAGTGAGTATATCTTCTAATACCATTGTGTTGAAAGGCGTATAGTTGTGCATTTAGGGCAAACCTTGAAAACAAAAAAATTATCAGAAATTTTAATGAGAGATGATGTATTCATTTCTTATACTTATCAAACAATATAATGATTACTGAGATATTGGAGACAACCATTAAAAACATAAATTGCTCGGTTAATAGATCTGATTAGCATATTAGAATAATAAAAAATAATAAATTAATTATAATAATAAAAAAGTATATATATAATTTATTACCATATCTTTAAATTTGAGAAAAAAAAAGTGAATCTACATTGGAAGACATATGGAGGCCGATAGAAGAAAAAAAACAGATCTGAAAAAACTATAAGATAGAATTGGTTGGTATTGGAAAAAAAAAACTCTCATGTATATGAGGGTATCTACTTTATTTAAAAGACATAACACTGATTCACCTATCTACTTTATTTAGATCACCGTGGGCCCTGCGTTGCATCCGTATCTGCTGGCTCGCATATATTACTGACGTGTCCGGTTTTTATTTAGGAACAACACAAGGACCAATGTTATTTTAACTTTGAGATTCGGGCAGAAATGTATTTGAACATTTGATATTTTCTGACCATTTCATGGTGGTTCAAGAGTAGGAATGTAATAATTTGTTTTACAATTGGCCCAAATATGTCACTTATAGACATTAAATTTACATTTTTTATTTGGAATGTTAACATTAAATTTTCTTATCTGACCATTGCATGGCGGTTCAACAATAGCTATGAAATAATTTGTTTTACAAAGCCAAAATATGTCACTTACGGACAATTGTCAAGAACAAGTAACTCAATTTTGACAATTGGTTTCTGGCTTCTTAGGTTATTTATTAGAATAAGTGGAACAAAAATGAATTTTATTTTCACATCTTATATTATATGTTGCATTATAGAATCCTTTAAGAAGTTTATTGAATGATGGTATTTAAATCTTCCTAATATATATCTGAATTTATTATTGTTCTTTTTTCTATGTAGACAGTAGAGGCAAGTTTTTCGGAGATTTCAATATCAATGTAATCGGTTCGATTGTAATTGAGATTCATAAAAATATTTGAGGATTTCAAACACAAACACTACCAATTTGCATCTCTGTCGGGATTTATTTTTTTCACAACCTAGGAAAAATACGTCTTTACAATGCATTTTATACTTCATGTTTTATTGCCTCCCGATTTTTGTTGCTGCAAAGTTCTACTGAAATTTTTCCCTGTTTTGCTTTACTAGGTTTTGATTTTCCTGTTTGCTTAGTTTGACCCTTATGATGTCAAAATACACTAACTATCAGATTGCACAGTGATGATTTTTGGTTTATATCGTTGCTGCCACTAAGGCACACTAATAATAATCCTTCTTTGATTTTCAAATGCTGAAAAAATAAAAGGAAAAAAATAAATAAATTTTGTACCAGATTTTCTATTCAGTCATCTGCTAACGCTTTACCAGTAAAGTCAAATGTATACCACTGGTATTCACTCGATATTTCATGCAATAGGCTCGATCTATGCTATGGGATTGGATTTTACAATTATTTAAAATCTATTTTGTAGTATTTGTTTGTGAACAGCAATAATTGATTTCAATTGCAGGAGTTGTGATTATTCAATGATCTTCTGTTTGATCCATGGGCTCTTTTTCTCTCTATCTAACACTATGATTAAAGGAAATAATACATATTGTATATACCTTCTAATGGCCCCGAGATGAAGACAAACTGAACCAATGGCAAAGAGAGTGGCAACATCAAATAGTCTGGATGAGTTTGTCACTTTTTTAAAGCATTAAGTTGTTTGATATATATTTTTTTTACTGGGCTATCAATATAATGCTAGATAATGTTAGATGCAATAACATTTATATGTAAATATTTTTTTAAGTATTTAAATATATGTGGTGCCACTATATAGAAGGAGAAAAAATTGTCTGCCGTATAAGTCAACTTACATAAAAGAATAGTTGCGGCGGAGCCGCAACAACGATGCCTCTAGTGTTTCTTAAAAAACCAACGCTGGAGATGTTAGTATCAGTTAAATGAAACCATTCATATGAAAAGTTTGTTTAAAAATAAAATATGTTAAATAAATGATCATGCTATCAAATCCTCAAAATCAATAGGATTAAAAAAATATATTAAACTTAAATGAGTAATTTAAAATTCTCTTTAACACATCTAATTTAAGTCACTAAATGTCAAATTCTCAATCAATAGCTAGAGAGGAATTAAATATGTAAGTGCCAAATTTTTTTTCAGTTGAAGCTTTGTTTCTTGATTTTGCTCCGTATAATTTCCGAATTATACATGAATTATTTTTTAATTACGAAATTTTTGACTCTGCTGAATAATTCCCGAATCACGAACAATATACTGGTATAATTCACATTTTATTTGTTTTTTTAACGTTTCTGAACCGAACTTCAAATAAACGCAAGAAAGTATAATACGTTTTATTTGAGAATAAAACACGAAAAAACGAATTATCCGCAAAAAAAAAGGCTAAAATATTTTACTTTTAAAATTAAATTAAGAGGGTTTTTTTGCTTTCTTATTATACTGAATTAATTCCGAATTATATTCGAATCAGAAATTTTTGATTCTACCGAACTAAGCCTGAACTATTTGTTTGTCACTATGTGTGAGACCACCCAATGTTTTTACTTTGATCCTCTTGTTTTTAATGGGATTTTCTGAAAATTTTCCGACCCGTTTTGCAATGATTGATTATATCTAAAGTAACTCAAATTCTGAGTTTAGATCTATACCGTCGGATCTGTTTTGCCACAACTATTAAAGGTATTCCACGCATTCCACCTTGGACCATAATAGACCGGATTCTGATCGGACAGTCTTGATTTAAATACAAATTTTGAGTTACTTTAGAGTTACTGACTCGAGCTCCGTTAAGGGTTTTGACGCTCTCTGTTAGTTAGGATTTAGTCGAGGCATCTTCTGAAGGCTGTCGAAAAGAGAACAGTATTAATTATTCTGGGTCGGGTGATAGGCCTTTGCTAGAAACTTTTGGGCCAAAAAAGTCGGCCCATAAAGGAGAGATCTTTGTTCCATTACCATGTTTGGATGGAGAGTAGAGGAAGGAATAGGAGGTTAAGAATAGAAGGGAATGGAATGGAATGGAATAGAAAGGAAGATTAATATATTTAACCTCTTCGTGTTTGGATGATTAATGAGAGAAAATAAATGTAACTTTCCTTTCCATCTTATTTTTTGTTTGGTTGACTAAAATTTAGGAGGTTAATGAGAAATTCGGTGACTGTTGTAGGTTTGAGGAAAAAAATCTTGTATGAGAATTATATATGTAAAATGAGTAAAGCTAGCGTGTGACATGCTCACCAAGAAAATTTGGTGAGCATAACTTCAAAAGTATATCGAATCGACGTCAAATGTCAAATTCAAACCGTTGAAATCCATGTACTTCATGAGTGATGCATATACATGCAAAATTTTGAAAGTTTCAAGTTTATTTGCTACATGGTCAAGTGGTCAAAGAAATGAACATTTTATTATAAGTTATTTTATATATTCAATTTTTATTATTTCTTTGACCACTTGAACATGTAGCAAATAAACTTGAAACTTTCAAAATTTTGCATGTATATGCATCACTCATGAAGTACATGAATTTCAACGGTTTGGATTTGGCATTTGACGTCGATTCGATATACTTTTGGAGTTATGCTCACCAAACTTTCTTGGTGAGCATGTCACAGGCTAGCTTTACTCATGTAAAATATAGGGTTAGACATTTGTGTTATTTTTTCTAAAAATATTTGTAAAAAAATTTATTTCAATCCGTTACACTCCAATTTGAAAGAGACACCGATTCTATTAATTATAACGATACAAGGTTAAACCTTTCACCTCCTATACCCTTCACCTCCAACATAATTTTAACAACCAAACTCGATTCAATAGAAAGTTTTTGTTTCTTTCCATTCCCTCCCTTCCTCTACTCTCCATCCAAACAAGGTGTTAATCTCCTCTTATCTTTGCTCATCCGAATCCGATCTCTTCCCCGCTTCCTTATCTTAATCGGCGCTGTCACTTCTCACTTGAAAGAAAGAAAGAAAGAAGATGATGCCCGTGCTGTCTCTCACCCCTTTCTGTTCCCTTTCACCTTCAATTTCTCCTCGTCGTGACCTCTCTCTTTGCTGCTATGCCATCCCCAATTCCAAATCTCAATCCCTCCGAATCAGCAACAAATCAAAACCAAAATCACCCTCTGCAACTAATTCGCATTACAAAGAGATCCTTGAGCACTATAACTCTCTCTTGGTTTCTCAGAATCCTCCCACCTCGATCGATCCCTTCAATAAGCTCCTGGCTACCTTGGTTCGCAATTCCGACCCTGCCATTTATTACTTTTTTGACCTTATAACTCGAACTGATGGAATCAGTCCTAATGATTATACCTATGGTCTTATGATTAATTATTGTGCCCAAACGAATTGTCTCGACCTAGCTTTTTGTTTTCTCGGAAGGCTTCTCAAAGAGGGTCACACACCTACGGCCGTGATGTTCAGTCCAATAATCAAGGGCCTTTGTTATGAGAATAGGACTGGTGAGGCGGTAGCCATTGTTCTTTACAAAATGCCTAAGTTGGGATGCATACCTAATGCGATATCGTATAACATTCTTATCAAGGGGCTTTGCTCCAAGGGCAACATTGGTTTTTCCCTTCAATTATTATTTAGGATGGTTAAACATGGCGGTGAGTGTAAACCTTCTGTTATCACGTACACCATTGTTATTGATTTCCAAAGGGTGCAAGCCCAATGTCGTGACTTACAACACTCTTATAGATGGTTTGTGCAAATTAGGTGAAATTACGAAAGCAAAGGAGTTGATGCAAGACATGATTTTCGGAGGGTGTGAGCCCGATGTCCTGACTTACAACACTCTTCTAGATGGTTTGTGCAAAAAAGGTGAAATTACAAAGGCAAAGGAGTTCATGCATGACATGATTTCCAAAGGATGCAAGCCCAATGTCGTTACTTACAACACTCTTCTAGATGGTTTGTGCAAAAAAGGTGAAATTACGAAGGCAAAGGAGTTGATGCATGACATGATTTCAGTACCCTAACTGGTACAATGGGTAGAAAGCTGAACTGTCGTTTTAATCCAGCAGCTTTGATCTTCTAATCTATATAAAAAACAGTGACCGCTGACCAGCTCTCTCCATCTCTCTTTTTGTAAATGTAAGAACCTCTTCTCTCTCTTCTCAATACCTTCTCCTCTGCCCAGCTCGACTCAGCCTCGCCCTGGATTTCCTATTCCTCTCTCCCTCTGCCCAGGTCGACTCCTATCAGTATGTTTAAAGGATTGACCTTTGTTTGATATTTATAGATATTAATGATCCATGATACACTTGATCCCGTGAACAAGCTTCAAGCTGCATTGTATCTCGCTCAAGTTTTTGCAAGTGGGCTTGCAAGAAATACACCTTTCCAGAAATTTGAGCAGAGGTACTTTTCCATTTTGGATAAGAACTACAAAATCATATCATACCATCATTTATCTTATAGAACAAAAGTAAAGTTGATAATATTTTATAAGAACTGTCAAGCTACACAAAAGTGCTTAACAACTTGATAACTTGTCTTTTCTTTCTTTTGAAGAAAATACTTCACAAATTAAACCATTCGTAATATGGTATTGTTTAAGTTTTTTCTTGCTAACACATGAAAAATATAAATAGTAAATTTGAGATTGCTACCAGTTCAATGTCAGTTTTCTGGTAGCAGGCATGGTCTGTACCAGTGTTGTGTTGCATACTGGCGTGAACTGTAACCTCAACTATGCTTGATTTGTCCTTAATTTGAGCCTAAATTGACCTCATTTTAGCTTCATTTATGCAGTTAAGTGTATTTGATTCTCATTCTCACATACACTACTTGAAAACAACAGGTCCGGTTGAACCCCAAAACAAGGTAAATTCACCACATGATTATCTCTTCTAGATTCTTTTAAAATGCTCAAATCAGGACATTCTTGTCAGTAAAATATGAGTAAACATATTTCAGGTTCCCTTTTTACCATTTCAATCATTCCACTACTAAGTCATTGCACTTACTATAGATGTGTGATGTGTAAACAAGAAGAGGAATCAGTGGTGTATTATTTGTTCTCAAAATGTCAAACGGTAAAATGCTTCTACTCAATGGTATTAAACAGGTTTTCAATACCGTAAGGAGTGCACAGGGGCAAAGAAGAACTAGAGAAATAATATAATTGATAGCACAATTTTTCTTTTGGAGGTAGTAGTGCATGAGGGTTTTCAGAGATCAGAATAAACTAGTAGTGCTGGTAAAAGAAGTGCAAGCTGAGCGTGTTCACCTCTAGTTCCAATTAGAAAAAAAAAAAAGTGGTTTCACTTTTGCTTTGGCTGTTATGATTCATTTGGGTTCTTATATTTGCATTTTTTTTGTTTCTTTCTTAGTTCAATTCTTATGTTTTGGTTTCTTTCTGTTTTACTTTTCTGCAGAATTTTTTTTTTTTTGGTGGCTTAAGAGTCCAGTTAACATGTTTTGTAACAGGTTTTAATTCAAAACCTTAACCGTTTGTTAATCATCAATAAAATACAAGTTCAAGGGCATTGTTGTCCTTTTCACAAAAGGAAATCATAATGTTCTATTACTTCTGATTCTCATCTTGATATTCATATAACATAAGAACAAAATTAGATTCAATTATTTTTCATTTTGCAGATTTTTACAAGGAACAGATTAAGAGAAATAAATAAACTAATCTAGATCTGGAAAAATAAAGTTGAAGTCAACTAAAAGTTGACCAGAACAAAAAACACAGATTTGATTAGAACAAAGATTTGCACATGTATATAAATATATAAATAAACTTACTATAAACAAAGATTTGCACATTATGCTGAAACATTCATAAAAAGAATTATACTTGTGAACAATACCAGTATATGGTATGTAAATAACACTGTTCAGTTGCAATTTTTGTTTTCTGCTCCTGATCAACTGTACCTGTACACTAATGTAGAGGTTAGCAATTATGAATGTCTGTACTCTAACATTATTTGTTACAAGATTAAAACATCACAACAATATTACTTGTTACAACTACAACAACATTGATGTCATTCAAGCAAGGATGAAATCCCAAATGACCAATCATACAATAAAATAAATATTCACTAATTGCATTCATTTTTACACAAGTTATGATTACAAAACACAACACCACAATTGAAACGGAGATATGTTTGACTTCCTCGTGATTTATATTTAAGAGTATGTCATAGATGGAAGAATATTTTTCAAGTTTTAGGAAAAAGTTTCTTTATTTCATTTTTTATATGAAAAAAAATTATATGCATTATGATCTGTTTATTAATAAATAACAACTAATAGCATATCTGGAGAACAGATAAACAGTGGGGGGCGGACTGGCGTTGATTATTCTGGTAAGTGGGCCCACAGCTTGTTTGATAATTGCATTGCCCACAACTTGTTTGATGAAATTCCTCAATGAAGTAACTTTTCTTATGTTGAAAAAAAAAAAAACTGTTGATCTTCATCAAAATTCTTAAAATATATCTGTTGTTATACTGAAGGAAGGAATAACAATAACCGTTGATCTTCATCGAAATTCGTGAATGAAAAATTTTGAACGGTTTCATTTAGGTACTGTTCAGTCACAGTAAATATTTTACTGTTCATGTGAGAAAAAAAAATTCACTCGGACTGAATTTATTTTTTCCCACATAAACCGTAAAAATCAGTTCAAAAATTTTACAATCTCATTTTCATTTCTTTTCTCCTCCGTCCGTTGAACAGGGCCTTAGAATAACAGCACATTTATTTCCCGTGCTCGAGGGCAAAATGGAAAACCAAACAAATATGGAAACATAAATAAAGGCAGTGCTCGAATGGGCCCCACCTTACGTCTTTCCAATATAAAAACTTTTTATCTATATTTTTTATTTTATTTTCACATTTGAACGCTCATAAGTCATATCTTATATATATATTACGATCGAGTATCCAAGTGAGTTAATATTTTGTTGAGTTAGGCTGGGGTGCTATGGATAGCATAGTGGCCTCCCGTGCTACGGCTCAATATTCAAGTTTTCCAAATCCAAACGGTCGATCCGAACCGTTCATCTTATTCTCCATATTAATATCTGCTTGGAGACCAAATTTTATAATTTTCTGAATTGTTTTACTATTTATTAAGCCACTTTGAAAATCGCTAATCCAACGGTTTTACTGTTTTGTACAGCCACCGTTGGATCAACAATTTTGTAAAATACTTAATAAATAGTAAAACAATTCAGAAAAATGTAAAATTTGGTCTTCAAGCAGATATTAATATGGAGAATAAGATGAACGGTTCGGATCGACCGTTTGGATTTTGAAAACTCGAATATTGAGCCGTAGCATAGAGGCCTCTATGCTATCCATAGCACCCCAGCCTAACTCTATTTTGTTTTCATAATATTTCTGAAATTGTTAGAATCCGATCTTATGTTAAATATGTTTTGTGAGCTCCAAAATATTTATTTTTTATGACTCATTTTGTAGGTACCACTTATGCCATGTTGTATGGATACAGATACGGATACTGTATCGAATACAATATAGATATAACGATACGGTTATTTTCAAAAGTCAAGAATACAATACGCCTATTATACATATTATTTTAAATTACAGTTAAATTGTCATCATTACTTGCGCTATTAAGAAAATTAAGAAAAAATTTGACATTTTTTTCAAGATATTTACAAAATCATATATTGTTTCTAGATGGTCACAATTTTCTAAAAACAGTGTTTTTCTACTTATCTTAAAAGATAGTCAAAATTTTCAAAAAATAAAAAATTTACTCTCCAATCATTTTTAGCAATTATTCTGGGTCAGGTTGTAGGCCTCTGCTAGAAACCTATGGGCCAGAAAAATCGGCCCATAAATGAAAAAGAAGATGATGTGACTTATCTCAATATCTTATCGTTGCTCATCCGATTCCGATCTCTTCCTCGCTTCCTTATCTCACTTCTCACTTGGAAGAAAGAAAGAAAGACAGAAACGCCCAAACCTAAAAAAGAAGAAGAAGATGATGTCGGTGCCCGTGCTGTCTCTCACCCCTTTCTGTTCTCTTTCACCTTCAATTTCTCCTCGTCGTGACCTCTCTCTTTGCTGCTATGCCATCCCCAATTCCAGATTTCAACCCCACCGAATCAGCAACAAATCAAAACCAAAACCACCCTCTGCAACTAATTCGCATTACAAAGAGATCCTTGAGCATTATCACTCTCTATTAGCTTCTCAGAATCCTCCCACCTCAATCTATCCCTTCAATGACCTCCTGGCTACCTTGGTTCGCAATTCTGACCCTGCTATTTATTACTTCTTCGACCTTATAATCCGAACTGATGGAATCAGTCCTAATAATTATACCTATGGTCTTATGATTAATTATTGTACCCAAACGAATCGTCTCGACCTAGCCTTTTGTTTTCTTGGAAGGCTTCTCAAAGAGGGTCACAAACCTACGGCTGTGATGTTCAGTCCAATAATCAAGGGCCTTTGTTATGAGAATAGGACTAGTGAGGCGGTAGCCATTCTTCTTTACAAAATGCCTAAGTTGGGATGTATACCTAATGTGATATCGTATAACATTCTTATCAAGGGACTTTGCTTTAAGGGCAACATTGGTTTTTCCCTTCTGTTATTTTTTAGGATGGTTAAACATGGCGGTGTGTGTAAAGCTTGTGTTATCACGTACAACATTGTTATTGATGAGCTTTGTAAAGCAGGTCAACTCGCTAAAGCATTTGGTTTGTATAGACAGATGTGTCCTGCTGGGGTTATACCTAATACTAATACATACAACTCGTTGATTAATGGGTTGTGCAAGAAAGGTGAAATTACAATGGCAAAGGTGTTGATGCATGAAATGATCTCCAAAGAATGCGAGCCTAATGTCGTGACTTACAGCACTCTTATAGATGGGTTATGTAAGAAAGGTGAAGTTACAACGGCAATGGAGTTGATGCATGAAATGATTTCAAGAGGGTACGAGCCCAATGTCGTAACTTATACCACTCTTATAGATGGGTTATGTAAGAAAGGTGAAGTTACAACGGCAAAGGAGTTGATGCATGAAATGATTTCCAAAGGGTGCAAGCCCGATGTCGTGACTTATACCACTCTTATAGATGGGTTATGTAAGAAAGGTGAAGTTACCAAAGTAGAGGATTTGATGCATGAAATGATTTCAAAAGGGTACAAGCCCAATGTCGTGACTTACAATACTCTTATAGATGGTTTGTGTAAGAAAGGTGAAATTACGAAGGCAATTGAGTTGATGCATGACATGATTTCCGAAGGGTGCGAGCCCGACGTCGTGACTTACAACACTCTTATAGATGGGTTATGTAAGAAAGGTGAAGTTACAACGGCAATGGAGTTGATGCATGAAATGATTTCAAGAGGGTACGAGCCCAATGTTGTAACTTATACCACTCTTATAGATGGGTTATGTAAGAAAGGTGAAGTTACAACGGCAAAGGAGTTGATCCATGAAATGATTTCCAAAGGGTGCAAGCCCGATGTCGTGACTTATACCACTCTTATAGATGGGTTATGTAAGAAAGGTGAAATTACGAAGGCAAAGGAGTTGGTACAAGACATGATTTTCAGAGGGTGCGAGCCCAATGTCGTGACTTACAACACTCTTATAGATGGTTTGTGCAAAAAACGTGAAATTACGAAGGCAAAGGAGTTGATACAAGACATGATTTTCGGAGGGTGCGAGCCCGATGTCGTGACTTACAACACTCTTCTAGATGGGTTATGTAAGAAAGGTGAAGTTACCATGGCAAAGGAGTTGATGCATGACATGATTTCCAAAGGGTGTGAGCCCGATGTCGTGACTTACAGCACTCTTATATATGGTTTGTGCAAAAATGGTGAAATTACAAAGGCAGAGGAGTTGATGCATGACATGATTTCCAAAGGGTACAAGCCCAATGTCGTGACTTACAACACTCTTATAGATGGGTTATGTAAGAAAGGTGAAGTTACAACGGCAATGGAGTTGATGCATGAAATGATTTCAAGAGGGTACGAGCCCAATGTCGTGACTTATACCACTCTTATAGATGGGTTTTGTAAGAAAGGTGAAGTTACAACGGCAAAGGAGTTGATGCATGATATGATTTCCAAAGGGTGCAAGCCCGATGTCGTGACTTATACCACTCTTATAGATGGGTTATGTAAGAAAGGTGAAGTTACAACAGCAAAGGAGTTGATGAATGAAATGATTGCCAAAGGGTGCGAGCCTGATGTCGTGACGTACAACACTCTTATAGATGGGTTATGTAAGAAAGGTGAAGTTACAACGGCAATGGAGTTGATGCATGAAATGATTTCAAGAGGGTACGAGCCCAATGTCGTAACTTATACCACTCTTATAGATGGGTTATGTAAGAAAGGTGAAGTTACAACGGCAAAGGAGTTGATGCATGAAATGATTTCCAAAGGGTGCAAGCCCGATGTCGTGACTTATACCACTCTTATAGATGGGTTATGTAAGAAAGGTGAAGTTACAACGGCAATGGAGTTGATGCATGAAATGATTTCCAAAGGGTGCAAGCCCGATGTCGTGACTTATACCACTCTTATAGATGGGTTATGTAAGAAAGGTGAAGTTACAACGGCAAAGGAGTTGATGCATAAAATGATTTCCAAAGGGTGCGATCCTGATGTCGTGACTTACAATACTCTTATAGATGGGTTATGTAAGAAAGGTGAAGCTACAATGGCAAAGGAGTTGATGCATGAAATGATTTCCAAAGGGTGCGAGCCCAATGTCATGACTTATACCACTCTTATTGATGGGTTATGTAAGAAAGGTGAAGTTACAACGGCAAAGGAGTTGATGCATGAAATGATTTCTAAAGGGTACAAACCCAATATTGTGACTCATACCATGCTTATAGAGGATCCGTATCCTCCCAAGTTCCCTAACTTGTACAATGAACAGAAATCTGAACAATCCTTTTAATCCAGCAGCTTTGATCTTCTAATCTATATAAAAAACGGTGCCTGCCGCGTGACCACTGATCAGCTCTCCCTATCTCTCTTTTCATCAACGTAAGAACCTCTTCTCTCTCGTCTCAATACCTTCTCCTCCGCCCAGCCCGACTCTACCTCCCCCTGGATTTCCTATTCCTCTCTCCCTCCGCCCAGGTCAACTCCTATTAGTATGTTTAAAGGATTGACCTTTGTTTGATATTTATAGAAATTAATGATCCATGATGCACTTGATACCGTGAACAAGCTTCAAACTGCATTGTATCTCGTTGAAGTTTTTGCAAGCGGGCTTCCAAGAAAGACACCTTTCTAGAAATTTGAACAGAGGTACTTCTCCATTTTAGATAAGAACTACAAAATCATATCATATCAGCTTTTATCTTATAGAACAGAAGTAAAGTTGATAATATTTTATAAGAACTGTCAAGCTACACAAAAGTGCTTAACAACTTGATAACTTGTCTTTTCTTTCTTTTGAAGAAAATAATTCTTTAGGTTGAACCATTCGTAAAATGGTATTGTATAAGTTTTTTCTTGCTAACACATGAAAAATAGAAATGTTAAATTTATGATTGGTACCAGTTTGATGCCAGTTATCTAGTAGCAGGTACGGTCTGTACTAGTGTTGTGTTGCATAGTGGCGTGAACTTTTGAGAAGGGTAACCTCAACTATGCTTGATTTGTCCTTAATTTGAGCCTAAATTGACCTCATTTTATCTTCATTTATGCAGTTAAGCGTATTTGATTCCCATTCTCACATACAGTACTTGAAAACAACAGGTTCTTTAGGTTGAACCCCAATACAAGGTAAATACACCACATGATTTTCTCTTCTAGATTCCTTTGAAATGCTCAAATCAGCCCATTCTTGTCAGTAAAATATGAGTAAACATATTTCAGGTTCCCTTTTTACCATTTCAATCATTCTTGTCAGTAAAATATGAGTAAACATATTGCACTTACTATAGATGTGTGATGTGTAAACAAGTAGAGGAATCAGTGGTGTATTTGTTCTCAAAATGTCAAATGGTAAAATGCTTCTACTCGATGGTTTTAAACAGGTTTTCAATACCGCAAGGAATGCTTCACCAATTTTAGAACAATGTGAGCGAATTAATAATGAATGCACAGGGGCAAAGAAGAACTAGAGAAATAATACTGATAGCACAATTTGTCTTTTGGAGGTAGTAGTGCGCGAGGATTTTCAGAGATCAGAATAAAGAACTAGTAGTGCTGGTAGAATAAAGTGCAAGCTGAGCGGATTCTCCTTTGGTTCCGATTAGAAAAAAATATTGTTGCAATTTTGCTTTGGCAGTTATGACTCATATGGGTTCTTATATTTGCTATTTTTTTTTTTTTGGTTTCTTAGTTCAATTTTTATATATGTTATGGTTTTCTTTCTGTTTTACTTTTCTGCAAAAAAAAAAAAAAAATTGGTGGCTCAAGAGTCCAGTTAACATGTTTTGTAACAGGTTTTAGTTCAAAACCTTAACCGTTTGTTAATTATCAATACAATACAAGTTCAAGGGCATTGTTGTCCTTTTCACAAAAAAAATCATAATTTTCTATTATGATTTGATAAGTCATATTTCACAAAACTGCTTGTAATCCCTCTAATCCAATCCACACCACTGGTATTTTAATCTGGGTTTATACATGCAGTACCAGTTCAACCAGAGGATCCAAATCTTATGTTCAAAATTGAATCCACCTTCTGCAAGGTAAGTGGTATATATGCTTCTTAGTTTTACTTTTAGTTTAATTGACGTTAAGTTTGGTTGAATTGAAGCCAATTATGCATTATATATATTTTCTAGTGAAAAGTATCCACACAAAACTAGTTATGGGCATTCAACAATTTCAGTCAGGAATTGGTGCTCTATAATAACTTGACAATTTTGGTTTTGAAAGTGTTCACTAAAAGTGATCAATGGTTAAATAATATCACTATTAATCGATTGGACATGACAATTATGCATCTTTTATTACATAATTAGAGTACACTTGTAGGGATAAACTATGAATTACAAGTTTTGGAATCTTGCGTTTTAAATTGGAATTTAAGATGGTGGATCAAAATTAGCTTTGATTTATCATGAATTATGTTTTCATCTTTGAACAAAAATAATCATTGTAGTTAACAAAACGAGTGGAGAAGGAAAGATGTAAACACTTTTAGCTTCAAACTGTCAACATTAATAATATATAAATGATTGGTGAGGATTTCTAAAATTAGAGTACAAAATAATTACTAATAACACAAAAATAATAATTGATGAAGTGTTATATATTTCCATGTGCATCTAAATTGTAAATGATACCCAATAAGACATGAACTTTGCTGAGCAGTGATGTCTAGATCAACTGGCATTGTCTTGACCATGCTCGAGTCCAAACCAATTTTGATTTGTATTAGGTCTAAAAACTTTTGACTATTTGAATTCTTGATGCTTATGAATTAATTATGTGTAGTCTATGATTGATTTAGTATGAACCAAGTGTAAGAATGCTTTTAGATCTAGAAAATTACCGGTCTGGTTACGTTATCATTTCTTTAGTCCCACATTGTTTTTTGAATAGAAATTGCCTATCTCATAGACTATAAAAGTACCTGGAAACTGTCTATTGAGACACAGTTCAGATGTATCATGGCTAGGGTTTGTTCAAGTTTCCCTGTGAAATTTGCCGTGAATCCCCTGAACTTCGCCGATCCACTTACTAGTAAGTTTTTATTTTATTATTTTTTATTGTATTAGATATTTTTATTTCTTTCTTTATTTTTTATTGTATTAGATTAAAGCATTTCTTATTACAAGTTAGCAGCAGCGATGCTGCTAGATCTATCCTTAATGAAAAAAAAATCTTTAGAGCTCTCTATCAGAATTTCTAGGATTTTTCTTTCATTTGCTCCAACCAGTCCTTTAGAATTTCCATCTTGAGCCCCTTCTACCGTCGATTTATTTCTAAATCAGACATAATGAAAAAAATCGTAAAATTGTATTTTGTAAAAAAATTACTTTTAAATGAAATTGGATTAATAGTAATAAATGAATAATCATACACATACATTGTCCCATAAATACTTGTTGAGATAAGCAAAACTTTTCATGACAATATATACAATTTAATGTGTATATGTTCTTGTTAGGGCTTTTTCAAAACCCTTTAAACACATTTTTTTTTTAAATTATATTATCTGCTGTGTTTTTCTATTTTATAACAAGTAAATTTCTCCTCTAGTTCTCACTTTTTGAGTTCCTATGAACTCGTACAATAAACTTTGGTAGAGAATTGAAAGAACACTATGCGGCTACATGAATTAAATGAAACTGTTTTAAGCCTTTGTTGGGTTATACAAGAAATCACACATTGAGTTAGATTCTGATGAGTTTTAAATTTTTGATAGATTATGGGCTGGGATGGATTCAGCCTCATGGACTTCACAAGTTAGTGACACTAAAATCTTCAAGTTAGTAGCAAATTTTTTGATACATCAAGAAGAGACGGCATTCTGGTAAATTTATGTTTATTTCGATGTTAAAGTTACTTAATTTCCCAACAAGACTAAAGATAATATATTATTAAAATTACAACATTTTCATGAGCTTTATAGTAAGTTTATAAATCATTTGTTTCAATCACAATATAAATCATAACAACGAATTAATGTGCCTCTTGCATTACAGTGAATCAGGTACAGGATGAGCCAACCACAAGCCCTGATCCTGACTGGATGTAAAAAAAAAAAAAAAAAAAATATATGCATCTTTCATTTTACTTTTATTTTGTATTTCATAAAAAAATTATATCTTATTTATAGGGGATGCATTTAAGTTTCTGGACTTCAAGTTAGTGACACTATGTATGTAAATGTGTGGGATGTATTTAAGTGTTCATTCTGTTATAAATTTTGATAATGTAAGAACAATTTATATGATGTCTATCTTTTACTTGAATTGTATTTGTTGAATTATTAAACTATTTTCATTCTACAGTAATGTGACATTAATTGTATGTTCATTGAGTCTTAAATGTAAAAGCATGTTTTTAATTTTCATCGAGATCCACACAGATTTTGTCGATTTGGGGGAGGGACGCTGGAGGAAAGAATGAGAAGGAAAGAGAAAGGGTCACGGGCATGGGGGTCAGTATGCTCGGGCAGGAGAAGTTATAGGAGACGGAGGCTGCAATCGGGTCCCACCATTTTTTATAAGAACCCAGAGCCGTAAGGCGCTAAATCAACTGACCAGTGGGCCCGTCAGATAAGTAGCGAACCGCTGAGTCCGAATTGAATCCTGACCCGTTTCGAAATCGCGAGGAAGAAGGAGAGACGGGCTGGGCAGTCAGAGGCTCAGAACAGAAGTACCCACGGTCAGGATTTTAATTAAAATTAGTTCCGCTGACCGAAGGGACCCGCATAGTCAGTAATGGAGGGGACTCGTGTGGAACGGACTGGAGATGAGGAAGAAGCGAAGAGACCTCGATCTGTTCGCTGAGTCAGCGCCACATGGCATTACATCGTGCGTTTGGAAGATCCGCTTCATCATTTCTTTTGATTCTTCTTTCTTTCTGATCGTCTATAAATACTCTATGACTTTATCCAGTTAGATTAGACTGTAAATACTCTAGCATTAACAAAAAAATTGTTAATTTTGTGATTAATAATTGATTATTGGTTATTGATAAAATGATTTGTAAATTTGGAAAATAAATACGCATCATATAATGATCAAAATAAATTTACAATTTTAATTAAATATCCACAAAATTACCCAGAATACTAGAAAAAATAATTAGTTTTGCAAGGTTCTTATCTGCATAAGTTTAATCTTTTGATTATAATAATTGTTGTAAATAACGGTATGCGATCGTCGGACAGACATGGTACCGCTAAGCGATTAATCGAGAATAATCAGAAATAATTGGTCATAATTGAAAATAATCGGTCGATTAGTCTGAAAAATTCATGACAGTTTGGTCACCGTCAATAACTAATCGATCGATTAATCGGCTTAAACAAACGTTTTTTACAACACTGATCAGGATATATGTATGCAAGAAATCACCATTTTTGGAAATAGAAGGAATAATTAATTAATGTATGAATGGATAGCCGTATAGCTTTCTTGAGTTGGTGATAGCAAAGATGTGGGACATGTATTGATACTTGCAAGGTTCTGTCAACCTTACTTCCTAGACTCATTTTTCTTCATCACCATTATGTCATAAATGCATACTTGCAAGGCTAGTGCAATTTTATGCTAACCGTCCGATCAGATTCTGCACGAATATTAAAGAGATCAAGTGAATTTTACATCATACCGGATTAATTCGGAAAATTTATACTTGTAAGGCTAGTGCCACTTTATGCTGACAATCAGAATCTGCATGAATATTAAAGAGATCATGTGAATTTTACATCAGACCGGATTAATTCGGAAAATTTATACTTGCAAGGCTAGTGCCACTTTATGCTGACGATCAGAATCTACACGAATATTAAAAAGACCTTGTGAATTTTACATCAGACATGATTAATTTGGATTTTGATCGGACAGTCCGGATCAAAACTCAAATTTTGAGTTACTTTAACTACTTGTGATATGTATTTCGTAAAATTGAATGTTGAAATGTTGAAATCAACTAGTACTAGAATTAATTTCATTTGTGAATTAAAGTTCAAAAAAAAAAAAAAATTCAATGTATACCAATCATACAAGTGACCCAAAAGTTTGCCCCCTCAATACTATATATGTTATTTTGAGTGTTAGTTTGGTTCTCCTTTTTATTTATATTATTTTTTGTGCATATATATATAATCAATATATATCCGAAAATGTCACGTGCAAGGATGGGATATCAAGTATTTCTTTTTTTATTTCATTTGAAAGCCAAAGAAAAAAAAATATGTTTTCAATTATTATATCAGGATGAGATTATTTTCTTTTAATGAAATTATTCAACAAGTAATGTTCATAATGACTTTAATGTCCATTGAAATTATTTTCTATATATGAAAACAAAATTAAAATACAATGTTTTAAAATTAAAATTTATTATTTACAACTTGGAATCAAAATACTGTTACTCTGATCCTGACCCTTTCATACTATATATATATATATACCATGCGGTAAAATACAGACAAAGCATCTAAATAAATTATATAAGCTCCAGAGATAACTTATCTTCAAATCAAAAACTTACAAAGACCCCACAAATTTATAGTTTATTTTATTTGTCTTATTTTATGGGTGGGGTTGTAATTGGTGCATCTATATAAAGACAAGCCATGTACTTGGCAAAATATACACTTGTACTTCTCCAAACCAACTACTTGAAATTCAAATCAATTAATGGCTTGTCATGGGAATTTATTGGTTGTTGTTCTCTCTCTATTACTAACATTTGCACCTCTTGCAAGAAGTTCAATGCACACAATCAATTTGGATTCTCTCATGGCATCTAACACTTGCTCCTCTCCTCAAGGTACAAAATTTGGATTCTCTCATGGCATCTAACAATTAATTAGATATATTTCAAATGAGGTATTCAAATAATTAAAACATATATACTTTACAAGTGATGTGTTTATATAAAAAATTTACAAATTTTCTAATTTATTTAGTACAAAATTAAATAGTCGAAAAATAATAATAAAAATGAATGCAATTAAAATTAATGTATGAATCTTTATTTTTTTACCACTTGATTTTATACTAAATTTATAAATTTTACATATAAACACATTACTCGTGAAGTAGAACAGTTTTACCGGTTTAAATTTATTATTTGAAATCTATCCAAGTATTTATAAAATTTGCATGTAACTGTCAACTGTTTATTTATCAATGGAGAGCTAGCATATATAATGTAGAATTTACTAATATATGAACAGAACTAAAATATGAAAAATTTACCAGCCATTATCATCCTTTGGTAAAAAGTAATAATTAAAAAATATATATATAAACATGAAAATGAAAGACCGGCTGCATGTTTCCTTGGCTTACATTTTGGATTCGAATCAAGTTGTTGGATAGAGATATGTAACTACCATGCCCAATAAAAAAATGTATGATATTTTTGGAATCATGAACAAGATACATACATACATACATCTTCTCTCAATATTAAATAAAAATTATTTATAATTTCAGACATCAAAGAATCAGGACCGGATGATCTGAGTCTGCAGCTTGTTCACCGGTACAGCCCGTGCTCTCCTCTCGGCCTCGACGAAAACCCGACTCATGAACAAATCCTTGCGCAGGATCAATCCCGAGTCGACTCGATTCATCGCCGTGTCGCAACAGCTTCCAAAAGAGAGAAGGCATACAACCCGTTAAATTCCTTGGAGATCCCGGCACACTATGGTGCATCGATTGGCACCGGGAATTACATCGTATCAGTCGGTTTCGGTACCCCGAAAAAGTACTTCTCGGTCATCTTTGACACGGGAAGTGACGTTACGTGGATTCAGTGCAAACCGTGCGTATCCGCTTGTTATTCTCAGCAAGACCCGATTTTCGACCCGACACAATCCTCTACGTACCGCAACATCTCGTGCAGTTCAAATTATTGTGACCAGTTAGACACCCAGGGTTGCTCTGGAAGTAGTTGCCTCTATGCCGTGCAATACGGGGACGGTTCTTACACGGTTGGTTTTTACGCACAAGATACACTTACGCTTACCGCAAGTGATGTGGTACAGAATTTTCGATTTGGGTGCGGAGAGAACAATGATGGGCTCTTCGGAAAGGCAGCCGGATTACTCGGTCTCGGCCGTGACTCAACATCTTTTGTCTCTCAAACAGTTGGGAAATATGGAGGTGTTTTCTCGTACTGCCTCCCTGCTACCACCACCACAACAGGCTACCTAAGTTTCGGTACCGGCTCCGTACCAACAAATGTGAAGTACACACCATTACTGACAAACGAAGATGCCCCGACATTTTACTATTTAAATCTGATCGGGTTAAGTGTAGGTGGTAAACAACTACCAGTATCCTCAACGGTTTTCACGAATGCCGGAACCATAATCGACTCCGGTACAGTAATCACGAGATTACCATCAGATGCCTACTCCGCTTTGCGTACCGCCTTTAGGCAAGCCATGTCACAGTACAAAACTGCACCAGCTCTATCCATACTTGACACGTGCTACGACTTCACGGGGTATTCTAGCGTGACAATTCCGGTAATTTCATTCATTTTTTCGGGATCAACAGTGACTCTCGATGCCGCCGGAGTGTTCTATGTCAACACCATCTCTCAGGTTTGCTTAGCGTTCGCCGGAAACAGCGACCCGAGCGATTTTTCAATCATAGGGAATGTGCAACAAAGAAAGCTCAATGTGGTTTATGATGTGTCAAGGAAGCTTGTCGGGTTCGGCCCGGGGACGTGCTAAGAGTCTGTTCAGAATTTGGACCAATCCGAGACGAGCCGGTAATGCACGGAGTTCCTTTAAGATTCGTGCTAATATATAATGGACCGGATTCAAATTCAAAACACTGAGTTACATTAGATGATATGAATTCGATCGACATGCTAGATGGATGGTGTAGTGTTGGTTTGTAATTCGTAAATAATAATTAATAAGGTCATTAATTAGCAAATTATGAATTTAATTGGAGATATGATAGGTGTTAAAATAATGTAACCGTTGAATTAATGCTTGTATTTCTTATGTAATTAATAAATTAATAATAGGAATAATTAATTACATTTAGAGAAGGTGTTGGTATTCTTTTCACAATATTCTCATATATTAACACAAATAATATTATTTTTGAATTGTTTTTGGCGAACCAAACGTAATCTAACATTTTATTCAGATGAAGAGTAGAAAAAGGGGAGAAATTTTTCAAAATAATTTTTTTTATTTGGTTAAATATTCAATAAAAGGATGAGGTTAATAGAAAGTACTTTTTGAACATCTTGTAACTTTATAAAAATTACATTTTATTAATCTTAAAATTAAAGTAATAATGAAGATAATTAAGATAAACCAAATAAAAGTTGTACAAAATATTGTAACATTTTGTCTAAAAGAATCCTATTTCGTTCCCCCGTCTCCTGTTTTATTTATCTTGTAACAAACAGAGGTTTGGGGCTAATATTGAAATTTTACAGGGGTACTAAAGAAACTTTTCACCTTATTATCTAAAAGATAATTTGGGACCAGAGCCAGTGATTCTCTGAGGTAACTCAAATTTTGATTTTGGATCCGGACCGTCCAATCAAAATCTGAGCCGATCTAATTTGAGGTGGATTTCACGGCCCCATCAATATTCGTGCCAAAGAAGATCGGACGGTTCAGATCTAAAGTCAAACTTTGAGTTACCTTAGGTTTATGATTTCAGTCAAGTGAGAACAATGGTCGAATGGTTCTTTGACGCACTAAGAACGAAATAAATATCACCCCGTAAAATCATTATTAATAAGGGGTCCGGATAGAGATCAAGTATATAGATTTTTTAAATTACAAATGATCAATTTTATAATTTCATAATGTTTTTTTTTGCTAAATTATATAAAAATTTATTAAGAAATACAAAAAAATTAAAAATAAATAAAAGTCAATTAACTTATTTACAATATGTGCTTCTGGTTCCGGATCTCTAAAGTAACTCAATTTTTGAGTTTAGATCTGAACTCCAGGAATCAAATTACCTGCGTCCATGTAAGTAGGAAATTTTTATCTACAAAGTCACTGACACGTGGATCTGAAGTGAATTTTAATATTTAAATAGAGGAGGGTTCAAATGCACTCTAACTTTCAAATCATTTTTCTCTCTTTTCAAAGTCTGAATAGTTAATCCGAACCGTTAGTTGCGATCTATATATTAAGATGTACTTGGAGACCAAATTTTATATTTTTTGAAATTTTTTTACTATTTATTAAGCCACTCTGAAAATCGTTGATTTTACATTTTCTGGACCATTGGATCAGCGATTATCAAAGTGGCTTAATAAATAGTAAAAAAATTTCAAAAAATGTAAAATTTGGTCTCCAAGCACATCTTAATATATATATCGCATCTAACGGTTTGGATTGACTATTCAGACTTTGAAAACGGAGAAAAATGATAGGATGCATTTGAGTGCATTTGAACCCTCATTTAAATATTGAATATAGTTTTTTTTCTCAAAACTCATCTCAAATTCATTTGACATTTTGAACCCTCATTTAAATATTGAATATAGTTTTTTCTCAAAACTCATCTCAAATTCATTTGACATTTTGAACCCTCATTTAAATATTGAATATAGTTTTTTCTCAAAACTCATCTCAAATTCATTTGACATTTTGAACCCTCATTTAAATATTGAATATAGTTTTTTCTCAAAACTCATCTCAAATTCATTTGACATTTTGAACCCTCCTCATTTAAATATTGAATATAATTTTTTCTCAAAACTCATCTCAAATTCATTTGACATTTTGAACCCTCCTCATTTAAATATTGAATATAGTTTTTTCTCAAAACTCATCTCAAATTCATTTGACATTCAAGTCAGTAACTTTAGGGGCAAAAATTTTGTGCTCACGGATCGGAAGAGCGGGAGATTCGGTTGCCCGAACTCTTGTATCACATAGTCTAGTCTCTCGGCCCAAATTATTTTATAGCTAATAAAGTGAAAAATTTCTTATGTACCCTGTAAAATTATAATATAAACCCTGTTTGATGATAGCTCCTGTATGTCTTATCCTTTTTTACAATACTTCAAAATATTTTGCACCATGGTCCATGGCTCACACGAGATAAAAGAAAAATAAGATAAAAAATCAGGAGGAAAGGAAAGAAATAGGAAGGAATGTTACAATATTTTTACCATTTTTATTTGATTTATCATATTTATCTTCATAATTTTTTATGAAAATATTTATTTTCATAATTACTTAAATTTTATTTGTAACACCACACAGCTATCAATCAAATAAAGAAATAAAGGCCAGACTTCTTTTTCACTAAAAAAAATATTTAATTTTAAGATTAATGCATTTCAGTTATATAAAGTTACAAAAGTTCAAAAAAGTAATTTCTATTAACCAAATAAAAATTTATTATCAGATTTTTGAAACCAATAACCAAATAAAAAATAATTATGTATATATGTATATATGTATAACATATTCTTAAATGAACCTTTCAAGGTTAATAAATGCATCACTAAATTCACCTGGCCACAAAGAAAATTAAAACAGAAAACAAATTGAAAGTCACTCTAATTACAACAACATTGATTAATTACTAAATAATAACAGCAGAAAACACCAAACCAAAAGCCAATTATATTACAAGCACCTCAATACATAAAAGAAAAATGGGTATAAAAGTATTTCAGGAATAGCCATATTGCTATAAAAATAAAATATTAAAGAGTTCTAGTAAGTACTCCAACATCTTTAGATGTTAATTTCGAGAAATAAACATGCATCTCTTCTCCATAGAGAGACGAGCTTGTACCACTCCACAAAATTACTCACGATTCTACCATATTTTTATAACTAACCAAAGGAGATTTAAGAATCAAAACAAGTTAATTTGACACCTTTACTGATCTCATAGGACGAATCCTCTATCAAATCTGCTTGAAGCGATCTTGCTATTGGTGGAAGGCTCACTTCAGAAACACCCTCCAAAATTTGCACCACTTGACGCATAGTCGGACGATTGTGTTCTTCGTCTTGAATGCACCAACAAGCAATTCTGCACACTCGCTCAACCTCTTCTAAATTAGCATTTCCATTCAAATTGGGATCAAGTATATCGAGCATATTTCCTTTATTCAATTCTACAGCTGCCAGCAGAGGGAAATAATCAATAGTTTTTCCTTCTAGTTGCTCTGAATTTCTTCTTCCTGATATTAGTTCCAAAAGAACCATGCCATAGCTATAAACATCCGTTTTTGCACTAATTGGCACACCAGATATCCATTCTGGAGCGAGATATCCAATAGTTCCTCTTAGAGTAGTCAAAACCCTACTGAAATCTCTCGCGACAAGTTTTGCCATACCAAAATCGGCTACCTTTGGAACAAAAAATTCATCCAGCAAGATATTATCAGGCTTAACATCACAATGTATTATGCAATCTCTACAACTATCATGAAGGTATGCCAATCCCTGTGCTGTACCGAGTGCAATTTGGTATCGTCTATTCCAATTCAGAAGAGTAGAATTTTCTCGGAACAATTGCGTATTTAGTGATCCATTTTCCATGTAATCATAAACTAGGTACCTTTTGTCTCCCTCGCAGCAAAAACCCCTCAAACGAACTAGATTTACATGTTGAACAATGCCAATTGTGCTCACTTCATTTCGAAATTGTTTTTCCCCTAATTGGATGATCCCTTCCAGCCTTTTCACTGCAATAGAAGAAGTATTTGGTAATGTTCCCTTAAACACTGAACCAAAGCTACCCCCACCAAGCCTTTTTGAAAATTTATTTGTCATTCTTCGCAGATCACCATATCTAAATGCAACCGAGCCATTCTCTGATCCACTGGTAGCTAGAACAAACCTCCTCTTTTGGTACCTCCTGACCAACAAAAGAATAACAACCGCACAAGATGAAAAACCTAAGAGACATCCTAAGATAACCCAAATTATCTCCTTTTTCATGCGGCTTGGCCTTTTAAACTCAGATGCTGACAGACGGAGAAATAATGTGTCTCCACTGGACCTATCTATTTGTTGGTACAAATTAAGCAAACTACCATACCAAATCAAGCAATTATGATTATTATATGCATATGCATTACAAGAACAATTTTCCAAGCATGATCTTTCACAATCTTTTACACTAGCATTGTTTAGTATATGTGGATTATCTGGTAGTCTTATGCATGTTATTTCAAAGAATTGATCGTTTTCTTTATTTGGTGACAAACCATTTGTCAGGCCACATTGCAGAGGAGAGTTCCTCTGGCAACCTTCACTTGGATTGCCAAGCTCCCAATCTATGGAATTTACTTCTTTAAAACCTTTCACACAACTACAACTTGTTTGATCACAATTCCCAAAAGGACCGCACAGAGCATAGACATCACATTGCGCTTGTGGTTCAGTCAAAACAGAAATCCATTGTTGTGATTCCTCCAACCATATTAGGTTCTTTATTTGTCCCGATAAATCTATCACAAACCTAAAAATTAAACTGTCATTATGCATTGAGTATTTGAAATAGGTCTCATTTTCATTAGAGACATATGCATGCTCATAGTTGGCTATGAAACTTGAATACATTTCTGGGGTGTTACTAAATATTTTCCCGTTCCACTCTCCGGATGTCCAGAAATGTTTTGATCTGTTCCATGATAGGAAATATTGACTAGAGCCATTTGGGTCTATCTCGAGTGAGAAGATTCCTTCTGCAGGGTCATCATAATTCTTCCATGAAACTAATCTCTGTTGGCCCAATGCTTTGCTTCTCCCAAATTTAGCACCCGGTAACAAGGTATTGGTCGGGTGATCCATGCTTTGCCACAAGGATGTGGCAGTTTCATTGGAACTATATTTTAACACAAGGTTCCCAGTATCTAACAATGTACAAATTGTAAAGTTTGATCTTAGAGATGTCACATTTGTAGACCAAATATGGTTCTTGTTATGATCCAAAAGAGCCATATTTCCAGTGGGTAAAATTGTTAGCTCAGTAGTGTTAGGATCTGAGATTGGTGCATTTCTGTTTGCAATCCAAATAGGAGTCAATTGTGACACTTTCTTAAACCAGATACCAAGGTAGTAATTTGGAGACATTGATTTGTTACCTAACTGGAAGAAACCGAGCACAAACTTCCCACCTCGAGAACTTATAGTCTTGTTTCCTGAGAGAGAGTTGTCGAAGGAGATGTGATCAAAAGCAAAAGAGATTGATGTGCTAAGACAGAGGAAGAAGAGAAAGGGAAGCAAGCTGTAAGGTTTTGGAGAAGTCATGGCTAATGAAAGAAAAATGATAAATTTTGAACTTCTTTTGTGTGCACTCAACTTTATGTAGTAGGCAATCAAGTGCATTGAGAGCCATGATAAATGAAATGCATTTTTGTATTTTATTGTGATTAACAAGAATTGGTTGGTCTTTGTCATAATGCCATTAATCAAACGTTCCTACTTTTCTCTGTTGCTGATAGCAATTTTCTTTGCTTTTAATTTGACTCTTTCTCATACTAAAAGTTGGAATTCCACAGATAAAAACATTTTGTTTACTTTTACAAGTCGTCAATCATTGAATCTCTTCATTTAATTCCACCGATGCTTAATTTTGAATAGGAAAAATTAATGTAAGGTATATTATTATAGAATAATTAGCAATTGTAACAAAAATCTTAAATTTACAACAATTGTCGTTGTGGGACAGATTAATCTAGTCTTCTTTTATACTGGTAAATCTTAGCCATCTGATGTAGTGATGTACTTAATTATGCCCTTTCTTTAGAAGGATCCATGTGATTTTAAAAGCGGCAAGCAAGTAGCATTTGCAACGGGTGTCACCTGTTAAATCTTAGCCCTCTGATACATCCCTTTTAGCAAAGATTAAGAATTTCTTATTTAGTCTTTTTTGTTCAAAACCTTAATTTATGTTCAGCTCTTAAGAAATCTCTATTTCTGAATTAAACTTTTTTCACAATATTTTCATACATTAACTCAAATAACTCAAATAACCTTAATTATCCAACAACAAATTGCTTTCTCCATTTGGCGTCCCTTGCACGGCTCCATCATTTCATCAGGAGATATCAGGCTCAAGGCCTTTATAAATCATGTAAAGCCGAAAGAGAAGGAATTCAATTACACTATTAATATTAATAGTGACATATCTTGGTTCTTGATATTATAAATTTATAAATTAATTTTTAGTTTTAAAGTTCAAATAGTTGATCTAAATTATTTAAAATGATCTCTATATTAACACGTGTTTGGAGACTAAATTTTTTTTTTTTTTTGAATTTTTTATTATTTATCAAGATGTGTACAACTTTATTGTTTTCAAACAATTCTGAACACGTGTTTGGAGACTAAATTTTTTTTTTTTTTTGAATTTTTTATTATTTATCAAGATGTGTACAACTTTATTGTTTTCAAACAATTCTGAACTATTGAAAAACAGCGATTTAAAAAAAATTTAAAAGAATAGTAAACAATTTAAAAAACAAATTAAGATATCTCATATTTTGCATGTTTTTATGGAAAATCTCAACCGTTCAAAAATGTATGCACGAATCTCAAAGCACAAACAATACTAGCCCCCAGCGCTCTCCCGAATAGGCACGGGACATGTTGGTCACGCAAAATATGAGATATCTCAGAAGATGCGCACTCGTAATTGGATCCCTCCGCAAGTCAAAATTAAATTCCATGCCTAGTTAATTTCACCCTCCTTTGAAGTCCTCCAATAAGAGTGCAATAGGTCACGACATCAGTATCAAACCCTTTAAAAACCATGATATCTAGAAAATCGATTGCCTTGTCAAATTTCACCTTTCTTGCACAGCCGAATTATACGAGTGTTGTACGTAGATCGCGACATTAGGCTCATGCCTTCTGGAAATCTAAGACACGTAGATAAGACACACATATCCTCTGCATTAACTCGAAAGAGAATCTTTTGAAGTTAATACATCTTGGCTGTCTGATTTTAAACAGTATCAATCTAACCATCTTGACTGTCTGATTTTAAACAGTATCAATCTAACCATCTTGGCTGTCTGATTTTAAACAGTATCAATCTAACCATCTGATCTAATTCTGCTGAAATCTTTGGAGATTTCAGAGATTCTAAAATTCTCAATCAAACTGTCTTAATTTTTTTTTATACATGAATCTCAAAGCAAGTAGTTTTTTATGCACAAATCTCAAAATATATAAACAGTTGAATTGAAAATTTCAAGGTCTCTAAAATCTCCGAGGATTTCAACATATTTGTTTCCTTTATAAGAGTGGCGTCACTACATTGAATTCGTATCCTCTGAGTTAACTCAAACTTTGCGTGACTTTATGGAAAATCCGAACCGTTTCAAATACATTATGCACTAATCTCAAAACAGACATAATGCTGACCCCTACATCACCTCCGAATAGGTACCGGACACGTCGGTCACGTACAAGTTGAGATATCTCAAAGGATACGTACTCTATCAGGGTCACAGAAGCAGTGTTGGTCCAATGAACATCGGACCTACTTTTAACTTCGATGCTAAGATCTACCATAGAATTTTAATCGAACTGCTCAGACTAAAGTATCATTCCTAAATGAATATTTCAAAAACGAATTTCATTTATCGGACTCTTAAACCCGTTAACACCAAAATCCAGATTTTTCAGCTCTCCTCCTCCTCTTGGGAAGCGTATCCTCTGCGGAGGTTTTACCTGCGGTGCTGTGCGGTGGTTTTGATCTGGTCCGTTCGTTTAGGATCGGACAGACCAGATCAGATCTTGCCCGAATTTTAAAAAAACTCAAAATTTGGTGAACCCTTAATCCAGCCCGTCCGATCCGAAATGAACGGACCAGATCAAAACCACCGCACAGCACCGCAGGTAAAACCTCCGCAGAGGATAGCGTTTCCCTCCTCTTGCTCTTTCCCATGCAGCGTCCTCTCGTGCGTGCAACTTCGCTGTCTCGAGATAGGAGTAGGTCCAATGTCCATTGGACCTACTTTTAGGTTTGATGGGCTCTATCACAGTACGATAAGCATTAAGATCTGTGCGCACAAAAATTGATAAAGACTCGCACGGATTTAATACTGAGCACATGAATCTTGATGCTATTGGATGATCACAACACCCATCGAACCAAAGTAGGTTTAATGGGCATCGGACCTACTCCAACTCCTTATCAGATACATACCTCTCTCGATCGTACCGCCCCTCTCCCACACGACATTTATATCAGAAATCTCTCCCTTCATTTCTCTCTTCCTCTGAGCACGCACAAACCCAACCTTTAGAAATGCAGAAAATTAAATGATGCTTGTTTTCTTAGATAAAACCAAGAAATCAAATGTAATTAGTTTACTTTTTTGGGTTGTCTGTTCTTAAAATTCTAATAAAACACCCACTGATCAAATCAGTACCAAAAATACCCCTTAATCTTTCAAAAACCCTAGTTAATTAATTATTTTGAATTTCTTTCTAAAATTTATATGGCATATCAAGCACACTAAAATGCATTTTACTGAATTATTTAGAATTTTTCGATCAACAAATATGGAGAAACAAGCAAACCAATCTGGATCTGAAAAATAAATAAGAAAAATCAACTAACAGTTGACCAAAACAAATACAATTTTTAATTCAAATATAAAGTTAATATCTTTACAGATACATATTTTCATCTTGCTTGAATGCTTGAAGACATTTTTATGGCATAGATTTACAACCATAAACCATTCAGAGGTGACCTCGAGAAAATAACTATGGAAATAACGCACACTGGCAAAATTTTCAATCCTCAATACATCTAGAAGTACCAACATAATACAAACTATAACATGATTTACCAAGTCCTAACCCATCTTAAAAAAAAAAAATTTTGCTACAAGCACTAAATTTATTACATCCATCAATATCACTATTGTCTTCATTGAGGCATCTATTGTCTTCATCTAGCCATAGCATCACTATTGTCTTCATCCAGCCATCTACAAGCCATATACAGTTGTACAGTACCACTGGTACCAATATAAAAGTACAAATTTCAACGGTTTAAATAATGGGACTAGACCATGATATTTTCTGCTTGCACACCTTGTATCTTTTGTTGTAATTTCAGTATCTACAGAAAAGTCATAAATAATGTCAGACATCTAAAAGTTGACTTCACAAATTATGTAGTCAAATCAAATAATAAAAAATAATATCCAGCCAAGACAGATATATGATCAATCTAAACCCTCGTTACGAACCAAGGCACTTTTCTTTGGTTTTTGCCTGGACCTATGGCGTTATGTTTCGTAGGACATTGAAGCGTCAAATTCAACACAATAAATCTCCTTTTTGGATGAACCAGGAACATGATGTTCTTGTTGTGTTTGAAAAGAGGCCTGCATGCTTTTATACTTCTATTAATTAATGCTGGTGTGATCTATATTTTACCATGACCTCGAACCCATAATATATGTGATATAATCTTTCTTGCTTTTTCAAGTGTTTTTTCCTATGCCTATGCTACGAGTTCGTAGTGTTGTATACAATGCAACCTACGACAAGGATGAATAGTTTGAAAGAACAAATGACCAAGCCATAGGAACATAACAATTGGTTGATGATTACAATTATATTAACAGTTGGTTGTATGCATGACGTTAATTATTTCTAATTGGGGTTTTAAGTTTTCATATATGTTCGATTTTGCAATAATTCTCACGCATCTTGCTTTTGGTGATGTTATACACCCTTTTCTTTCATAATAATATAAAGATCTGTTAGGGTCTAAAATGCATATTTTCTTTATCTTCATTTAAATCAAATAAAAAACAGTTCATGAGATGAGAATGCTTTGTAATTAAAATCAGTTCATACATCTAATAAAGACTTGAAACTCTCTGCACTTTCTATTTAAGATAAAGCATATTTCAAACTTCATGTTATTTCATTGAGTGCATTTTCTGATTCTCTGAAATTGATTTGCATTTCTAAGCTAAAAAATGTAAAAGAGTCACGTTTTTTGTTGATGCATAAGGTTACATGGTTCACTACACCTCCATACCAGTCCTTGATGCCGTGTACCAGTGTTTAAAATCCATGTACCAGGATCAGGTACCAATGTATCAGCCTAAATTACAAACTAGTATTGAAAACCTAAAAAATAAAAAATAACAAAAGTACCTCAGTAAGATCATGTAGCAGATGAAAGATCTCACGAATAAGTCAAAGGCTATGTGCAAATACGACCTCCAACTTCATCTAGCCCGGGACAACATGTACATCATGAGACATGAGAATCAGCTTATGGAAAGTCAGCCCACTAAATCCACAAAAACAAATAAAGAAGATAGATATAAAACTCGAGCGATGTCCTAAAATATGAAATAAGAAATCAGTACTGGTAGAAAATACTGATACATCATACATACCCGATACATACCCATACTCAGTAGTAAGATCCTTCCTACCTAACTTGTATCTTAAATCTGACTTGTATCAAGTATTGTCTCGCAAGCTTACAAAGTTGCACAACCAAGCAAATTTGAGTCAAAGCGATCAGCGGTCACGTTGACAAAAAGAGAGATGGAGAGAGCTGGTCAGCGGTCACGCGGCGGGCACTGTTTTTTATATAGATTAGAAGATCAAAGCTGCTGGATTAAAATAACGGTTCAGATTTCTGCCCATTGTACAAGTCAGGGTACTCGGGAGGATACGGATCTTCTATAAGCATGGTATGAGTCACAATATCGGGTTTGTACCCTTTAGAAATCATTTCATGCAGCAACTCTGTTGCCTTCGTAATTTCACCTTTTTTGCACAAACCATCTATAAGAGTGTTGTAAGTCACGACATCAGGCACGCACCCTTTCGAAATCATGTCATGCATCAACTCCTTTGCCTTGGTAACTTCACCTTTCTTACATAACCAATCTATAAGAGTGTTGTAAGTCACGACATCGGGCTCGCACCCTTTGGAGATCATTTTATGCATCAAATCTTTTGCCTTTGTAATTTCACCTTTCTTGCACAAGCCATCAATAAGAGTGGTATGAGTTTTTTTTTTTTTTTTAAAAAGGCAAGTGCCCATTTCATTACCATGAAACTTTCAAAGTTCTTACACACAAAATACCAAACTAATAGAGAAAATAGGAAAAGCAAAGTACATTGGTCCAAACTAGGAGCACAGGCCTAGACAGTAACAAAGCAAGTAGTGATATCAAAAGAAGGCACTCAGGCCAGTAAACAACCATAAAGACAAAGGTCATAATAGCACTACAGAAAGCCATAAACTGGGCAACTAGAACCCACAGCAAGCGTATCCCATTTCTTCAAGTAGAGTCGTCAGAGATCCATTACACCATCCTCTCTGTCTTAGGGGAAGCCATCTGAAGGGGTACCTCATCCAAGTCCTGAGGGAGCCAATCATTGATCGCCGCTTGGAGATCCTCCTTCAATTATCCTGCCCAATAAATTACGATAGAAACAATGGTAAGAATGACATTCCTGCAAGAATGAGTAACTGACCAATAAATTACGATAGAAACAAAGAGTGGTATAAGTCACGACATCGGGTTCGTACCCTTTGGAAATCATTTCGTGCATCAAATCCTTTGCCTTTGTAATTTCACCTTTCTTGCACAAGCCATCAATAAGAGTGGTATAAGTCGCAATATTGGGTTCGTACCCTATAGAAATCATTTCATGCATGAAATCCTCTGCCTTGGTAATTTCACCATTCTTGCACAAGCCATCAATAAGAGTGGTATAAGTCACGACATCGGGCTCATACCCTTTGGAAATCATTTCGTGCATCAAATCCTTTGCCTTGGTAATTTCACCATTCTTGCACAAGCCATCAATAAGAGTGGTATAAGTCACGACATCGGGCTCATACCCTTTGCAAATCATTTCGTGCATCAAATCCTTTGCCTTTGTAATTTCACCTTTCTTACATAACCAATCTATAAGAGTGGTATAAGTCACGACACCGGGCTCATACCCTTTGGAAATCATTTCCTGCATCAAATCGTTTACCTTTGTAATTTCACCTTTCTTGCACAAGCCATCAATAAGAGTGGTATAAGTCACAATATTGGGTTCGTACCCTTTAGAAATCATTTCATGCATGAAATCCTCTGCCTTGGTAACTTCACCTTTCTTACATAACCAATCTATAAGAGTGGTATAAGTCACGACATCGGGCTCATACCCTTTGAAATAAATTTCGTGCATCAAATCCTTTGCCTTTGTAAGTTCACCTTGCTTGCACAAGCCATCAATAAGAGTGGTATAAGTCACTATATTGGGTTCGTACCCTTTAGAAATCATTTCATGCATGAAATCCTCTGCCTTGGGAACTTCACCTTCCTTACATAAGAAATCTATAAGAGTGGTATAAGTCACGACATCGGGCTCATACCCTTTAGAAATCATTTCGTGCATCAAATCTTTTGCCTTTGTAAATTCACCTTTCTTGCACAAGTCATCAATAAGAGTGGCAGAAGTCACGATATTGGGTTCGTGCCCTTCGTAATGCGAATTAGTTGCAGAGGGTGGTTTTGGTTTGTTGTTGGTTCGGATTCGGTGGGGTTGAGATTTGGAATTGGGGATGACATAGCAGCAAAGAGAGAGGTCACGACGAGGAGAAATTGAAGGTGAAAGAGAACAGAAAGGGGTGAGAGACAGCACGGACACGGGCACGGGTAAGGGCATCATCTTCCTCTTCTTTTAGGTTTGAGCGTTTCTTTCTTTCTTTCAAGTGAGAAGTGAGAAGTGAGAAGTGTGAGAAGTGAGAAGTGAGACAAGGAAGCGAGGAAGAGAAGATAAAGACTGAGATTGAGATAAGAGATCTGATTCGGATGATGAGCAAAGGAGTGGAGGAGATTAATGGAACAAAGATATCTCCTTTATGGGCCGGGCCAACTTTGCTAGCCCAAAAGTTTCTAGCAAAGGCAGGTTGGTAGAAGACAAAAAGCTTCTAGGAAATGTCGTACTTTGTAAAGCTTAGCAGGTTCTCAGATGTTGGTAGAAGACAATTTCGTTTTTCAATACAAGGAAAGTTACTTCATTGAGGAGTTTCGTCAAACCAGTTGTGGGCAATGCAAGTAGAACTCTGTAATGCATCAAATTATGCAAAAGAATATTACAATTAAACTATGCATTCTTGCTATAGAAGATACAAGCATGTCTGTATTGGCCCACATCAAACAGTAAGTAGCATTTACTATGAGTTAGTGCAATTAAATAAATATGAAAATAAAGGGTTCTAAATCATTTATATTTTGTTGTTTCTCTTTTGATTTAATTATAGGGAAAATAAGACAATGCCATGTGCAAATCTTTGTTTATAGTGAGTTTCAATCCTCATATGAAAATAAAGGGATTGATGCCAACATCAACCGTTCAAATTCGTTCTGCACGAATCTCAATGCATAAATAATACTGCCCCTGCGCTATGCCCCAAATAGACACCGGACATGTCGGTCGCACAAAATATGAGATGTCTCAGAGGATACCCACTCTGCGCTCCTACACTTGCAAATTGAGTTTTAGCGACCAATTAATTGTTGATGAATGCGTAGCGAGTCAATATATGCCACGGAGAATTGTTCGCTACACAATTACAGTGACAGAGATAATTACAGAGGATCATAATTGCAAGCTTGATATATCCTTCCGTTTTATCTTATGCATCTCCTAATTTACCAACTCCTTACAGCACGATTAAAATTTCCTAAATTCTCGCCACGTCACGAGTATATCAAAAATAGTAAAACATTCAGGCAATGATAGCTTTAATAGATAGCTCTCTTTTCAATTTCAGGCATAGTTTTGTCGCTTTTGAATTCATTTCTGACTCAAACAGTAATTTTATTTAATAATAATAAAAAAAACTTAAAACCTGGGTTTACTCTCCATTTCTTAATCTCCTATTTCCAACTGTCTAGAACCAGAAAATAAATTTCCGATAATTTTACTTAAAACTAGAAATTAAATCTCTAGTTTGGACAGATTTCAAAATTCCTCTGTAAAAAATATAGATTTTGAAATTATTTATTAATTTTGATGATTAGTTGATTCCACATTTGATGCTGAAATGAATTCCAAGCGTATATATTTGAATCCCGGACTGAATCGTTTAATTTTGATAGCTTTAGAATAGAGATTATTTTCTAAAATTCGAGAATATGACTATTCGGAATAATATTTTCACAAACAATATTTTTGTTTGAAATATATAGTTAGAATAACTGCTATTTTTTATTTATTGTAAATGCTGAAATTACTATTATTTCCGAATAATAAAGTTAACATTACTTCTATTATCTCAACGTCGTGATTATTCATTTGAGACTCCTCTTGCTTATCTTTCCTCTTAATTAACACATTATTAATATTATTTTTTTTTAGTTACAGCTATTTACTATTTCAAATGTATAATCCAAACAATATTTTTACTATTCCGAATAGTACCATTTTTACATAAATATGAAAATCACTATTTTTTTCTCTATTCTCATATACTAATTCCAAATTTTACTGTTCTAACTATTCTAGCCCCCCATCCAAACATACCTCAAAGAAATAAAGATTACTAAAACGAAGTTTGCTAAGATACTTGCTACCTTTTGATAAAAAAATAAAAATCTTAGCAAATTATTATTTTACTAATACAAGTTTAACACTCCTTTTATATTTTCGTATTAGTATTCTTTTCACCATATTTTCATACATTAACTCAAATAACATTATTTCTGTATTATTTATTTTATGAACAATAGAGGAAGGGACAAAATTTCTCATTATAATTTTTTATTTGGTTGGATATTCAATAGAAGGGTGAGGTTAATATAATTACTTCTTTTTCTTCTTTTTTTTACTTTTTGTAACTTCATAAAACTTATGTTTTACTAATCATAAAATTATAGTATAATAAAGATAAATAAGATGACAAAATGAAAGCTATAAAAATATTATTTATGACACATCAACTTCCATGCATATATAAAATTATTTTCCATCAGACATTAAATTAAATGAGCAGATTAACTATAAAAAAAAAGAGGAGGGTTCAAATGTACCCAAATTTTTGTGCACCCAAATGCACCATATCTTTCAAATCATTTTTCTTCGTTTTCAAAGTCCGAATAGTCAATCCGAACCGTTAGATGTGATCTATATATTAAGATGTACTTGGAGACCAAATTTTACATTTTTTGAAATTTTTTTACTATTTATTAAGCCACTTTGAAAATCGCTGATTTTACATTTTCTGAATCATTGGATCAGCGATTTTTTAAAGTGGCTTAATAAATAGTAAAAAAAAAATCCAAAAAATATAAAATTTGGTCTCCAAGCACATCTTAATATATATATATATATATATCGCATCTAACGGTTCGGATTGACTATTCGGATTTTGAAAATGGAGAAAAAGAATAAGGTGCATTTGAACCCTCCTAAAAAACACAATATACAACAATTTTTATGAATATATAAGTCCAATTGGCTCTAATTACTCCCTAGGTGAGGGCAATGAAACAATTAATACACTATTTTTAGAAATCAGGCTGAAGGCCTTTAGAAATCATGTAAAGTCAAAAGATGAGGGACTCAATTATACTATTTTATAATAACACATCTCAACATCAAAAATTTATAAATTAATTTTGTGATTTTAAAATTCAAATTGTCAATCTAAATCATTCAAAATGATCTCCATATTAACATGTGTTTAGAGACCAAATTTTATATTTTTTGGATTTTTTTTCCTTATTATTTATTAAGATATATACAATTTTGTTGTTTTAAGACAATTCTAGATCATTGAAAAAGAGTGATTTAAAAAAATTAAGAAAATAGTAAACAATATTAAAAAAATATAAAATTTGGTATGTAAATACATTTTAATATAGAGATCTTGTTGAAAGGTTCAAATCGAACTATTTGGATTTTGAAATTGCAAAAGTAACTTGTAAACATATAGTGTCAGGATGTATCACCATAAAATAATATAATTGAAGAATTTGTATCCCCCGATATATCTCGTATTTTGTGTGTTTTATGGAAAAATCTCAACCGTTCAAAATGGTTGTGCAAAGCACAAAAATACTAGGCCCCAACGTACGCTACCCCGAATAGGCACCAAACACGTCAATCACGCAAAATATGATATATGTTAGCAGATACGCACTCGTACTTGGATTTAGGGTTTAGGGTTGTCAAAATTAAACCCCTAAACCCTAACACACACCCCCCCCCCCCCAAAGTCAAAATTAAACTTCATGCCTAGTCAATATTTCACGCTCCTTTGCACAGCCCTTCAATAAGGAGGGACAGAACTAGAAAATTTGAATAGGGAAGCTAATTTATAAAATGTAATATGTGAAAAAGACAAAAATAATGTGGTTAGTGGGAATTGAATCCATAACCTTATACATACCAAATAGAACTCAAACCACTAGACTACTAGTATACATTTATTAGTTTATGAGGGGAGTTAGACTATATAAAAGTTCAACAAATTCAAAAGTTAATTAAATTTTAGTATACATAATTAAAAAAATTAAAATTATAGGATAACTTAGCCCCCCTAACATATATATACACGTAAATCCACCTCCGTCAATAAGAGTGCAATAGGTTACATCAGCATCAAGCCCTTTGAAAATCATAATATCTAGAAAGTCCAGTGCCTTGTCAATTTCATCTTTCTTGCACAGATCATTTATGAGAGTGTTGGAGGTCACAACATTAGATTTAATATGCGCTTTGGAAAGCAAGACATGTAGATAATCTAATGCGCGCCTTATCATTATTAATAAGTTGATGGGTCAGACCTTCAGATCTTATTTATATATTAAATGTGAATTAGTTTGGTATTATTTAAAAAAAAACACTTTATGAATCTTATAATATTTTATATTGGATAAATTTGTTAATATTTGATATAAATTTAATATATTTAATAATGAAAGAAAGAACACTGTGTGACAGAATTTTAACTTTTATATTGGATAAGGATAGGGTACAGGTAAGACAATTTGTAACGGAAACAGATATAAAAATGTTTCCACCCAATCCTCCTTACTGTACCCGTTGACACCCCTAATTAAAAGGATTACAAGCACCTAATTATTATTATTATTTTCAGAAATGCTCTTTTTTTTTTTTGAGGTTATTTCCAATATGCTAATCTGATCTATCATAGGATGACGAATAAAATTGGGTTATTTCCACTATGCTAAATGAAAGACAAGATTGGGGGGGGGGGGGGGGGGGGGAATTGATTGATGCATAATAAATTTTTCATCATGGAACACCTACTCTGAGAGAAGTTAAATTATAAGTACCTTTTTTATAATTTTGATATGTTGTGTATCAGAGTTGGTAAAATTAAATAAATATGTTTATATAGATCTTATTTATATTTTGTTGTTTGTCTTTTGAATTATAGGGAAAAGAAGAGAATGCAATGTGCGAATCTTTGCTTGTAGTAAGTTTATTTACATGTTTATATAGATGTTTAAATCTTTGTTCTATCCAACCTGTGTTTTTTATCTTCTGATATCAAGATCAGAATCAAAAGTAATAGAAAATTATGATTTATTTGTGAAAAGGACAAAAATGCCTTTGAACTTGTATTGTATTGAATTGATGATTAACAAACGGTTAAGGTTTTGAAATTTGAATTAAAACCTGTTACAAAACATGTTAACTGGACTCTTCAGCCACCAAAAAAAAAAAAAATTCTGCAGAAAAGTAAAAAAGAGGAGAATCCGCTCAGGTTGCACTTATTCTACCAGCACTAATTCTTTATTCTGATCTCTGAAAATCCTCACCCACCGCAAACTCCAAAAGACAAATTGTGCTATCAATATTATTTCTCTTGTTCTTCTTTGCCCCTGTGCACTCCTTGCAGTATTGAAAACCTGTTTAATACCATCCAGTAGAAGCTTTTACATTTTGAGAACAAATACACCACTGATTCCTCTTCTTGTTTACACATCACAAATCTATAGTTTTTCTAATCGGAACCAAAGGAGAATCCGCTCAGGTTGCACTTATTCTACCAGCACTAGTTCTTTATTCTAATCTCTGAAAATCCTCACCCACCGCTACCTCCAAAAGACAAATTGTGCTATCAATATTACTTCTCTTGTTCTTCTTTGCCCCTGTGCACTCCTTGCAGTATTGAAAACCTGTTTAATACCATCAAGTAGAAGCTTTTCACAATTTGACATTTTGAGAACAAATACACCACTGATTTGAGCTTTTACTCATATTTTATTGACAAGAATAGGATGATATGAGCATTTTAAAGGAATCTAGAAGAGAAAATCATGTGGTGTATTTACCTTGCTTTGGGGTTCAACCTAAAGGACCTGTTGTTTTCAAGTACTGTATGTGAGAATGGGAATCAAAGACACTTAACTGCATAAATGAAGCTAAAATGAGGTCAATTTAGGCTCAAATTAAGGACAAATCAAGCATGGTTGAGGTTACCCTTCTCCAAAGTTCACGCCAGTATGTGACACAACACTGGTACAAACTGTACCTACTAGCAAACAAATGGCACCAAACTGGTAATAATCTCAAATTTAATATTTGTATTTTTCAGGTGTTAGCAAGTAAAAACTTATACAATACCATTTTACGAACGGTTTAATTTGTGAAGTATTTTTTTCAAAAGAAAGAAAAGACAAGTTATCAAGTTGTTAAGCACTTGTGTAGCTTGAAAGTTCCTATAAAAGAGAAGAGGTTCTTACGTTGACAAAAAGAGAGATGGAGAGAGCTGGTCAGCGGTCACGCGGCGGGCACTGTTTTTTATATAGATTAGAAGATCAAAGCTGCTGGATTAAAATAACGGTTCAGATTTCTGCCCATTGTACAAGTCAGGGTACTCGGGAGCAGAGGCGGAGCTATGTTGTTACAGGAATTGGCAGTTGCCTACCCTTGAATTTGAAAATTTAATTCATATCCCCATGTTAATATGGGCCTCTGCCTACCCCTGAAATACAATTTGCCTACCCCTGATTTGGTCTCATCTCTCAGTGAAATCAACCTAATTGTTGCAAGAGATTACATTTAAAGGATCTCATTTCCATCTCTTTTTCCTTCGCCAGAAAATTTTAGCTTTTTTGTTCTTTCACTTCCCGTTGTTTTTCAGGATTGAATGGGGAAGATGATTCTCTTAAAAGTATACCAGGATGGTTTACATGAACCATAAAAGTTGTTAAAAAGTCCTTGTGAACCATGCTTATACAAAAACACATAGAAAGAAGGGGGGGCCACTTGTAATATTTAATGAGAGAGTAACATAGAGTGTCCTTTTTCTGCTCTGCTCTTGGAATATAATTTCAAGGCTGGACACATCTAAATCTCCCATAATTTTTTTATCTCCAATTTTACATACCTAGACATCTCCATTTCAATCATATTTCATGTTTTTTTTTTCCTCTTATCTTTTTAATCCTTTTCTATTTTATTTGTTCTTAATCTTTTTGTAATACATGCATCAGAACATTAAAGGGGTGGAATTAATAACCTGAATAGTTTTGTCGAAATTTAATACAAATAATCCATGAGTACTATCAAATTATTTAATAAGTGTCTGAGATTTTTTGTATAAAAGGAAGTCTTTTACCAATTTTAATTTTTAACAAAAAATACTAATTATAAATTTAATAATAATAATAATAATAATAATAATAAAAATAATAAATAAATAAAAATAAAAATAATAATAATAACAATATATCAATAAATATACATACATATATATATATATATATTTTGCCTACCCCTGATAAAAATCCTGGCTACATATTTTGCCTACCCCTGATAAAAATCATGGCTACGCCACTACTCGGGAGGATACGGATCTTCTATAAGCATGGTATGAGTCGCAATATCGGGTTTGTACCCTTTAGAAATCATTTCATGCAGCAACTCCGTTGCCTTCGTAATTTCACCTTTTTTGCACAAACCATCTATAAGAGTGTTGTAAGTCACGACATCAGGCACGCACCCTTTCGAAATCATGTCATGCATCAACTCCTTTACCTTGGTAACTTCACCTTTCTTACATAACCAATCTATAAGAGTGGTATAAGTCACGACATTGGGCTCATACCCTTTGGAAATCATTTCATGCATCAAATCTTTTGCCTTTGTAATTTCACCTTTCTTGCACAAGCCATCAATAAGAGCGGTATAAGTCACGATATTGGGTTCGTACCCTTTGGAAATCATTTCATGCATCAAATCCTCTGCCTTGGTAACTTCACCTTTCTTACATAACCAATCTATAAAAGTGTTATAAGTCACGACATCGGGCTTATACCCTTTGGAAATCATTTCGTGCATCAAATCCTTTGCCTTTGTAATTTCACCTTTCTTGCACAAGCCATCAATAAGAGTGTTATAAGTCACGATATTGGGCTCGTACCCTTTGGAAATAATGTCATGCATCAACTCCTTTGCCTTCGTAACTTCGCCTTTCTTAGATAACCCATTTATAAGAGTGTTATAAGTCACGACATCGGGCTCGTACCCTTTGGAAATCATTTCATGCATCAACTCCTTTGCCTTCGTAATTTCACCTTTCTTGCACGAACCATCTATAAGAGTGTTATAAGTGACGACATTGGGCTCGTACCCTTTGGAAATCATTTCATGTAACAACTCATTTGCCTTCATAACTTCACCATTCTTGTACAACCCATCTATAAGAGTGGTATAAGTCACAACATCGGGTTCGTACCCTTTGGAAATCATTTCATGCAACAACTCATTTGCCTTCGTAATTTCACCTTTCTTACACGAATCATTTATAAGAGTATTATAAGTGACGACATTGGGATTGTACCCTTTGGAAATCATTTCATGCATCAAATCCTTTGCCTTGGTAACTTCACCTTTCTTGCATAAACAATCTATAAGAGTATTATAAGTCACGATATCGGGCTCGTACCCTTTTGAAATCATTTCATGCATCAAATCCTTTGCCTTGATAACTTCACCTTTCTTAGATAACCCATCTATAAGAGTGGTATAAGTTACGACATCAGGCTCGCACCCTTTGGAAATCATTTCATGCAACAACTCATTTGCCTTTATAACTTCACCATTCTTGTACAACCCATCTATAAGAGTGGTATAAGTCATGACATCGGGCTCGCATCCTTTGGAAATCATGTCATGCATCAACTCCTTTGCCTTCGTAATTTCACCATTCTTGTACAACCCATCTATAAGAGTGGTATAAGTCACGACATTGGGTTCGTACCCTTTGGAGATCATGTCATGCATCAACTCCTTTGCCATGGTAACTTCACCTTTCTTACATAACCCATCTATAAGAGTATTGTAAGTCACGATATTGGGCTTGTACCCTTTGAAAATCATTTCATGCATCAACTCATTTGCCATTGTAACTTCACCTTTCTTACATAACCCATCTATAAGAGTATTGTAAGTCACGACATTGGGCTTGTACCCTTTGAAAATCATGTCATGCATCAACTCCTTTGCCATGGTGACTTCACCTTTCTTACATAACCCATCTATAAGAGTGTTGTAAGTCACAACATCGAGCTCGCACCCTTTGGAAATCATTTCATGCATCAACTCCTTTGCCTTCGTAATTTCACCTTTCTTACACAAACCATCTATAAGAGTATTGTAAGTCACGACATTGGGCTCGTACCCTTTGGAAATCATGTCATGCATCAACTCCTCTGCCTTTGTAATTTCACCTTTTTTGCACAAACCATCTATAATAGTGCTGTAAGTCACGACATTGGGCTCGCACCCTTTGGAAATCATGTCATGCATCAACTCTTTTGCCTTTGTAATTTCACCTTTCTTGCACAACCCATTAATCAACGAGCTGTATGTATTAGTATTAGGTATAACCCCAGCAGGACACATCTGTCTATACAAACCAAATGCTTTAGGGAGTTGACCCGCCTTACAAAGCTCATCAATAACAATGGTGTACGTGATAACAGAAGGTTTACACTCACCGCCATGTTTAACCATCCTAAATAATAATTGAAGGGAAAAACCAATGTTGCCCTTGGAGCAAAGCCCCTTGATAAGAAAGTTATACGATATCACATCAGGTATACATCCCAACCTACGCATTTTGTAAAGAACAATGGCTACCGCCTCGCTAGTCCTATTCTCATAACAAAGGCCCTTTATTATTGGACTGAATATCACGGCCTTAACCGTGTGACCCTCTTTGAGAAGTCTTCCAAGAAAACAAAAAGCTAGATCAAGACGATTCGTTTGGGCATAATATTTAATCATAAGACGATAGGTATAATTATTAGGACTGATTCCATCAGTACGGGTTATAAGGTCAAAGAAGTAATAAATAGCAGGGTCAGAATTGCGAACCAAGGTAGCCAGGAGGTCATTGAAGGGATTGATTGAGGTGGGAGGATTCTGAGAAGCCAATAGAGAGTGATAATGCTCAAGGATCTCTTTGTAATGCGAATTAGTTGCAGAGGGTGGTTTTGGTTTGTTGTTGGTTCGGATTCGGTGGGGTTGAGATTTGGAATTGGGGATGGCATAGCAGCAAAGAGAGAGGTCACGACGAGGAGAAATTGAAGGTGAAAGAGAACAGAAAGGGGTGAGAGACAGCACGGGCACGGGCACGGGCACGGGCATCATCTTCTTCTTCTTTTTGGGTTTGAGCGTTTCTTTCTTTCTTTCAAATGAGAAGTGAGATAAGGAAGCGAGGAAGAGAAGATAAAGACTGAGATTGAGATAAGAGATGAGGAGATTAATGGAACAGAGATGTCTCCTTTATGGGCCGGGCCGACTTTGCATAAGGAAAGGCAGGTTGGTAGAAGACAAAAACATTTCTAAGAAACGTCGTACTTTGTAAAGTTTATGGATTAATAATTAGCATATGGGTTCTCAGATGTTGGATTAATAATTAGCAACACTTGACTGATTTTGTAGCAATTATAATAAATAATTATAGTACCTAAAAAGGTTCACAGACAAATTAGAGAGATGTACTGTTCTCTTTTCTGACAGCCATCAGAAGATGCCTCGACTATATCCTGTTTAAAACGGAGGTCGAGTCAGCAACTCTCAAGTAACTCAAAATTTGTGTTTAGATCAGAATCAGGTCTGTTCTAGTCCGAGGTGGAATGCATGGGATACCTTTAATACTCGTGCTGAAACAGATCTGACGGTATAGATCTAAACTAAGAATTTGAGTTACTTTAGGTATAATAATTCAATGCAAATGGTCGGGTCGGAAAGTTTTCAGAAAACCCCATTAAAAATAAGAGGACAAAAGTAAAAACATTTGGAGTCCAGATCCCCTAAAGTAACGTAACTTTTGGGTTTTGAATCGGAACTATCCGATTTGAATCTGTCACTTGAGATCATCTCAGAATTCGGATTCGTTGCTCAGGATATGTGCGCTCTACTTTGATGGATTGTCGTGAATTCAAATCAGACAGTTCTGATCTAAAACCCAAATATTGAGTTAGCTCACTAGATTTGAATTCAAACATTCAGGGTTCCAGTTCCAGTTGGCCAAATGTCTAAAACTCGCTGCATAAATATATCCGCCATGGCAGATCTAGAACAAATTTATTTATTTTTTTGTATAAAAGAATGTTAAAACATCTTTTCACCATCAAAAAGATAAATAAATGTGTTTTGAGTAAAAAAGTGACTATTTGCAAAGATATACTAACATAAAGGTGTTTTTTTTTTATTAGCGATGGTAGTATCTGTGACAGTATACTGACAGTATCCCTCATGGATACTGCTCTATTCTTGTAGTCAGTATTAGTAAAAAAATATTGACTGTTTGACTTTGTGATATCTTTTTCCTGTCCGAAATTCTAATTAAATAATTCATTATTAATTAAGTCTTCCATATTAAAAACTTTCATAATTCGAAATTCATAACTCATAAGTCTTCTAATAAATAAACATAACATATGCATAATAAATACCAAATCACAACTAACATTAATATGGAATAATTTTCTTTATTTTGAAACTTTTCTTATTTTGAATTAAACACAACTTATGCATTATAAATGCATAATAAAGTTAAATAAATCACAGCTAACATTAATATATTTTTTTGGGTAAAAAAGAATATTATTGAAACAAAAGGAATAAAGTTGAGGATATGATATTGTATTATATAAAATCCACATAATATTAATATGAAGCCACCTGTTATAATTAATCAAAACCAAATGATGTATTCAGTTCTGATAAAAAAAAAAAAAAAAAAAAGTCATTCATAAAGGATTCAATTACTTTGATAAATACTAAATCTTCTAGCTATTCCACAAGTCAGATACACAGGGGCAGGCCCAGGTGTATATATACTGAATTGTGGAGAGACTGTGAACTCCGAAATTCGAACGTAAAGGTTTTGATCCCGAAATCAAATATATACGCTTCAAATTAATTTCAATATTAAATGTGGGGCTTAATTAAAGACGTGCTCCGGAATGTTGTTTTGCTGGTTCTGGCTAGGGGTGAGTAAATCGCTCATAACTCGTGAGCCGCTCATAACTCGCTCATTAAAAGCTCGCCTAAACTCGCTCATTTATCCGCTTATTTAAACTCGCTCATTAACAACTCGCTCATTTACTTAATGAGCGAGCATGAGCATGTCCCAACTCGCTCATAACTCGCTCATTAAGAATTTGCCACATCTAATCCCTGCCACATTTAATCCTATGTAATTATGTGTAACATCAAGCTTGCCTTATTAAGATTGATAGATAGTGAGCATAGTTTCATATTTAATCTTGTGTAATATAGTGAGCACAATGTAACATTTAATCATGTGTAATATACTAATATTCATAGTTTCATATTCATTTTTTTTTGTAAATCGGCAGAACCAAAACCTCTGCCTAAAGTCCAAAACAAGTAATAGTCATAACAACTCGCTCATTTAAATGAATTATGACAATTTGTTGGATTTTGTTATAATGACTTTTAACAAATTTTGTTATGCGTGAGCACATTATATAATTATGTTATGAGTCATAAGTCATAACTCGTGAGCCGCTCATAACTCGCTCATTAAAAGCTCGCTCATTTACAACTCGCTCATTTATCCGCTCATTTAAACTCGCTCATTAACAACTCGCTCATTTACTTAATGAGCGAGCATGAGCATACCCTAACTCGCTCATGCTCGCTCATTAATCACCCCTAGTTCTGGCGCTACGTACGTACCTTTTATTCTTTATTTCATCTCTTTACTCTTCTCCATTTGGAACTTCTCCATTTTACCTTTTAATCTGATTTTTTATTTATTTTAATCATGTTTCTTCTTTATCATATATGACAAGGGCGGAACCAAGATTCGAATAGAATTCACATCCTCTCCAATACCTGATAGGGGAATCTTTTACAATTACTAGATCTGAACCGTTCTTTTTAACTTGGCACGAATCTCAAAGCCCAATAATATATCCCCTATGATAGCTCGAATCTCAAACCGAGGGTAATCCTCTACAATGCTTTTTTTTTATCTAATTCTTTGCCTCTCCATTTCTTTTTTGATGGATACCTCAATTTTTATTTTAAATTTATTTTTCTTAATTTGTTTTCATTTTTTGTTACTTTTTTTAGAGATTAATATTAAGACTAGTAAATAATTTTTATTTTTCAGCACATTTATTTTTTAACAAATTAATGATATTACCAACTTTTTCCTATTACTTCAGTACAAAACAAACTTCTGATAAATAAATATGAGTTTTTGATCTGATTCGACCAATTTATTCGTTTCCGATTTCACGGTGTAGTATCCGATTTCGAGTTTCAGAACCATGGTTAGGAGCACCATCTGCGACTATATATACATGCATGAAATGGTAAAACTTCATTTTCGAAATCTGAACATGAATGCTGTAATATTTAACCTTCTGAAACAAAAATTCAGTCTGGACAAAATAAATGTCTTGAGGTGAATGTCTCTGTAATAGTGGATAAATTAAGTGTTCAAAGTTCGCTTAAAAGAATACTAGCATGCACTGGTACCAGCTTATATCCAAACAAGATTGCTGCTTTCTCTTCCTATATATATATACCAATTACAAAAGCTTCTCAAATGGCTACATAATCTTTTCATTAATCCGTTCTTTAATTAATTGCAACGGCTATATAGCCTTAATCTGTATAAATAGCAATGTGTGTTGTACATGGTAAAGTATGAAATAATAATCAGTAAAGTTACAGACATTGGTTTTATCAAAGTTTTCATTGTATCAGAAAAGACAATATACCAGAACAATGGAATCTGAATTTTGTGAAATTGGAGGAAGAACTTAGATAATCAAATACATGAAAAACTGAGAACACATGCAAATACATGTAATTACATACAAATTAACAATAGTTGATCCATCGCTGCACCTCTCCACCACACGCACTGCTTAATGGAGAAAAATACCTTGCATGGTCATGTGTGGTCACGACGGCTCTTCACGGCAAACCGAAGAATTGAATGGGTAAACAGTAAAGTTTCTCTTCAATCTGATGACAAATTAAAGATCCAAATTATCAAACTAAATTGGAAGAATTCAAAAGATATGTGAGAAGTCTCTCTTTCATCTGATAACCATGATCATGTCTTGGTTATTAAATTCAATGTAACTAAGCATAGCCAGTTTACTCATTTATTTTATGAAAATTCAAAAGATATATTGTGAGAAGGAAGCAATATTCTTGTTTGGATGTAATGTGTAAATTTCCTCACACCTTTGATATGTGTCCCTAACAGGTGCATCTCCCGTTGGTATATTTTCTTAGCTATTTTCAACAGCCTCTTTCAAAAAGGGAGAATTTCATGTATCCCCCTCAAAAACTTTGAAATTACGTATTGCCCCCTCTAAAATTCATAATATCATATTTACCCTTCTAAAGTTCAAAAACTCCCAAATTTATCCAATTTATTGTTTTTTCTATTAAAACTCATTTTAAATTTATATATTACCCATTTTACCCTTTGTCTACCTTTACTTTTCCTCCTCTTTGTTCCCAGAAAAAGGGGGTTCTCGGGGAGATAAATGGCTGGGGGTATTGGTTCTGTGATCTATGGTGCTAATGGCCTAGTAGAGTATCATTCGGCTGGTATGCGTGCTTGCGGTGTTATCTAGGCAGAAGCAATTGCTTTATATGAGGCCACTACTGATATGCATCTATATTTTCTAATCCGTCATCAAAGAAGTAATTCTTAATCTACTGCTCAAAATACATATACACCTGTTGTATCTTCACTAGAGAACTTTTTCATATATTCATTGTTTTACACATGATAAATAATACCAGTTGTAGTTAAAAATTGTTGATTTTGCTGTGATTTGAGCTTAGACTTGAGATAAAGCAAACATGAGGAGAAGGACTGCATCACATTCTAAGTGCAGTTGAGGCAAAGGTTGAATTTCTGGATTAATGAATCCTAACCATCCAATCTGTTTTAAGATTCGTACAGACTAGATCTGCACTAATATCAGAGGGCCCCCTATATCCTAAGCAGAGGCCGGATTGGCTCCGTTTAACATCAGACGGTTGAGATTCATTAACTCAAAAAATTTTCTTTTGAGTTAATGCAGAGGATACACATTCAAAAACAATACCCTCTGCATGGGAGGTTGTTGGATCAAATTCCGAATAAAGAATTTCAGTGCGGATAAAAATTAAGGAAAAGTAAAAACAGGATATCATGGTACCAGACCAGTACCAATCCTAGTATTAAGGGCCAAAATGGTAACAACCAAACTTCAAGTATCAAAATAAAAGATACTTTATACTTTGAATCCGCATCCTCTGGATTAACGTATGTTTGAGTTTATTTCTGGACCGTGCGATCAGAATTCGGGCCAATCCGGCCCATGCCTATGATGCACGGGGCCTTTAATATTAGTGTGGATTAATCGGGCAGTCCAGATATTAACTCAAAATTTAACTAAGAGGATACAAATTACATACTTTTGAATGAAAAATAATACAGACCTTATGCACTTAATTAGGTTAATGCTTCTTCTGGCTACTTGATCTTCACGTCCCCGACGTAGATACTTTGAACATGTTCAATATGTGGCCACTGAGCTCCATTTTCTATGCACTGCTCCATGAGCTGTTCCGAGCATTCTTTGATAGTTAATTCTTGTAGCATAGGCGGTACGCCATCCATTGACATTAATTGGGGACAATTTTCAATAGTTATTTTCTGAATGGAGGTTAATTGCTGAAACCATTCTGGAAGGAAAAAACCCTCATAACCACTGATTATGAGCTCTTTCAAATTAGAATGTGGTTGCAAAGCTTGTAGTATCTCTTTTGAAAAATTAGGTCTTTTGGAATATAACCCTAATTTTTCAAGATTCTTCTTTTCTATTAAATTTGCCTCCTTTACCTCTTCCGAACAGCTAACATTCTCAATTCCCCTTATATGGAGTTCACTTAAAAATCTCATATTTTTCAACTCCACGATTTTATACCCTCTTTCTTTGCCAATGTGGAACTCATATAATTCTTGGAGATTGGCCAAATGACCGATTCCTGATATTAATGAGATAGTTTTAGAATCAGCATACAAGTGTCGTAGGTTAATCAGGTCAGTGATGCCATCTGGCAAGGATACGATGTTGCATCCTTCAAGGTCTAGAACCTGAAGATGATAACACCTACAAATAGATTCATTCAAATATCTGATTCCGGTATTTGCGAGATCCAAGTAACGCAGATGCAACAAGTACCTAATAGCATAAGGTAGCTCTTGCATGCTAATTCCAGATAGCTGCAATACACGCAGACAGCTTAGCTTCCTAAAAACAGTGTTGAGCATGTTAATTTTGTTGATTTCAGTATTGCCTGATAATATAATTGTGCGAAGGGTACTTGAACTCGCAATGTCGCAGAGTACTTCCAGTTTACTAGCCGGCAATGACAAGTGACGAACGGTAGATGGTATTGATGATTCTTCGGTGAATGACAAATTCTGGGCTGTGGAAACGACAACGGCTAAACCTCGCATCAAACTGCTCATAGTGAACTCATTCTTTTCTTTATCTGGTTGTTGAATAAAGGACTTCTCCACTAGGTCATCAAACCATTGTCGTCCTATATCCTCCATTGTCACCATCTCTTGTTCATTTTGTGGGATGAAGTCATTTGCTATCCACATTTGGACCAACCTTTCCTTTAGAAAAATATGATCCTTTGGAAATATGCAACAATATGCGAAGCATTTTCTTTGCCCAGCTTCAAGTTGTTGATAACCAACAAGAAGAGATGGCAAAATACCATCTATTGCTTCCTTAAAGTCCCCCCACGGCAATTCTGATACTCTTCTCCATTCTCTTTCATTCAAGGTAGATCTTAACATATTTCCAATTATCTTTGCGGCTAAAGGTAGGCCACAAAGGTTTGTTATTATGTTGCTACTCATCGAACGGAGTACTCTTTCTTTTTCTTCATCAATTTCAACACCACCTAATGCATGGTGCTCAAAAAGTGTTAACATGGCCTCAGGTTCTAAAACATCCAAGTTTATTGGTTTCACAGTCCCAATTCTCCTGGCAATTTTGTGGCTCTGAGTGGTTATCAGAACCTTGCTACCTGGTGCACCTGATTCCAAGGCAGCAAACAAGTAGTTCCATTGGTTCTCTATATTATTCCTTACATCATCAAGTACCAGAAAGAATCTTTTACCACATAAAGTTCGATTAAGAGTGTTGAAATCATTTACTGGTAAATCCTTTTCGCCAGATTTCCGTTTCAAGTTATGTATGGTTATTATAATATGAGAACTATCAGAGAGATGTGCCCTTCCTCTAAGTTCAAATCTCTCCACTTCATGATGGTATATATACTGTGCAAGAGCTGTTTTTCCAACTCCCCCAATACCTACTATGGGAATAACTTCAACTTTGTTCTCTTCATGTTCTCCCAACCAATTTTTTATCATTTCTTTCTCCTTGGCTCGACAAACAAATTTAGTAATGGACGGAGAATAATTGGGATACGTAATTTCCCTCTGTGCTTCAGCAACAATATTATCAAACAAGTTCGTGGAATAATTGGCTGAAGAAAGGAACACTTTAAACCTAATGCTGAGAGCTTCTAAGTGCATCATACTGGTTTGGGAACTCTTTTTACTGAAGACGCGCGGATAATAAGAGCTCACCAAAATTCATCTGGTAGAAATTAAATTTAAATTCATTGAACTTGCGCTTGCCTTTCATTTTTTCCCTGATCATCATGAACTCTTCTTTGTCTACCAAGTCCTCCACCTCGTATGCCATGTCATTCAGTTGTCTCAACCACGTAGACAATTTCTGGCTCCACATCAGTTTGTTAGAGCACTCCACTGCATCAATTGTTGCCTTTATGCTCTGCACCAATTCTTTTGCAAGACGATAGGCCTGGTTCTTATCCAGAGCTTCTAACTTTCTATTCTCAAAAAATCCACGGACCTGATAAAAACCACCAATTAGTGTCAATATGGCCACTCCAAACCCCCCGAGCTCCACGATTCCATCCAGTTTTTCCAGCACCATGTTTGTGAGACCCTCTACCTCTTCCATTTCCATATTCACTATACTAATTAATGGGTTATGGGTTTCTTCCCTTTTATCTCCTGAGTTTCTGAAATTTGATGAAAGATGTTTCTTCTCTTCTCTTCGTTGTTTTCATTTGCTTGCAACTTGTCTGTCCATTAATTTCCCAGCTAAACGATAGCTGTCCTACCAATTCTTTTATCTCATCTGGGTGCAAACGGTTCGGATATTATCCGACTGTATTATATAATTCACTATTATAAAAAAAAATAGATATCCGTATTTGTTTAATATCTGATCTATATCCGGATCCGTCTAATATCCTATCTATATTCATATCCAGAAAATAAAAATAGATATGAAAATAATTTTATTATTATTCGATCCGTACCCAATCCGTTTGCACTAGAGGTGAAAACGGAGCGGATAATGCTGATATCATATCCGCATCCGTTAGATAATTAGCGGATGCAAATACGGATACAGAACGAATAGTCCACAGATACGAATTCAAATACAAATATAAAACGAATAATGATCGAATAATTAAGACATATGAACTTTTAAATACAAATACAAATTAATAAAAATTTAAAGATTTAAAAATCATTAAAATATATGTTGTAGTTTAGTAAAAAAAAATCATATACGAATAAATTTATTGGACTTTTAGAAAGCTATATGAAATATTTGTAAAAAATAAAAGTATTAAGATTTGGGATGATGGAAATAGAAACTGCTCAAGCCCATTGATTTGCTCCGGCCCAATTCATATTTAAATATTATAAAGCGAAAAAAAGTTTGTATCCGGAATTCGGATGTGATGGTTGTGGTTAGTCCCACTAGTGACGGAGAAAAAGAATTGTGTTGCTTACCGAACATTATTCAAATTACTCAATAAATATCCGGATCTGAATCGAACACTATTCAAATTACTCAATAAATAATAAATATTCGGATCTGAATTTGGAAACTATCTGCTCCGTTTAAAACGGATTCGGAGCGAATACGGATTGGATAATCCAACTTCGTTTTCACCCCTAGTTTGCACCTCTACATCTGATATAACTAAGTTTGCATTATTTGCGTGAATAACTAAGTACAATTGACATGATTACATCTTTAATTAATACCCATATAATCAATATTTGGAGCCTGATAATTGTATTCTAAACAAAATTTCTGAACGCATTCCCCAAATAATTTAACAAAAAAAAAATTCTAATGTTATCTAACTTCAATTCCAGCGCTAATGGCCAAACATTAATTTAAAGCTCTAATTATAATATTTAAAATGTTACTCGCAAGTATTTAAACATGTATTTGAAATCATTTAAATTCTAAATTTAGATAGTTTTAATTCTTAACTATTTTTGTTTCTAAGCTAAAAGATGAAAGATTCTTTTCACCCGCTTTTTTTTTTCCTTTTATCATTATCATTCATTTTTCTGACGATCCATGATAAATTTTGCGAATCTAAAAACGAATGTTTTTTACTTGATTTTCTCTTTCAAATGAGATCCATGAAGAATAACTTTCGAGTTATATTTGTATCGTCTTTTTTTACCACTTTAAATATCTGTGACTTTCAGTTTTTTTATTTTGCTTCAAAACAATTTAAACATTTATTTATAAGCCTTCAAATCTTTTATATAAACCTCATTGATAACACTTCAAATCTCTAGAATAAAGCGTGTAAATCTCATGTACAAAGAATCTAAAATTCTAAGCCTCAACAATAACATTCCATGTACAAAACTCATGTACAGAGCATTGAAAATTTTAATAGAGGTAGACAGAGATTTAAAAACTTAAAAATTTAAAGTACTAATGAGTTTTACTTTAAAAAAAATGACCTCAAAATTACTCAAAAATATTTTTTCATGAGTCTTATTTGAAAGATAAAATCGAATAGAAAATGTTCGTATTTTTTAATTCATCACGGATCGTCAAAAAAATAGATTATAATGATTAGAGAAAATATATAAAAATAAATGGGTGAAAAAAATCTTTCTTTTTTTGGCTTGAAGACAAACGTAGTTAAGAGTTAAAACTATCTAGAAATACTTTCAGATATATGTTTAAATGCTTGCAAGTAACACTTTAAAATATTATAAACATAATTTTAAATATTTGGATATTATCAAAAAAAAAAAATTAGACAATATTGGAATTTTTTTTTCTGTTAAACTACTTAGGGAATGCGCTTGGATATGATGGCTCGGAGAACCATGCATGAGGGCGCAAACTAAATTATATGTACTAAAATTTTCGGCCTATGCAATTAGTATTCTCATGCAATTTATGTAATTATGCGATTGATAACTGATATACCCATATAGATATAATTTCTAATTATTTTATTTCACAATTATAAATGAAATGTATGGCGAGATCCTAAAGTTTTTTTTTTTTAAATCTTGGTAGCAACTATCAAGATTGTATTGATAAATGTGATAACAACAACGAATCGGATTTGGTTGTATTTTACTCAACCAGATGTAACCGTCACTTTCAAACAACAAGAATTAATCTAAATATATTCTTAATTTTTTAACAAAAACAAGATTTCAGGAAGGCGCATGTCCTTTTTTGTGCTCCTGGGAGTTCTTCAATATATATATAAAATGAAGTAATCAACACACTCGTCCTTTCTTCGTTTTAACATGAACAATCATATTCAATTAGATTAACCTATAGCAACTGATATACAATACCTCACCATCATTGACATATATACATCCTTATACATCATTACAAAGAGATATCAAAAACAACATTTTTTATGATGCTTTATAACAAATCACATTAATAATTATCTCATCAGTCATAACTAGATTATTCCCAAGTTTTACTCATAGAATGAAAAAAAATAAATCAGCTATGTATCACTGGTGTTATCAATGGCTTACCAGCAAAAAAAGCTTCAAAATTTGCAATGCAAATTTGGATAACATCTGACAAGGCGTTAGGAGTAAACACAGCTTGGTGTGGCGTTATCACAACGTTCTCCATTTGGATCATCTCCTTGGGCACGTTCGGCTCATTCTCATACACATCAATCCCAGCCCCTTTAATCTCTCCTTGTACCAATGATCGCACCAATTCAGGCTCATCAATATGGGCCCCACGCCCGATATTTACGATAATGCCTTCCTTGCCGAGGGCTTGCAGAACTTGCTTGTTTATGATGTGGTGAGTTTCTTTGGTTAGCGAGCACGACACAACTAAGACATCAGATTGTGTGGCCAGGTCAATGATATTGGGAATATAACTGTAGTAATTGGCAGTTGCCTTTGGTTTTCTTGAGAAATACGATATTTTGCAACCAAATGGCTCGAGTCTCTTCGCAATCGCAGACCCAATACTGCCCAGTCCGACAATGCCAACCCGTTTACCTCCTAGCTGGAAAGTTAACAGAACAATTTATATATATATATATACTTTCGATCAGTCCAGCATTTTGATTTGCAGAAACCACACACCACACACCTAACAGTAACAGGGTTGATGCAATTAATTCTGATTTACTACTGAAGCATGTGCATATATATTACCTTCGATCCAAGTGGGTAATAAAAGAGTAATAAAATAAATAAATGTACGTACCTTCGATCCAAGCGGGTAGTCACCCCGTGTAACCCACAACCCATTTCGCAAGTAGCGATCCGACATGGTTATCCTTCTGAAAACATCAATCAACAAACCCACCGCATAATCAGCCACATCGTTGGAATATGTCTCCCCCACATTCGCCACTAGAACACCTCTTCTCCGGCACTCTTCCAAGTCTATGTGGTTCACCCCTGCACTTGTCGTCACAACGCACCTCAAGGAAGGGTATTGGTCGAGGACAGTCGAGGTCACCCGATTTACACCGCCTGAGACGAGCACAGCGCGAGTGGAGGTGGAGAGTGGGGATGAAGGTGGGATGATAGTGAATTTGGCAGAGAGAGCCGCCGACCAGGCGTCAGAGAGAGGACGGAGGACAAGGATTGGAGGGTGATCCAAGGGTGGACTTTCGTCGGAGGTGGTCATGGTCGGTGACTTGCCAGGGAGCTTTTGTTTCGCTCAGACTAGCTTTTCTATGATTGATTAATTTTTGTTCGGACTAGCTTTTCTATGCATGGTTCACGAGTCATGACTATGAAGGATTAATTAGTTTCTCCCATGGTTGGTTGTGCAGTGGTCCCGTTACATTATTATTGGTTGGTTGTGCAGTGGTCCCGTTACATTATTATATTATACTATAGGCAAAGGCTTCTATGGACAAAATGACCTATTTGTAAAATGAACATATTTTTATTTTCAAAGTTCAAAAAGTCGATCTGAACCGTTCAACTTTTTCTCCATATTAATATGTGCTTGGAGACCAAATTTTACATTTTTATGAATTTTTTTACTATTTATTAAGATGGGTACAAAATTCAATGGTCTGAATTTGATATTTTTTGTACCCATCTTAATAAATAGTAAAAAAATTCAGAAAAATGTAAAATTTGGTCTCCAAGCACATATTAATATGGAGAACAAGATGAACGGTTCGGATCGACTGTTTGAACTTTGAAAATAAAAATATGTTCATTTTACAAATAGGTCCTTATGTCCATAGAAGCATCACTCTATACTATACTACTCAATTTGTATGGTTAATTAATTTGCTAGTTGTGCCCAACTACACCTCATGTAACAGTTACAAATTGTCTTTGTCGGTACTCTATTAGAGTCTGTTTGTCAACATGAAATTTTTGTACAAATGAAAATTTTTAATATGGAAATTGTAATTTCAATTTGTCAAAATCAAAGATATTTAACTCATGAAATATTTTAAAATATAAGCATTCGGCAAATGCACGAGAAATTTGTTAAGATGTTGATTGTTTTTCTTTTTATAGAAAATGTAATACTAAAATTAAACTATATTAAGTGTATTGATATTATGATCAATATAATTATATATATATATATATATAGAGTATAACTAGGGTGCTCTTAAGCTCACCAAAGTTTTGGTGAGCTTAACTCTAAAACTCATCAAATCGATTTCAAACGACGAATTTGAACCGTTGAAACCCGTCTACCTTACGTGTGATGTATCTACATGTGAAATTTTTAAACATTCGAATTAATTTAGTATAAAGTCAAGCGGTCAAAATTAGAAGGTTAATAAATTAATTTTAGTGCATTCATTTTTTGAACGTTTTTGACCGCTTGATTTTATACTAAATTAATTGGAATGTTTAAAAATTTCACATGTAGATGCATCACACGTAAGGTAGGTGGGTTTTAACGGTTCAGATTCGTCATTTGAAATCGATTTGATGAGTTTTAGAGTTAAGCTCACCAAAACTTTGGTCAGCTTAAGAGCACCCTAGTTCTACTCATATATATATATCAAATTCTAAAAAAAAAAATTAAATGAGCAATTTGACAATACATTACAAAGTGATATCAAAATGAACTGACCACACACTGCAAACTGAAATTGACCACACACGGAAAAGTGATATCAGAGTGAACTGATTATACACGGCAACTTGAGAAATACATTTTCTATGATAAAAGAGAGTCTCATTTCAGTGATAAAAATGAGAAATACTTTTTTCTGTTATGTAGGATTATATTGGAGCTGCAAACGAATTGAATCGAATCAAACTAAGCTCAGTTTGAGTTTGAATAAGATTCGAACCGAATTTGTTTGATTTGTTTCATAACGAATTAATTGCGAACTACAAATTTTTCGAATCGAAGTCAATTGAATTACGAACTACAAATTTTTTTGGCTACCCTAGTTATACCAATAGTTTATGCATTAGTTTTTTTCGCACATAACAAAATTTACACGGTTTCTTTTTATCTTTCACGAATTTACACTGATAGATTATGAGCCAACTCAAGATCCCTTATCTTTTATGTTGCTGGATTGATTAAAATCACAACGTAGACCTAATCAAATAAAACTTATTCCATTGTTAATTTATTATGCTACTGAAGCATTTTCCTATTATAAGTTACCATTATATTTAATAATTTTGAGTTCTAATATAAGTTCGGTTCCTGCATTTTCCTATGTAATAAATTCTATTCATTACATAAAAAAAAGATGCATTAAAGATGTAGTACCTCTTTCTCAAATTAATCTGTCAATATCAGGATGTAGTGCGGATATTAAAGCATCAAAGATGGGATCTGTTTCTTAGAGAATGTTCTTCTCCAACTCTGCAACTACAATTATTGGAAAGAAAATATTGATGAGAAAAAGATACAAGTTTTCATACAATATGTACTGATAACCATTATTACTTACCAACACATAATTCTAAGGCAAAAAAGATAAAATAAATACCACTGTTGTATTGATTCATATAGTTAACGGTGTTAATTTAAAGTAACAGATATCTTGCATTAGAGATTGATTGTCACAAAATCAGAATTTCATAGGATGTTGGTCGATAAAAAAAAAAAATGCAAATTTATAAAATATGCAGATAGGCCCTAATAAAATTTATTTTTGTAATAAGGCTGGTATGAAGGCCTGACAAGAAGTAAGAAAGTAATTTGAATCTAAACCTTATAACTTTTTACTTTTATTTTATGCATTGTTTCTAGATACCAAAGACCTAATTAAGCATGCAAAACAAAAGAAAACAGTAAGATTCAAGAGGAAGAGGCAGGAGCATTTCCAAAAAATTCTACAAAATATAAAATTTATGTGCAAGTACATTTTCAGATGGAGATCATATCGAACGGTTTAGACCGACTATTTGAAATTTGAAAAGAAAGATATTGATCCTATGACCAATTTGTGCTATGAATAGCACCATAGCCTCATTCAACTTAAGAAAAAAAAAATAGAACAAAAGCTAGAGATAAAAAATAATCATTACTAGTGTATATTGGTCCGTACTATGGATCAATATATCCTCGTTTTTATAGTCTAAACTATCGATCTGAACCATTCAACATAATTTTCATATGAAAATGTACCTGTAGATCAAATTTTATTATTTGATTTTTTTACTATTTTTAATCACTTGATCTAAAAATTCTAGACCATTCAAATTAACGAAAGAAACATGCCTATCCTGGTTGCATTCCAGATTGTGCTGACAATATTAAGTATATATTTTTTTTTCTACAAAAGATGAAAAAAAAACGGGACAAATATATGCTGACATTTTATTTACTAATTTCAGATGTCCGGTAAGACTCCAGATTAACAGAACAGTTTATTAGTCAGATCGGTGGATCAACTAGATCAATTGAAACAATACTGATATGTTCAGAAATAACACTTTTCTATGGGTGTACCCTCGCAAATAATTGTATAATTAATATACACGAGATATAACTGTAACATTATATATATTCAAATATAATAGAAAACCTAATTTATAGATATAATTCAAAATTAACACCTAAAATTAAATTAAAATAGTGAATTTAATAAACACGACTGAATATTTTTCTTTAAGGTTGAAGAATTTAACGACCCAATTTTTTAATTTTTATTTGATAAGTAGCAGAAGGTTATTTTGTAATAACAATAAATTATGTCTCTTATAAAAGATAAAGCAGTTCAATAAATGACACCGAAAATTAAAATAAATAATAAAATAGTAACGTACAATTATTATTTTGAAAAGAAATAAATATAGACAACTTTTTTTACATACGTATTGATTTTTTAATAGTAATAAACTTGAGGACTTGTGAATAAATTTTGTAAGATAAAATAAATCTAACGATACGGAAGTTTGAATGGCGTACAGCCGTACAGAGCCTCCAAAAGAGTTCATATCCTTTGCATTAACTCAAAAAGGGAATCTTTTGAGTTAATGAATCTCAACCGTCTGATTTATTTTAAAATTTGTGTAAATTAGATTTGTTTTAAGATTTGTGATTAATATTAAATGCTCATATATTATAGACAGAAAGTAATCGTTTAAAATTAAACGGTTGAGATTCATTAACTCAAAAGATTATCTTTTGAGTTAATGCACTAAAAAGTAGATAAAAGTTTGACGGTTTTAACGGGTTAACAACATAAACGGTTTTCTAAATGAATCAAATCGGAAAGGCATCAGGGTTCCCTTTTTTTGGGTCCAGTCGTCTTATTCAGTCCGATTTTGATAACATTGCTAATTTTTCTAGAACAAATGGACATATATATGTTGTATCTAAATTAATCTTTTTTTATTATTCTCAGTAGTTCAAGATTAATGCTTCTTTCATATTATTTTTGTATTTTTTTTTTCGATCCAAATGTAACTTAACTCTTTATTTAGATGAAGAGTTGAGGAAGTTGAGAAAATCTCACAATAAATTTTTATTTGGTTGGATATTCAATAGGAAGGTAAGGTTGAAGTGACTTTTTCTAATCTCCAACATTTTTTATAGAATTTATATTTTATTAATTTTCAAATTAAAAATATAACAAAGATAAAATAAGATGAATCAAATAAAATAAGAGTTATAAAAAATATCATAACATTCCATTCCTTCTGAGTAGAACTAGGGTGTTCTTAAGTTCATCAAGTTTTTTAAGTCTAAAATCCGTCAAATCGGCTTCAAATGACGAATTAAAACTATTGAAATCCGCATATCCGTTTACATGTGATAAATGTAGAAGAACAATAAATTGAGAGAGAAGTATTTCTTTTACTAATGATTTATTAATCTCATTACATTTACAAGGAGGCTTTATATAGCCTTGTAGAATCTTGTAGAATCATCTACAGAAAGCCTAACAGCTGTCCTAACAACCTTGCTAAATAGAATTACTTAACAGCTGTCCTAACAATATTTCCTAACAACCTTTGACTGTGGTCAAACTTATGTAATATCTATCAACATGTAAAAATTTTAAACATTCAAATTAATTTAGTATAAAATCAAGCGGTCAAAATTAGAAGGTTAATAAATTAATTTTAATGCATTTATTTTTAATTTTTTTTTAATCTTTTGACTCTATGTAAAATTAATTTTAAAATAATTTTTTTTTAAAATATAGACACATCACTCATAGTTAAATTTTAATGATTCAAATTCATCATTTAAAGTTAATTTAATGAATTTTATACTTGATTTCTTCCTATTTCAGTATTTCGTTCCCTCTCTCCAACTTTTCTTTTATCAAATTTCAAAGTTTTGTCACAAAGGATATCATTCGGCCGCAGAAAGCTATTCAAATCCACTTTTTAGTAATAGTCTACGTGATGGAACAGGTGTGGGGGAGAAACCGAAGTCCAGTCAGATCCGTTCTATCTGCATTAAGATTTGTGTACATTAGGACTCACGTAATCGTAAAGCTTCAGAGTGAATCTTAAAGCAAATCGGACGGATAATACCGGGTAGCGGACCTAATTTGGTTCAGATGTGAACGGAGGTCGAATGGTTCTTTGACGCACTAAGAACACCTTTGACTCATTCCTCTGTTAATACATTACTCTGAGGTAATACGATATTTCAATTTTAATATTAACCGTCCGATCAGAATCCGGAAATCCAATAATGCCTTTAATATTCGTGCGAATTCTAATCGAATGGTCCGTATGTAAAAGGATATATTCTGTTACCTTAGGGATATGAATTCTTTCTTTTGTCGGGAGTATAAACATAATTCTCTCAGTTCTCTAATCTGGCTCTGTCGCTTTCGCTCTCCCGCTCTTTCTCTCTCGTGCTCTCGCTCTCTATAACTGGGAAGAAGTTTGAAACCTCGAATTCTCTTTTCGCGCCAAGGTGAACTAATCGACCTTGCACTTGATCGAAAACCTTAGCATTTCAAGATTTTTATTATTTATTGCTTTGATTTGTTGTTTGATTGTATTCGATTTGCGATTCTTGTTTAAAGGAGTACAAGTTTTAGGGTTTTAGAAAATTTATTGGGAGTTATTTTTATGTACTTAAAAATAATATTTTCCTTTTTCTAGCCTCTTTTCTAATTTTCACAATTTCCTTTTTTTTTGCTGGTTTTTCTTAGTCTCTTACTCACTGTGGCATTTATTCAAACAGGTTGTTTACGGGAAAATGGTGGCTCGGGGAGAGAGCAATGACACCTTGATAGGTCAAACCACATGTGCGACTTTGATGCACCAGTTGGAGGTAAATCTTTTGTTTTTCTCAAGGTTTCATGTAATGCGAAAAAGCCGTGTGAACCTGAGCCCGGCCAGCAAGCAACCCTGATCTGAAAGGATGTATAAATGGTACACAGGCCTAGTTGAAACTCTGTTACACAACCTGATAACGTGGGCCCGCTTGGGTTGTACCTAGACTTGATACAACCCAATGAAAAAACTTTATCCTTACCCATACCCGATAAGCGAATGAAATTTTTTTTACCCATAACCATCTTATCGAATACGGTATGGGTCGGGTAAACGAATGATAGAAGGGCACCATTGAATAGATATATATGGGCCATAAATAACACTAATCATATCATGCATCATCCTTACCCGTTATTTAACGAACAAAAAAACTATACCCATACCGTCTTATCGGATACTATATGTGTCGGCTAAATGGATAAAATGGTACCATTGACACCCCTGAATCGTGGATCAATAATCGAAAGCAACCCAGAACCATGGATATTGCATCTGACTCAACCGGTTACCTTATCTAATTAATACTCTGTTGGCAGGTGATATGGGATGAGGTGGGAGAAAGTGACGAAGATAGAGATAAGATGCTGCTGCAGCTGGAGCAGGAGTGCCTTGAAGTGTATAAGAGAAAGGTTGACCAGGCTGCTAAGTCGAGAGCAATGCTTCTACAGTCATTGGCTGATGCAAGGGCTCACCTTGTCCGGCTTGTCTCTGCGCTTGGAGAGAAATCACTTTCTGACATCCCCATTGTAAGTTGATAAGTTGAATTCCATCACTCCATATTTATTTGTAATGTTTGTTTGGTGTTTAAATGAAGTTTTATGTTGATGTCAATGGTTTATTCCTGTCCAAAATAGCTACAAATCCCTAGTAAATGTTTAATTGTAATATTGGATAGAAAATGATATGGATTGTGTAAAATGGTGCATTATAGACAGCAACAAAGTAGCTATTTCTTGTTTTTAGACAAGAAGCTTGTCTGCCCTACCCATTTTTTTTCTTTATAATTGTATCTCAATTAACCTCTATTCCTAACATGAGCATAAAAGTAGCTATTTTAGAGGGTCATTGACATCCGTCATCTTACAGCAGTGTACATGAAATTTAAGAATATGCAAAGTGGTATATTGGGATTTGGGGTTTTTAGATGATCTTTGGCATTATGACTACTCTTTTTTATTTTATTCTATCAATCCTTTTGCTGGCTTTTTCTTGACCATTTTTTTTATTTATAGCCTGACAAATCAACTGGGACCATAAAAGAGCAATTGGCCGCTGTGACCCCAACGCTTGACCGCTTGTGCAAGCAAAAGGAAGAGAGAGTGAATGAGTTCATGCAAGTTCAGTTGCAGATTCAGAGCATTGAAGGGGAAATTACTGGAGAGAGAGTAACCAGTACACCACAAGTGGACAAACAAGACTTGTCTCTTGACAAACTACAAAAGTACCAGTCTCAGTTAAAGGAGCTACAGAAAGAAAAGGTACAAATGAAAGTTTTTTTTTTTACTGTAATGTGCATAGGGGTGTTCATTGGGTCCGGTTTATTTGGTTTTCAACCGAGCCAAATAAGTTTTTATTGAATGGTTCGGTTAAATTTTTGGATTACTTCAGTTTTTTTATGTTTGGATCGGTTTATATTTTTCAAAACCACATAGACCGAACTGACTGAACTCAATATGGTTTAAATCCATATTTTAGTGCGATCGATGGTTTGCTTCTTTTTTACCTCACTGATGACTTTTTGGACTCAAAATGAGGAAATTTTTTTGTTTGGATATTTTAGAACATCTTCATATTTTGTATGGAATTGAACAATGTGTGTAATGTCAATAACTTCTATATATAAGTCATATTTATTTCTATGATTATTAAATGTATTATTTGTGTAGGTATTGATTTTTGACCTTCTAAAATTTAATCTCTCTTATTTCGGTTCAACCAAACAAACCAAATAAAATTTTGGTCTGGCTATTCTAATTCGGTTTTGACCGAACTGGCCCAATGAACATCCCTATCTATATGTGCAGCCTTCAATGTTTTTCTCAGTTGTTATATTGCTAGAGTCTTTGTATTCTTTTTTTTTTGCAGAGTGACAAATTGCGTAAGGTTCGTGCTCTAGTAAGCATGGTGCATGATTTGTGTGTGGTTTTGGGGATGGATTTCTTTGGCACAATTACTGAGGTTGATCCAAGTCTTAACAGCTCTTCCGGGCCCGCTATTCAGTCTAAGAGCATTAGTAACCAAACTGTAGCGGAGCTTTCAAAAATACTTGCTACTCTTAAAAAGGATAAGTTGAAGAGGCTTCAAAAGGTAACCTCCTTTTTGTCTTTTTTCTTCATTTATTAAAACATTGTGTGTACCTTTGGTGCCGCTTGCTTTCTTTCCTTCCTTGGTCTTCTCTGAATTAGCAACTACTACTATGAATCTATGATATGGAATCCTGTGTGTTTTTTTTTATTTATTTATTTATTTACAAAAAAATGGAAGTATGTGGGACAGCCTTGCAAAGTGTCAGATATACTCACCTTACCCTCTTCTCATATCATTTTTATATGTCCAAAGTTATCTTGCCTCTCCTCGAATTAGCATATCAGATAGGCAATATATGTATATAAAAAGTTTATTTTGAATTATATTATTTATATTAAAAGAGTTGCTTAAACTGTGTTTAACTGTTTATCTTGAACTAATTTTTGGATATCATATGCATAGCTTCAAGAGCTGGCTACTCGACTAATGGACATTTGGAATTTAATGGATACATCCAATGAAGAGAGGAACTTATTTTCACATGTCACATGTCATATCTCATCTGATGTAGATGAGGTAGCGGGTCCCGGGGTTCTAGCTCTCGATGTATTAGATCAGGTCTGATGTTTTAAATTTATTTTATTACATTGCAAAAAGAAAGAAGAATATGTTTTAAGTTTGTAAAAAAACATATGTAAGAAGTAAATGGTGTTTTGAAAGTACATATAGCATTTGGCCAGATACTTGGGTTACCCTCAACATGTGACCAACTCTGACCACATTGTTTGGATAGTAAATAGCGCCTAATTGTAAAATTATATGATGGAAAAGAACATTTAAATATTGGAAAGGTTGCACATGACTCTGCTGAGTCCACCTTTTTTCTATTCTAAATTTAAACTTAATCAAACCAAACCCATCAGGTATTGAGCTCTAAATTATATATATGTTTGCAGAAATATGTATATAAATAATTTGTACTCCCACTAATAAAAAAAACATATCATATAATAAAATAGGCGGAGGTAGAAGTGCAGAGGCTTGATCTTCTCAAGGCTACTAAAATGAAAGAAATAGCCCAGAAAAAACAACTCGAACTAGAAGAGATCTATGAACGGGCTCATGTGAAGGTTGACACTATTGCACCATTTGAGAGCATCTTGGCTGTCATTGAGGTGGGTAGTTTTGACCCATTGGAGTTGTTACAAGAGATGGAGAAACTGGTTGAAAAAGCCAAGGAGGAGTCGATGAGTCGAAAGGAAATTTTGGATAAGGTTGACAAGTGGATGTTGTCTTGTGATGAGGAGAGCTGGCATGATGACTACAGTCAGGTATTGTACATTTTTTTTTGTTGGTTATTGTATTGGTAATTTGGTATAGGTACTGATTGGATCTGTGAGTTAAACTGGATAAATAGAAATGAAGATAGTTTAGTTGCTGGTGTTGCATTGCATTTAGTTGTTGGTTATTGTATTGCAAATTTTGAAGTTGTTTGCACGAATCTTGATGTGAATCGGATGGCTCCGACTGGGCTCCGGACTGCCCCTGCTTCCCAGGTAAATATGATCCATGGATTCTAGTTGGCATGGCAACAATGGGTATGATGAAATGTCATGTAGTGGGACCTGGATTAGAGTTAAGATGGCAAGATTATAAATTACGTATGTTTTATTGGAGGCTTTTTTATCCTACATGTGGTTTTTTATCTCTCCTATGAGCACTTGAGATGTTTTTGACTAATTTGAAACCATGAGTTCATGTAGTGTGTTGATAAAATTATATGAGGTCAAAACTAAAATCCAGATTCTCCTTTAGCAAATTTAGTTTTTAATTTTCATCATTACTTTGATCAGGATCAAAACAGATACAATGCTGGCAGAGGTGCACATTTGAACCTTAAACGTGCAGAGAAGGCCCGTATCCTGGTCAATAAAATCCCAGGTAAAAAAAACTTACTATTTTTATACTATTGATTTGTCCTAATTAGTGTTAATTGCACTTAAAACCGTTTGTTGTCACCTATGATGACATGGCAGCCCTTGTGGACACACTAGCAGCAAAGACTCAGGCATGGGAGGCAGAAAAGGGCATGCCTTTCACCTACGATGGGGTCCCACTACTTGCCATGTTAGATGACTATAAGTTGCTCAGGCAAAACAAGGAAGATCAAAAACGTCGTCTCAGGGTAAAGTATAAACTAACTTCTATTATAAAACCTAGGTCTGGTGATTGATTAATGCTTTAGCGTCAGGAGTCACTGTACACAATTTACTGATATTGCTTCAAATTTATCTAATCGTTCTAATTATGTTGCAGGATCAGAAGAAAGTTCATGAGCAATTGACCACAGAGAAGGAGGCTCTATTTGGGTCAAAGCCCGGCCCGGCCCGGCCACATACCTTGAAGAAAACTACTGGGCCCCGAGCGACCAGTAGCACGCCAAATGGAGGCACTGGAAGCAAGCGGCTCACTACGAATCAGAATGGGTCCCGCTCTACCACCCGAAATGGGCAGAAGGATCCTGCCCGACCCTCTGCTCCTGTGAACTACGTTGCTATAGCGAAAGATGACACAGCATCTCATGTGTCAAGCAATAACCCTGTTAGTGCTGGAACTGGTTCACCTTGAACCTGTGTAGACCAGATCTGGTATATATATATATTAGGATAATTGGTTTACATATGTAAGCTGTTTTAGTGTTTAGGTAAATTTTGGAGGACTAGTTGACAAATCTTCTGAGGAAGAACCAACTTTTAGGGTTTCAATGGAGAAACCAATTTTGAATTGTTAAGATTTGCACATAAAAAATAGAAAGAAAGATTATTGTGATCTGATCTATAAGGAAATGTAGAAAAGGAGATTCAGAAACTGATCTGTTTTGCAAGCAATACATAATGGTATATTTTTTTATCTTGAGATTTGCAACTATAATTGCCTTCAACTTCAACTTCAACTTCAAATTATTATTATTTTTTATTTTTTTGCTGTTTTTTATTGAAAAAAGTTCCTCTAGACAGTGGTTTCTTATGCAAAAAAGAAATCTGAATTATTAAAGAAGTAAACCATTAAATCAGCAACAATAATTCTAGACCATGTTTGCAAATTACTATATATTAAATAAAATTCAGAAACAAAAATAACATTAGTTGGCCAATCACAGAATTCATTTTACTTGGAAGAAAAATGCTTTCTGAGCTCTCAGTTCTAGCTGAGAACTCTACCCTCTCGAAGCTCCTCCTTATCCAACTCCAGTCGACAGTATTCAAATTATTTGTTTCAAATCTTAAAGCAGAAGTTTTGGATTTGATTTCTCATGTTAGAGAGGTTTAAATTTATATATATATATTTTTTCAAATAGTCCATAAAGCAAACCTCAAGTATTGTATGATACATGCGACAGCTTCTCAAAGTTGAGACCAGTAAAGTTTTTGTCAAGTTGATTTATGTTATTCTTGTTTAGATGGATTTTATTACTTAATTATGGCTTAAATTATTATTTTATTTGGTTGGAACTTATTTAATCATGATTTAAAATATTCATTGCATTGTATATTGTTACATTTGATGTATATTATTGCTTATTCTCTAAAAAAATGTATATTATTGCTTAAAAATGTATTGTTGTACTCATGATGACAATTTCATTAATGCAGTGTATTCTATTAGTCAGCAAAAATTCCTTGTTATTTGGTTCATTTTTTTTCTTTCTAAGCAATTGATAACAATCAGCAAACATTTATAATTACAACATAATTCAAATTTAAAAGCTAATAAGACATAATATAGAAACAAATTACAACTAAATTAAAATTCCAAAATATCAGCAGTGCCTACTCTATAAATTAAAGAACATCAAGGTTTTTAAATTAAAAAAAATAAATTACTTAATTTAAAGCACAACATAACTAGAGGTTAGAAATGTAAATCAAGTGACAACATAGGTCACATTGTCAAGTAAATCTAATTTCTCTGTCGACTCTGTCTCCACAAAGCATTTTTAATATTATCTCGAACAACATCTCCTGCAGCAATGTCAGTAGCACTCGGCAACTCTCTTGAATCCACTGATTCCACATTGTCATGTGTGAATTCCATATTTACCGAGGCATCAAAAAACCGATCCGATGCATTTTGCATTTTTATGAAATTATGAATTATGCAGCAAGCCATAACAACCAAGGTTTGTTTCCTAAACCGTAAACATGGCGGCATTCGCTCGAGAATTTTGAAACGCATTTTCAAAACTCCAAAAGTTCTCTCAATCACATTCCTAACTTGAGCATGCCGATGATTATACAAAGCTTCCGGGACCGTATAACGAGAAACCCTAGTTTGACAATTGAATTTCACAGCATGATATGGATGATTTTTATATGGAGTTAGAAAGTTTGGTGTGTTTGCAAAACCCGAATCAACAAGATAGTACCTGCCATTAGGTACGGTAAAACCGTCATCCTCTATAGCCCAATTCAACACTCTCATATCTGATGCCGATCCTTCCCATCCAACAACAACATAAAGAAAAATCATATCAAATGAGCATGCAACGAGAACATTCTGAGACAGAGTTCCTTTCTTGTTACGAAATCGTTCTATGTTCTTGTTCACAACAGCCGGAATATGCATTCCATCGATCACAACAGCCGGAAGATTCATAATGAGATTTTGTTATGTGAATTTTAAAAATGTTGATTTGTGGGAAAGAAAGAAATACGGGTTTTAAATTAATACCTTGAAGAACTGATTTCTACTATTCGTATCCGAATCGGGTTGTTTTATGTATTCATCATGCAAACCAAGTATAGCCTTCAAAACATCCTTGAAAAGTCGGTATATAGACTCAAAAGAGTGTTGAAAGTATTCTCCGATTAAGCGCATGACCGATACATAACAAAAAAATGGCCAATTGTTCTGGTAGTTGCCATGATTGTATTGAGTTTGTTGGATATTCTTTGACACAAAATGTGAAAATTGGCCGTCGACATTCGAAAAATGTCATAACATCGGTTTGGATCGCCCGATAAAATATTGTTCACACATTGTGCTCCTGTGATTTCTCTCTTGTTTTGAACTCTCCTAGTATGAAGTGACGCACTCGCATCTTCAAGAAATGCTATGATAAGATTATCAAATGCTTCGGAAAACCACATCTCCTCGATCCTCTAAAATCCATGCAAGTATAGTCTTTGTTTCCATAACTAGTTACCAGAAAAATAAAGAAATTGGTCAACTAATCGGTTGAGCATCTATGTAAGTTTATATTTGTTTTATGGCTATCTTGAATTGATTAAAATAAGAGCCTATGGTACTATGCATAGCGCACTTTGGTCCATACTATGGATATCTCCATTTTCAAAGTTCAAAATCTATACTGCTCAACATGATTTACATATGAAAATGTGCTTGGATGCCAAATATTAGATTTTTTTTTTAGAATTTTTTTACTATCTATTTAAATAGGTACAAAATCACTTGATCAAAAGATTCTGGATAATCCGAAGTAGTGATTGCCTACCTATCTAAAATAATAGTAAATAAATCCTAAAAAAAATATAAAATTTAACCTCTAAGTATATTTTCATATAGAGATCATGATGAACGGCTCAGATCAACTATTTGGACGTTGAAAATGAAGAAATGGATCCATAGTACGGACGAAACTGCGCTATGCATAGTACCATAGCCTCACTCAAAAGTAATATTAGCATCACATTAAAAAGACTAGCACAAGGTTCTGAATATCTATTATTTAGCAATGAGTTGTGTCGAATTGGGTTAGTAACATTTTTTTGTTCCCTGTGATGGATTTAAGTGAGAAGGAAAACAAATTAAACTACTGTAACGGGTTCAGTTTTCTCTTAACCCAATACAATATACGACAGGAACAAAGAGAAAGAAGATAAAAATACAGCATACCTTTAATTAAGCTGACGATAGTCAGATCATGAACATTTTTCTTCGAAGCGACTTCTTCTCTCATTTTTTTCGATGTAACTTCTATTTGATGATTCCATCCAGCTCTCGTCTCCAGTACCTCCTTCCAGCATGTTTAAAGCTATTATTTTTTTTTAAATAACTAAATTAAATTAACAACAAACAGCATTGCTAATTAACAACCTAACACAATTACACTGTATTTTCTTTACTTTGTTACAAAACCCTTGTAACATCCTATCATCAATGAAATGAGAGCTTGACTCTTATTTTTCCTCAAAAAAAAAAAACAACCTAACACAATAACAACCAATTTCCGAATGACATATGTCAAGGTAAGAGCTTTTCTGGTTTTATGTGATTCTCCGTGTTTCGGGTTACAACTAATTATTTGGTTTTGGTACCTTAGCAACCTGCCTCCGAAATTTTTATTAATAGGAAATATATTATTGGATGATAGCTGTATGTAGATAAACAAAAGCTAAAATGGAAGAGCGATAGCAAGAGCGATAAAATTGGCGATTTAGGCGATCAGCGAGAGAGAAAAAGAAAAAGAAAAAGAAAAAGAAAAAAAAAAAAAAAAAAAGAGAAGAAGAAGAGAAAATCGTAGGCAATCTCGAAATCTCTCACAGGCCTATGGCCTTGCACAGAGCCCGCCAAATGGAGCTCGCCCGAGCTCAATTTGCTTCGCTAATGGCGGACAGCCCGCCTAATCTTGGCCCAGTAAGGCGTAATTCATATAAGGATTCGCTGCTGTCACCGTCTAAAGCAATTCCTTCCTCTGCTGCTCCGATCCGCACACGAGAAGCTCAGATTCAACACATTCGAAACAAAATTGAAGAGATCCGTCGATCTTCCACACTATCTCGCCCAGTGTGTATGCGATGCGGCATGAAAGGACATTTAGCAGTTGCTTGTCGCGACCCGCCGATTTGTTTTATTTGTAACAAAACTGGTCATAAAGGTATCTCCTGCCATTCGGTTTCGGTCACTTCACCTCCCATCCCATCCACTCAGGCAACTCACAAGAGCAAGGAGGCGCAAACCATGGCGCCACCGGCGCATCGGAGAGGTTTTCCGCGATCTCGGCCTTATCATCCAGGCGGAAGAGCATCCCATGGCAGACCACCTGGTCCTGGGATTGATTCACCCTTCGACTGACGGCCAGCCACCACTGGAGCGTCATTCTCATGCTCCCAGACCTCCGATACCCCCTCATTTCCGACCACAACCTCAGCCCTTCCGTCCGCCTCTCCCAATGGCTCAACGCAGGCCTCCAGTTCAACAAACTCCACCGGACAGACCGATCCAGAGTCGAGATACTCGACCCACAGAACCTGTGCGCCCTAGGGTGGTAGAACCTGCTGTTGAACCACCGATCCAGAGGTCTGTTCATCCACCTATCCTGATGTTTAATTCTACTCCAGAATCTGAAGCAATTGACCGCGAGTTGCAGTTGAGTTTCTTACTTGACGATATTGCTGGCTGGGGCCCTGAAAAGGTGGAACGCTTACTCCGATTCTCGTATCCGCCATTCCTTTGGGTGGTTCAGGTACTAGATGAATTTGTTTATCTTATCCAAGCACCATCTGATGAGTGGGCTCACTCGGCTACTAGAAAAAAATGGATACGAATGGAAGATATCCAGTTTCCTATTCTCAAATGGGATCCGAGCTTTAATGTGGGTAAACGATTGCAGTCAGTTTGGATCAGGCTTACTGGTTTTCCTTACAATCTCTGGGAATGGGGGGAATTCAACTCACTAGTCAGCCCTTTTGGTGCTATAGTCCTTGAACTTGACCCAGGAACACGTTCTCGGTATGATTACCGGTTTGCTAGACTCAGAATTGGCATTAGTAACATCTCGGTTCTACCTAGATATCATAGTGTTAACCGTAGGAATACCAATGGTTTTGTTGCCACCTATGACCTTGAATTTGAAATTGAAACGGACCAAACAGAGAGCATACATGCATGGAGGGGCCGGCTGAACGGCCGACCATACCCCAATGGCACTCCATTTGGAGTCAAACCCCAGGTTCCTGTTCCTCAATTTTCTGCCACCAACCAGTCTGTAACCAATCCTCCTGAGCCTGTCTCACACCCAACAAATCCTGAGGATATGGATGAAGATCTCTTAGATCCTAATCCAGGCAGTACCACCATTCCCCCTCGAGATACCTTTTCTGAACATGGCCCGCCTGTTTCTTCCATCTATCAACCTCCTCCCTACCATACTACTCGTCCCACACCTCCTTTTAGACATGTTCTCCATGGTCCTTCTCCCCAGCCGCCTAGGCAGAGAGGGGTGGTGATCGCTGAACCCTCTCCTAGAGCACGACCAATGCTCGGTAAATCCCCTCCTGGCAAGGGGAAAAAACCACTCTCAGCCTCCAAATGCTCTGATGAGATAAACAAGCTTGGAGATGGTTATGAAACCTCTGACTCTGATGAAGATTCGTTTGAAAATGCTCTAAATGCAATCCTACACATGGACAAAGGGCTCGGACTTGGGTCTACTTCTGCTGCCCCGCAACAAGGAGATCAATCTGATCCCCCAGCAGATTCTGGCATCGCTCAACAGCCTACTGCTGCTGAGATACCCTATGCTAATTCATCCTCAGAAAACAAAATGGTAGCTCATAGCCCGTTACATTATGTTCCACTAGAAACCGACCTCACCATTCAGAATCCTGATAGTGACAGTGACCTCCTAGGCGATGGTCTAGATCACTTACTTGATGAGGAACCATTGTCGGTGCGAGCCAAAAGATTGCAAGTTCAGAAAGAGAAAAGCAAAAATCTCCAACCCAAAACACCACCTCCCAAATCCAAAAAAGCTGACCACACAAAACCACCCAACTCAATACGATTTTCACCTGCTGTAGCAACTAGAACCATCACTTTGAGGCGACAGAGTGTGAGTCCAGCTAGAAGGACTAAGCAGCATCATAGGCCTCGTTCCAGAACCAAAAAACCAGTCAATTCTGCCTCTCCTTCCTCGGTTGATAAAACAGTGACTGAAAGCTTGGCTATGTCTACCGACTATGTCACCACACCTGAAGTGAATTTAGAGAGTTATCATAGGAAGTATCTCATACCAGTCCTTAGACGAAGTGTTAGGCTGCAAGTGAATACCACTCAGACGCCCATCATGAAAAGGGCGCAAAAAAGGAAAGCTAATGGATCACACATACACAAAGGTAACTCATTGTTGATTTCTTATCCTTACAATAGATTAACTATAGATCAAATTACTGAACTATTTGGAGTGTATCAGATAAAATTAGGAGCTACTCCACAGGATAGACTTGTTCTTATCTCAGCTATTAAGCATATGGGGAGGGCTCAATTTGAACAGGTTTTGAAAGAATTAGCTAATAAACCTAAAGATTTAGATGGTACATCATGCCTTAGCTTAGCTCAGCTTTCTAATGCTAGGATAGATACCATTGTCAATAGGAATAGGGTAGAGCATAGTGTTTCATGAATATACTAACATGGAACATTAGAGGGATGAATTCCCCAAGAAAAAGACATGCTTTAGCTGATATCATACATCAACATAATATTGATATAATTGCAATTCAAGAAACTAAAAAAGACACATTCTCTCAAAGGATTCTTAACTCCCTTTCTCATAGGCTGGATATTTGGCTTTATGTCCCATCAGCTGGTAGGTCGGGAGGGATATTATTCGGGGGGGATAGTAACAAAATCAATATTATCTCTCATAGTCAACACAAATACTGTTTAGATATTCATTTGGAGAATAAATTAGATAACTCAGTATGGCAACTTACAATTGTTTATGGTCCTACTATTCGCAAATTCAAACCAGATTTTTGGAAGGAATTAGATATGATTCGATTGGGACAGCATACCACCTAGATTTTATGTGGAGACTTCAATGTTATTAGAACACAGAAAGAGAAGTCAGGTCCAGCTTTTGACATCAAAATTAGTCACATGTTTAACTCTTTTATTAATAGACATCATCTAGTTGAACATACACTACATAATAGGAAGTATACATGGTCAAGCGGCACCAAATTTGCATTATTAGATCGCTTTTTTACAACCATCGATTGGGACCGTATGTATCCTGCTAGTTTAGTTAAAGATCTTAGTAAACATGGTTCAGACCATTGCCCTTTGATACTACAAGGTGTTACCTCAGGTTGTATTACACAAACACATTTCCGATTAGATCCACTATGGTTAGAGGACGAAGAGTTTATTAGGCTTATAAATAAATGGTGGCTAGAAAACCAACTATCTTTACATGATGTAGCAGCTAATTGGAATCATAAACTAGGTCGTATACGCCGGAAAATTAAAGGTTGGGCTAAGAATCACTATGGGAAAAAGAACAAAGAAAAAACTCGCATTCATACTCGATTGCATGAGTTAGAACTCATTCAGGAATGTAGGCCTTTTCATGAGCAGGAATATCTAGAATGGAAAACCCTTAAGGCTACATTAGAGAATATATACTTAGAAGATGAAAAGTATTGGAAACATAGGGCTAAGCATCAATGGCTAGAGGAAGGCGATCAAAATACCAAATACTTTCATGTCATGGTCAATCATAGAAAAAAGAAAAATAGAATCAATAGCTTAATCATTAATAATCAGCCTACTCAATCACTTGCTGAAATTAAAGAACATGTTAGTAGCTACTATAAGAATATTTTAGGCACAGCTGAATATAAATATGCTAGCTTAGGGGATAACTTTTGGGATACTGTCGACACAATCACAGAGGAGGAAAATACTATTCTAACTCTCCCTTTCACTTTAGAGGAAATCAAAACTGCTTTGTTTGATTGTGCACCACATGGTGCACCGGGCCCAGATGGGATACCCTTCTCTTTTTACCAAAATTTTTGGGAATTAGTTAAGGCTGATTTGTTTTTACTTTGTAAACAATTCTACCAAAATAGTCTACAGCTAGATAAGATTAACAAATCTATTATATGTCTTATACCAAAAGAAAGAGATGCATCCCTTATTAGCAAATATAGACCAATTAGTCTCGTTAATTGTAGTTTCAAACTTATATCTAAAATCTTAACCCATAGACTCACTGCCATCATGTCTCGAATTATCGATGACAGCCAATCGGCCTTTTTGCCAACTAGATATATATTAGACAATGTGATATTAGGACATGAACTTATCCACTATAGTCACCAGCACAACCAGCCAGGAGTTGTTATAAAAGTCGATTTTGAAAAAGCATACGATAAAATACATTGGGACTATCTCTTGGAAATATTACAAAGTAGGGGGTTTAATGAAAGGTGAATTCATTGGATAACACTATGGTTAAAGAGTTCGCAATCATGTATCAGTATCAATGGGGAATTAACACCATATTTTTATTGTAAGCGGGGAGTCCGACAAGGAGATCCCTTATCTCCATACTTATTCATTTTAGCAGCCGATTCTCTTAGTAAAATTTTTGCAAAAGGCAGACAAGCCCAAGTTCTCAAAGGGCTCGGACCATCTTGCTTTGCTAATCAAACAATCACCAATTGCCACTATGCGGATGACACTATTTTATTTTTAGAAGCTAAAAATGAAATAGTGGAAGCTGCATGGTGGGCAATGAAAGCTTTTGAAGCTGTTTCGGGTATTCGAATAAATTTAGATAAAACTGAAATGCTTACTATCAATACTGATGACTCTGAGGAATTCGCTCAATTGTTTAGGTGCAAATTAGCACAATTTCCACTTCAGTATTTAGGAATTCCTTTGCATGACAGAAAACTTAGTTGTAAAGACTGGCGATTCATGGTAGATAAGATCGATAAAAAATTACAAAATTGGAAGGGACAACTCCTTTCTTTAGGAGGAAGACATACCCTACTCAATTCAGTCCTGTCTTCGATCCCCTTATATGCTTTATCTTTGTTTAGAATACCTAGCACTGTGATAAAAGATATCGATAAGATTCGATGCAGATTTTTGTGGCAAGGGAGTGATAAAAAGAGGAAAAAATATTCTCTAATAAGCTGGCCCATCGTGTGTTTATCTAAGGAGTATGGTGGATTAGGCATCCTCGATTTAGATCACATGAATTTAGCACTTCTAGGCAAATGGTGGTGGAAATTTAAAGACCCCACCTTCAACAGTAAATGGAAAACATTAGTGACTTACTTATATTACAGTCCAGGCCAGAGTCATGTCCTTTCTCCTTTTTGGTCAGAAATTGTCAAACTCGATTCAATAGGCAATTGTAGCATTGCATATAAACCTGGAACACAATCCTTAGTCCGCTTTTGGGAAGACCTTTGGTATGGTAACTGCTCCTTATCTGTAGCCTATTTTCAAGTATATGAACTGTGTACTAATCCACAGGTGTTGCTATCCGATGTGATAAATTCACAAGGACATTGTGTTCAATTTAGACGTACTCTTACCGGGGTTGATCAAACAGATTGGGCTCAAATTCTCCACATCATTAGTTCCATTTCTTTCACACACACATTTGATAGAATCTCCTGGAGATGGGAACACACAGGGAGCTTCACAGTTCAATCTTTGTATAAAATGCTTAGCTTTCGGGGCATTACTGTAGCTTATCCCATGATTTGGTGGCAGACACCCATACCTCATAAAATTAAAATTTTCATGTGGTTAACATGTAGGAAAAAAATACTTACCAAAGACAAACTGGAAATTAGAGGTTGGACAGGCAATACCAAATGTCATTTTTGTAATAACATTGAAACAGCTAATCATTTGTTCCTCACTTGTACACTTGCTCAACAAGTGTGGTTTTGGATGGGGAACAACCAAAACTATTTTAAACAATGAAAATCTTTAAATGACATCATGGCATTTGCTAAAACTTTGGATAAATATCAGCGACAAGCTTTTTTGATGATCTTTAGTAGCATATGTTGGACAATTTGGAAACACCGTAATGAAGTGTGTTTTAACAATATACAACTTAAAACAGGTCGCCAACTTATTTTACTTACTATCTCTTTGATTGAATATTGGATAGGTAGCAACAAGGTACCGCAGCAGACCAAGGAGGCTACTCAGGATTGGATGCCGCAGGCAGGGGTACTGGAGACCATTCCATTGCGTGTTTGGCTCCCTGGAGATGACCAGCTGATGCCACAGGAGGAGGAGGACTTCACCACCTTCACACCACCCCCTTCCACATCTCCATCGCCGGCCTAATGGCTTTTGCTTTAATAATAAACCTTGCTGACAAAAGGATAGCTAGCAATTGACAAATACTGTTTGCTGTTTAGTGGTCTGCTGATATGCTTCTGTGAAGTGTTGATACGATTTTGTGGTTTGATGCTAGACCTAATAGCTAGCAAGTTTTTTGTTTTTGTTAAAGCAGTGGGATGCTATCTGCTTCTATTAGGCCTAAGGAATAATTTTGGATCTGAGAGAATTTTGTTTTCTCTCACATCCTCTTATCAGTTTTGTAAGTTAACTCTGTTTCTTAATGAAACTGGGCGGTAGCCTTTTTATTCAAAAAAATAGGAAATATATTAAAAAAATATCGAGATTAGAGAATGTTTTTGATTTTTTTTTGAGATATAGAGAAAACGTTTTGATTAATCACGGCTTTTGAACGTTATGGTTTGTTACGGCCAGAATTAGCGGCAGATTAACCATTCTAACTAGATTAACTATTTTCTAACTGAATCAGAAAAAAAAAACGAAAAAAATCTTGTCCGTTATAGATAGTAACGGCCAGCAAAAAGGCTTTTTTTTTCCGAATTAGAAGAGCCAGAAATTGCGGGCCGTGACAGGCCATCACGGCCAGAAACAAATACCGCAAATCTGGTTTCTTCTGATTTTTTTTTTTATTGACAAGAGACAAATACCATTTTCTACCTATCACAGCCCATCAATTCATACCACAATTATTTTTTATTCCTTTTGGTTTCTTCTTGTCACTCAATAGGTAGTAATGGCCAGCTGAAAGGGTTTTAACACACGCGTGTCAATAGGGCTTCTAATTTCGGATTATTTTTTTTTCCGCCCTGGCCGTGACAATCCATCACGGCCTGCATATATATATTTTTTTTTTCGTAAATCTGTTCGTTCCTGTCTAGTGCGGACAACTTTTTTTTTTCTGATTTTTTTATGAGTTAAAATGGTTAATCTCTAGTTGGAAGGGTTAATTTGCTGCTAATCTTGGCCGTGATAAACCAGAACGTCCAGCGGACGTGATAAAGCACCACGTTTTCCCTATATCTCGAAAAATCTCAAAAGCGCTCTCTAATGTCAAAATTTATTTAATACATTTCTTACGAATAACAAGTTTAGGGTTTAGGGCTTCAGTCTAGGGTAAATATTTTAACAGAGCAGTTTTGGCTTCATACAGTGCAAGGACTATAAAATCAAAGTAGCTTTTCATATTGTTTGTGCACTGCAAGAAACCAAAAGTACTCTGTTAAAACCTTTAGCCTAAGTCTAGGTGTTTAGGATTTATTTAGTTTTAAGTTACAATCATGATTTAGGAAAAGGTAGAGGAAAACAACATTCTACTTTTTCTACAGCATAGTTAAACCTAGAACTGATTCTGTGCGGAGGAGAAGGGTCACTCACCTTACCGGAGAATGCCCGGCGTTGGAGGCTGTACATATCGCCTCCTTCTCTGACAGCAATCGGAGGAGAAGAACTAAGAAATTGTACCAACAAGCAGGGGCAGACCCAGTGTAGTTCGGGGGGGGTGGGGGGGCAGCTGCTCCTCTGGATTTTCGAAAGTAGTAGAAAAAATAAGTTGATTTCGGTTTTGCCCCCCTCTGAAAATTAGATCACCTCTATTTGGAGAAAAACGAATCTGATTATTTCTCTCTTGATTGCTGATGAGAATAAGCCATGAGATTTTTTCTTTCTCTTGAATTTTGTAGTTCTAAAAATCTTCTTTAAACCAATTTTCAGATAACAAAGAAGGAAGAAGAATTTTACAAAGAGGTCCCACGTGTCATTGACCAAATAGAATGCTTCTTATTTTATTTTAATTTTTTGATAGACTTGGTTTATGATGAGTCTATGGCTTTTTCATGTTTTTTATATTTTGGTCTATGTGGTGTGAGTGTATCTAAAATGAAAGGGTCACATTAAATGAGTTCAAATTATTTCAAATGGTGTCTCTATGATAGTGGGCCCCACTAGTCGGATTGCTATCTAACACATCCAAGTTGCATCCAAATGTGCGTTAAATCTTGTAAAATTCATATAAAATCAATTGTTTGGAAGTTTTTCGCGTTAATTCTTCATATCAAAATTCTCGGTTTAATGTGTAGAACTTTATTATGGATTTTATTTTCAATAAATTCAAATCTCATAATTTAAAAAAAAAATTAGATTTTAAGGCATTGAAGCGACCCGATAAGCTAATGGGTTTGAACCCAATAAGCTATTTGAATCCGATTCTCGTCCGTCCCTGTCAGCATTTGCCAGATATTGAAAAACTGGGTCATTTTCACTGCAAGATTTTGCAACAACTTTTCTTGTTGGCGCTCATAATGTCTCATTTAGCTTATCGAATCCAGTAATTGAAAACATACCGATCATGACTATAGATCAGTATTTTTGACCACGCAAACATCTTCCAACTAAAGTCAACATCAGTTGCAAAGAGTTGAATTGAATTGTGTTACACTAACAATGGTAAAACTACCTTCCCCAGAAAAAGTATTACATGACAAAGAAATTGATATTGTCTCATCTGAATTTTCTTGTATTTGCATTCAATTTTGTAATTCCGGTCATAATTCAATTTGTATTTGCATTCAATTTCTTTGATAACCATACATAAGACAGAGATATCCTGATATGATGTGTAAAACATTAGCAAACCATTTCGCTAATATATATAAAACTGACCAAGCCTGTAATCATACAAGTTGTGATATAACAGTCTCAATAGCTACATATTATTCTCTTTCTCATACAAGCGCACACAAGCACACCAGCATGGGACCTACTGCTGCTGGTTTACCTGCTGTTTCAGAGCGGAGGAGTGCAGTTGATGACGATGCAAGCATGCTTGCTTGGCAACTCACTACTGCTTCCATCCTTCCCATGACGCTCAAGACTGCTATTGAACTTGACCTTCTTGAAATCCTGGTTGCTGGCTGTGGCGGACCCTCCGGTAAGCTGACCATGACAGCTGCTGATGTCGTGTTACACGTAGAAGCCAGCAACCCTCAGGTACGTAATTTATTAAAAATATCGGACTATTGGAAAATTCCAGCAGTTAGGATTAGTTAATTCAGTTAGCACATAACAGAATGTTGTTAAGGCTAGATTAGCATTGTAATTACAGTGTTGGTTATATAAAGGCTGTTGTAAACTTTGGTTCAATATAATAAAAGATTTCATATCTCAAACATTTATCTCTATGTTATCATGGTATCAGAGCACAGGACTTAATTAAATTGATACTAATTAGTGTTGTCAAGGAGACACTGGTTTCGGTTTGAATCTAGTTGTCACGAAATCTAACAGTTGCAAAATGATTCTCATTAATTTCAAGGATTTTTACAAGCAGAAGAGGTGACTGCAATAAAATAGAAAGTTAGAAACATATTTGTTGCAACTTGTATTGGCACATTTCAGTAAATAAGTAATGTAGATCGTAGGATCTCTTCAAGCCAGATCCTAATAGCTTGTCATATATGGATTTGCAATTTTGACTGTTTTTAACAATACCATTAATTAGGAGGTGATGCCAGACAGAAAACTATAAAGGGGATTTCAGTGGAGAATTTCCTTCTGATACTGTTATCCTCCTTGACACTTTCTTCATATTTCTTTCTTTCATTTTCTTTGATTCCTCTCTGTATATTTTTTATTTAATGTAAAACATTATTTATTTATATAATATATTTATCAGTATTTATTTCACAAGTGGATGTTTACAAGATGGGAAAAAAAGAAGACTGATTGTTAAATTATTTCAGAAGCGGCAGTTGTAAATCTAAGCTAGAAATAAAGTCCAAAACCTTTAAACATCAATTGAAGCTAGCTTTTAATTATCTATGTACGTTTTCTCAGGCAGCAACGACAGTAGATAGAATACTAAGACTTCTGGCAGCATACAACATAGTCACATGTACAGCAGAGACTAAAGATGACGGAAAGCTACTGACTTGGCATTACGGACCGGCACCAGTGTGCAAGTGGCTGACAAAGAATGAGGAAGGTGTTTCGATGGCATCTTTAGTTGTCATGAACCAAGACAAGGTTCTCATGGAGAGTTGGTACTTAAATTATCTTTTTAATCGCTTTCAGTTTAAATTATTCACAGGTTAATCGATTCCAGTTTCCTCTGTAAATCATATAAAATATTAAAATAGAGAAATTAAGGCTTATGCTTTTGCTAATCGGACTAACCTATCTCTAAATTTCACTCACACCACATGTGAAATGTGTATGGTATTCACCTCACAACTTCACCATGCACCAGGTACCACCTGAAGAATGCTGTGCTAGAAGGTGGCATCCCTTTCAACAAGGCCTATGGAGTGACGTCTTTCGAGTACTACGGAAAAGATGCCCGTTGCAATCAGTTATTCAATGAGGGGATGAAAAGCCAGACTGTAATCATCACAAAGAAGTTGATTGAATTCTACAGAGGATTTGACGATGTCAATATACTTGTTGATGTCGGTGGCGGTACTGGTGCTACTTTGGGCATAATCATCTCCAGTTATAATCACATCAAAGGCATCAATTTTGATCTTCCGCATGTAATACACGCGGCACCTGCTTTACCCGGTAGTTTTTTATATAGACATGATAAATATTTATATAATCAATAAATCATTAGTTATCCTGCATCTATTCTCTCACAACATTATAAATTAATATGTTTGTTTCAATCGATGAATTTAAATGCAGGAGTGGAGCATGTAGCTGGTGACATGTTAGAGGAAGTGCCCACCGGCGACGCCATTCTAATTAAGGTCAGCTTATAATTTAATTATATTCTCATAAACCAAGGAAGGAATTACTCTCAACTGCTTTGCTTTACTGGTATCTAACGTTTGATTACTCTCACCCAGTTTAATTTCTCTGGTATCCTTATAAATAAGAAAACAGATCCGACAAATTTAGTATTAAGCATGGAGCTAGCTAGATGTTAATAATTTTCCATAGAAATGACTTCTAAAATAATACAAATAAAAAGATCTCCTTTTCAAAATTTAACATTACTATCATCTAATTTCAGTTTACTCTGCATGCTTGGAGTGATGAGCACTGCGTGACAATTCTAAAGAACTGCTACAGAGCCCTGCCAGACAATGCAAAAGTGATTATAGTCGAGCGCATCCTTCCTGTTAACCCATCAGCAGCACCGGAATCGCAAGGTGTCTTCGACGTGGACCTCATCATGCTGTTGCAAACACCAGGAGGAAAACAGAGAACGCAAAACGAGTTTGAGGCCTTGTCGAAGGAGGCTGGCTTCTCCAGCTTGAAAGCCACCTATGTCTTTGCCAATATATGGGCAATTGAGCTTAAAAAATAAGAAATATCATTTGAGAATATTTATATAATTATATTATTTGATGCCATGCATGTTTGGATTTCAGCTGGTGTTTAATTTTACGTATTACTATTTAGATAAAAATAACATAAATCCGTTGTTTTCATATAATACTTGTGTTAATCTTTTGTCTTCCCCATCTATTAATTGTGATGCAGTAGTTCAAATCCATTGAAAATTTCCAGCTGATGTAGTCACTTTTTAGGCAACCACCATTAATTAGTCACAGCGACGGAGCAAAAACGAAAAGGTAGATGGTTACCGATCCTTTCATTTTAGTGTTATTACACGTGTGTGAATAAAAAGTCAAAGTCTCCAATCGAAGATTCGTGTTATATTATAGAGAAATTTAGATATATGTTCATGCATCATAATTTCTTCAATTAAAAAAAATATATATATTTTATCATCAAAACTTCAAAATAAATTATTTCGCAATCTAAACAGAGGAGGGTTCAAATTAGGGTTGTAAATGAGCCGAGTTTGAGCGAGTTACCCCCATCTCAAATTCAGCTCATTTAATAAACGAGCGAGTTAACTCGAGTTAGGATGGTAATAACAAGCTGTAGAGCTAACTTGAACTCAGCTCGTTCTCGAGTTGACTCGCAGCTCGTTTAACCAATCAAGTTCTTAGGTATTGTTATACACTAATATGTGTTTATCTATACACAAACAATTGAAATGACATAGTAATAGTTTATCTAAATACAAACAATCTAACACAGATAATAGGTCAACAACTTAGAATCCAACAATTTTTCATACAACTTAGTACATAAGTTGAGTTATAAATGAGCAAGTTATGTAACTCGAGTTATAAATGAGCGAGTTGGGCTCAACTCAAACTCAGCTCATTTATTAAACAAGTCAACCAACTCGAGCTGAAACTGACTCGAGTTGTAAATAAACGAGTTAAAGCGAGCCATTAACGAGCGAGTTATGAGCGAGTTGCGAGTTCGAGCAATTTTGTACAGCCCTAGTTCAAATGCCTCCATTTTTAAAAACTGTAATAACTCAAAATTTAAAATTTAAAAGTTAAAATAAAACCGTTGGATATGATCTACATCATGTTATCTATGCACGTGTAAAAAATTATGGCATTTCAATTTTGTTTTGTTTGTCATCAAAAGCTAGTAAAAAACGTACTAATGTAGATAATTTATAGACGTTCATTTTTCAACTTATTGATTCACATAAAAACAAAATTGAAATGTGAAAATTTTTTATGAGCACATAAAGAAAATAATACAGATCACATCTAACGGTTTTATTTTGACTTTTAAGTTTTAAATTTTGAATTATTAAAGTTTTTAAAAGTGAAGGCAAGGATGAGGCACAAAAAATGGAGGGATTTGAACCCTCAACTATCTTAGAAATATACTTATTTTTTTAATTAAATAAAAAACACTAATTAATAGAAATAAAAAAATAAAAACAGTTATATCCTTAAATTTAAATATATGTTACCATGGGTGGACCCAGAGAGGCCAGGAGTAGGCAAGTGTCTACCCCTGAATTGTGAATTTATTTAAGCTCGATACAATTTAATAGTTGTGCCTGCCCTGATCTAACCAAAGTTAAAAATTATAGCCCAGCTGCAATAAAAAAAAAAGGAAAAAATAATTGGCCCCTTCATTGTCTCCTCCTCAGTCCCCTCCATCAATGAGTTCAGATCTAGTGAAGTAATCCAACTTTTCAGTTTAGGATCTAAACCTTCCGATTCGAATCGGAGACAATCCGTCCGAAGTGAAGCGCACACATTCTGAGCAACTAATACGAATTCCGAGACAATCTCGAACGACAGATTCTAATCGGACGGTCCTTATCCAAAACCCAAAAGTTGGGTTACTTTAGGGGATCCGGACCCTCCATCAACCGTGTCTGGTTCAGCCAGTTAGCCCCCATCTCATATTCAAGGTTTCTTTCTATGCTCTTCTCTCTTTTCTTCGTTCCATATTTACTTCCTAATTAATTACTACTATCAATTCGTTATTGTTACAAATCAATCAATCAATCTGGTGGTGTTAATTGGTGGTCTCGTAACTCTTAATCTTCAATCTTGTTTTGCTTTCTTCTTGTTACGAGACCAAACCCTCCTACACCTTTTCTCTTAATTAATCATTCTATCCATCAATCCATTGCAAATATCTATATATTTACATATTATATGTTGTATGTGTTATCTTCGTTCTATTTTCTTCCTCATCATTTTGAGATTTATTAATTCACTAATCAATCAATCAATTGACCAGTGCAGAATCGAGATTTGAGACGCTTCTTCTTGTCAATTACCATGTTAACGAGCCTTATATGATTATATCATGTTGATTGGTTATTATCTATTATCCGATTAGTTAACGGGTTTGAATCCGATTAGTTATTTAAATCTGATTAGCGCCCTATCCTGATAGAAATTCTAGATCCGCCCTTGCAAGCACACTGAGAATTTTATTTATTTTTTATGGAAATAATTTTGTTGTTTCCAATGCCAACCATTCAAAAAATTTCATGCCCAAATCTTAATAAATAAACTTTTTCATGCATGAATCTCAACAAAGTTGAATTGTTGGAATTTTGATAGCCGCTACCAAGCTTTCAAAAAAAAAAAAAAAGACTTGGTTGAAGCTACCAAGGGTTTATTTCCATTTTTATTGTTCAATTTACAACAACAACATTGAATATTGTTTTTTTTTCTAAAACAAAAATTGACACTTTCTAATTCTTATTCTACTCATTTATTTTTTATTTTTTCAATGTAGCATAATTTTTAACTATTTTTTGTTTACTCTGTTCTTTCTTTTATAATAATAATTGATGACGTGATCATTAAAAAAAAAGTTAATTACATAGTATAAAATAGAGGTGCAAACGGATCGGATAATATTTGTCTGTATCCGGATTCGTATCAAAAAATTATATACGGATATCTGAATATTCGTTCGGATACAGATAGATATATGTTTGAATTTTAATTATTTGTATTCGAATAGTAGATATATATCATATATGTTAATCTATGTTATGAAAATACAGATACAAATATGGTTTGAATTTTAATATCCTATGGATGTCTGATATTCAATCTATATCTGTACGTATTCATTTAATATCCGATCAATATTTGTATCAAAAAAAAAATACATATATAATTTTACCACTATCCGATCAATATGATCTGTATCTTATGCATTTGCTCTCTTAGTAAATTAAGTTAAGAAATTAAAATTAACTTAATTTATATGTAATACTTGATAATTTTTTTTTCTTCTTAATTTTACTAATTCATAGACTACGTATTTAATGCATTTTATTAAGAAAAAATAATATATGAATACTAATAAGAATATGAAAACAGAGGAATAAATCTGCTGCGATCCTTCACTCATGAACAGTAATCCTACAATCCCTCTTTTTCTGAATCCAACCGTTAATGCTTTTTGAGATGCGTGAACATAAAAGTTTTGAAAAAAGTTGCTTTGAGATTCGTTCTCAAACAATCATTAACAGCTGGATTCGGAAAATGAGGGATTGTAGGGTTACTGTTCATGAGTGGAGGATTACAGCATATTTATTTCCGAAAACGGAGCTTGAGAGCATGAATTCTATAATTTAAATGTAAGTTATTTTATTCAATGCCATCGTCAATATAAAAGTACAAATTTAAAGCAAATTATATGAATTTAGAATATAATAATTTGAGTTCAATTATATTGGGAACGATTTGGCATCAAATTCGTTGATATTAGATCCCTCCTCAATACTATGTGAATAGAATTTACATTTTTTACAATTATGCCTTTGGAATTACAACAAATAGATTTTTTTTTTTTTTGAAAACCTGATTGTGGCTATCAGTTATTTATTACAGCTGTAGAACAAATAGATATTAATTTTACTAATCATACTTCACAATTACATTGTTAATAAAAATTATTTAATAAGCGCCTGTAGCTCAGTGGAATTATATGTTTTCAATTAAATTGTTAATAAAAAATTATTCAACAGGCGCCTGTAGCTCAGTGGATAGAGCGTCTGTTTCCTAAGCAGAAGGTCGTAGGTTCGACCCCTACCTGGCGCGATTTTTTATCTAAACCCTGTAAAAATATTGACGAGTAGTTTTTGCTTCATGCAGCGCAAAGACACGAGAGCCAAAACAACTTTGCGGGTGACTTTGCACTGCATGAACCAAAACTGGTCCGTCAATATCTTCATATTGGATCATAACCGTCCGATCAGAATCCGGCCCAAAATTATAATTCCCGTGGCCTCTTTAATATTAGTGTGAACTCTGATCTAACGGTTCAGATCCAATCTCAATTCTATTAGTCTTTAGTAAGAAACACGAATTCGCAACCTCTCAGATATCTCATATTTTAGCGCGATTATTTAGAAAATCTTAACCGTTCCAATACGATCTGCACAAATCTCAATTCAAAAATAATGCTGACAACTGGCCCCCCTGCGCCATCCCCGAATAGGCACCGGACACGTCGTCACCAGTTGTAAATTTTAGTCGAGAGAAAAGAAAAAGAAACAAAGAGAATCGAGTGAGCAACTGAGCATGGCTAAAGTCCCAGGCCACTTCAGCCGCCGGCTATTCTCCTCCGTCAGCTCTCTCCGCCGTGTCGTCGTCACCGGTTCGACCTTCGACTCGATCAAAACCCAACACCATGAATGCTTCATATATGTATATAACAACTAGCTTTCTCTCTCTCTTCCTCCAGGACTTGGAGCTGTGACGCCGCTCGGATGCGGTGTTGACCTCACATGGAAACGACTAATTGAAGGGAAATGTGGGATTCGTGCAATTAGACCTGAGGATTTGAAGTTAGACTGTGTGGATGAAGCCACGTTAGCTTATACTTACGAGCAGTTGTCTTCTAAGGTGGCGGCACCTGTGCCTCGTGGGATAGGTGAAGGGGAGTTCAATGAAGAAGTTTGCCTTCAGTCCAAGGTGAGAAATACTGGTCATTGAGCAAAATGTTATTTCTTTTCATGTGCTCGTGTTTTACTGCATTTGAAGTGTTTGTAGAAATGCTTGAGAGAAATGCCTGGGCTGGTTTGTTATAATTTTGGCTTTTTTATCCTTCTTGCATTTGCAAATTACTATTTTTGTTTCAGATTTAGTTTGTGTAATAATGCCAAATGAATGTTTATATTCCTATCTCATGGACTATGCTGTTATCCTAAAATATATTGGGCATTTGTGAAAAGCAAGGAACTAAGAAGAACATAAAAGGCCACAAAAGTAAAATAGAAATTTAAAGCATATGGAAATTCGCTGATACAATTTATATCTCAGACTTTCATTTTATCTAAAGTCAGGTCAATTTTTTTGTGGTGCCTATTCGGAATGCAGGGGCCAGTTTATTTTTTTTTCTAATGACTTGTTTTTTATATATGTTTGTTTTTATTTACAGGATAGCAAATCGATATCTCCCTTTATAGCTTATGCACTTTGTGCAGCTGATGAGGCTCTAAAAGATGCCAATTGGCTACCAAATGAAACTGAAAAGAAAGAGAGAACGGTACTTTTTTTTTTTTCATTTTAACACCAGATGATTAGAAAGAATGGTATCTTTCCCGTTTTGACCAGATGTTTGGTTGTTAAATATATGTCTATTTTTGTTGTACCTATTTTGTTTATAATCAGGGTGTCTCCATAGGTGGAGGGATTGGAAGCATATCTGACATCTTAGATGCGTCAAAGTTGATTATTGAAAAGGTACATGTTTTATTGGTATTATAATGTGTGCCCCCAAAAATATTTGAATACTCAAGGAACATAGGAAATATTTTACGCACCACGGCATAGTAGGGGGAACAAATCCATAAAATTGCTTTTTTTCTTGGGAACTGCCGAAATTCCCCTATTCATTCATTTTTTTTTTGTGTGCAAGATTATGTGGAATATTTTTTAGTCTGTTGGGTACCCACTAAAACTATTCCTTTTCTTTTGCTGTGTTGTTGTCGATTTATGAATAGTACTATTTCTCTTTTCAAGGGTAATTTTGCAGTAATTTCTGCCTGGACTTTTGTACAACTATGACTATAAGTAGTTAATTATTAATTTACCTTATTGCTGGTAGTTAATTATTATTTTACCTTATTGCTGGATTTTGAAATTACTTGCTTTTGGTTTATACACAGAGGATACGGCGCCTCAGTCCATTTTTTGTACCGAGAATTCTGATCAACATGGCGTCAGGCCATGTCAGCATGAAATATGGGTTCCAGGTATGTACTTTTGCTACTCTTGTGCTCAAACTGCATCTGTTTCAACTGGTAAAAAACGTATTGTGCTCACTGGTTCTTATGTAATACTAATAGTGCTACGTAGCAACTGTTCCAATCCTTGTTCACTGGTACCATGAATAGCGCAGATTGGTCCGTGCTATGGTGAAAATGTACTTGCAGACTAAATTTTACATTTTTTAGAATTTTTTTACTATTTTTTTTGGATAGGTAGAAAAATCACTACTTTTGAATGGTCTAGAATTTTTAGATCAAGAGATTTTCTACCTGTCTAAAAAATAGTAATAAAATTGTAAAATTTGACCTACAAGTACATTTTCATATGAAGCTCATGTGAAACGGTTCAGATCGACTATTTAGACTTTGAAAATGGAGATATCAATCCATAGTACAGACCAACCTGCACTTTGCATAGCACAGGACCTGTATGTACCTTGAGAAAAGAGAGAGATGCTAGAGAGAGATGCTAGAGAGAGATGCTATGATTATATAATTGTAGTGTAGGGACCAAACCATGCGGCAGTTACAGCCTGTGCAACTGGGGCCCACTCAATTGGTGACGCAACACGCATGATTATGTTTGGAGATGCTGATGTCATGGTGGCAGGTGGAACTGAGTCCAGTATCGATGCGCTCTCCATTGCTGGTTTCTCCAGGTATATATAATAATTATTTTTAGATTACATGTTATTTTATAATTATTAATGTTATTATATATTTTTTTAGGGGGGGGTCACTTGACATGTATTTATTTGACAATCTTCAAAAATAAAGCTGAAATTTAGAATTTAACATTATAGGCATGATCTATATTACCCACATATCAGGTCTATAAGTCATGAACTTTGGTTTAAGGTTTAGGGTTTCTTATAGAAAGTTACGGCCCGATGGTTAAAATAATTATGAAAAAAGAAACTGTGTCACAAGCATGTTGGAGCTATAAAATGCAGATATTAGGAGACATTATTTTCTAGTAATTGTATATTATATTCATTGATATATATTATTTTGGATCTCAGATTAAGAGCATTGAGCACAAAATATAACACTAATCCAGAGGCATCTTCTCGGCCGTTCGATTGTGACAGAGATGGCTTTGTGTAAGATACTACATTCTAATAGCATATTTCAGAACTTTTTTTAATGATTTTTTTTCAAGCTCACAAATTTATTTGTTATTTCCAGGATAGGTGAAGGTGCTGGTGTCATGGTTTTGGAGGTTAGTTTTAGAACTAAGAGAATAACTTCTAGTGTTTGTGAGCAATGCTTTTATTCACAATACTATTAAATTATTGGGTTATAATTTTCTATACAAAACCACCAAATACAGAATATTTTATTTAATCAGAATTCTTAACTTGTCAAGTGACACTTTTGAATGCCATATTTTTGAGGGATCTACAGGGCAATAGCTGCCTTTTACTAATTTTGTAAGAGTGAGGTTATGGTACTTTGCAAAGAGCACATCGACCCGTACTATACCTATATCTTTGTTTTCAAAGTCCAAACCATCCATCCGAACCGTTCAACATGATCTTAATATGAAAATCTACTTGGATATCAAATTTTACATTTTTTAGATTATCATTTAATTTAAAAATTCTGGACCATCCAAAAGTAGTGATTTTCAACCTACCAAAAGTAGTGATTTTAAAACCCAGTCTGCATTTCATATGGAGATCATGTTGATCTGTTCAAATCGACTATTTGACCTTTGAAAATAGAGATATGAATCCATAGTACAAGCCGATCCGTTCTTTGCAAAGTACCATAGCCTCACTCATTTTGTAATGCATAGTAGACTTCGTACGTCAGTACTTTATTCAAGCTTTTCTCTTTCTGTGGTGACAGTTGATTCTGGTAACAATTTTTGTTCTTTCTTTTTCTCTGGGGAAAATTTAAGGCTCTTGAGCATGCAAAGCAAAGAGGTGCGAAGATTTATGCTGAAGTGCGTGGCTATGGAATGTCTGGTATAACCCCCTTTTCCTTTTTTTTATTTTAGTTTTAGATGTAATGTTTCTAATTTTATTTTTCTGGTGGCTATCATTTTTTCATGCCAACCAAAATGAAAATGATGTTCACCTTGAATAAGCCATGTTTTCTACATGGAAAAACTAATTAAGTTTACAGGGGATGCATATCACATTACACAACCACAGAATGACGGTAGAGGCGCCATATTAGCTATGAGGAGAGCTATTGACCAAGTACCAAATTTAAATCCTAAATTATTATCAGTTTACACTTTTTTTTAGTAATTAGCATATAACTTAATCTTTTTGTTTATAATACACAGTCGGGGCTTCATCCAAATGAAATAGACTATGTGAATGCTCATGCTACATCAACTCCTCTAGGTTCAAACTGCATATAACTTAAATCTGTTTTGGGTTTCCTTTTCTTTAATTTCAAATTGTAGATTTATATTTTTGGTATTATAATAAGAAAATGTGTATCAGGTGATGCAATTGAGGCTAATGCAGTAAAGTCAGTATTTTCTGATCATGCTACCTCAGGTGCCTTAGCTTTATCCTCAACAAAGGTATTAAATTAGTACTAAGCTAATTTCATTTTGAGTGAGGCTACGGTACTATGCATAGCACATATTGGCCCATACTATGGATCGATATCTCCATTTTTAAAGTGCGAACAATCGATCTGAACTGTTCAACATGATGTCCATATAAAAATGTACTTTTAGATCAGATTAATATTATTTTTAAAAAATTATATTTTTAGATAGGTAGAAAATCACTTGATCAAAAAATGTAGACCATTCAAAAGTAATGATTTTGTACCTATCTAAAAAATAGTTAAAAAAATTCTAAAAAATGTAAAATTTGGTCCGCAAGTACATTTTCATATTTAAATCATGTTAAACAGTTCATATTGACTATTTGAACTTTGAAAATGAAAATATTGATCCATAGCACGGACCAATCTACGTTATGCATAGTACCATAGCCTCACTCTTTCATTTTTATCAATCTTCTTTAAAATTTTAGTTTGTTTGCTAACAACATGGTTTTGTGTGTTTTTTAGGGGGCAGTTGGGCATCTTCTCGGGGCAGCTGGTGCTGTTGAGGCTATATTTAGTGTGCTTGCTATCCACCATGTAATCTCTCTCTCTCTCTCTCTCTCTACACAGACAGAATATATAGGTGAAGTATAATACAGATTTCCGAAACTTGCAAGTCTTATATTTTTCAACCAACATGCCAAGTGCCAAATTACAGAATTAAACTGTGAAAAATTGGCCTGCTTTCACTATGCCAAGTACAAGTGGATAACCATGTCCGAAATGTCACTTGACCAATCTAAGTTATAACAGCAATGCATATAACCTTGACTACGGATCTATATTTGTGTTTTCAAAGTCCAAATAGTCAATCTCAACCATTCAACATAATTTTCATAAACCTGCAGTCTAAATTTTACATTTTCCAAAATTTTGTTTACTATTTTTTTATAGATAGAAAATCACTTGATCTGAAGTAATGATTTTCTACCTATCTAAAAAAAATAGTAAACAAATTCTAAAAAATGTAAAATTTGATTTACAAGTAAATTTTCGTATGGAGATCATGTTGAACAGTTCAAATCGATTGTTTGGACTTTGAAAATGGAGATATTGATCCATAGTATAGACCAATATGTGCTATGCATAGTACCATAGCCTCACTCCTGAAAACAAATTAATAAGTAATGGCAATTGTTTTAGGGAATAGCTCCGGGAACACTGAATTTAGAGAAGGTAGACCCGGTCTTTGAAGGGGCTTATGCACCATTAGTCCATGCAAAGAAAATGCCAATCCGAGCTGCTCTATCTAATTCCTTTGGGTTCGGTGGGACCAATGCATCTCTTCTCTTCTCCTCTCCACCAGTCTAAGAAAGAACTATTGGTATGAACTTGATCACTATAAATTGTCAATTTTGTTGAGAAATGACGACATTTTTTTTTTGGCTTCTGATAAAAATAATCAGAGAAATATGCAATACTTTTGAGAAGAGCTAGTTTTCAGGTAGGTTTTCAAATATACCTTGTAAGTTCTGGTATTTAGAATTGTAATTTTTGACCTGGAATCAAATTTTGCAAGGTACTTTTATTTATTTATTTTTTATTGAAGGTTGGCAATTGTAATAAAAATAAAGCTTTTGATACAAATAAGGGCAAAATAAAATAAAAGAAACATACAAATGCCAACTACAAAATTATCTGAAGCTATTGATCACTTGTATCTAGATAAAATAAATGATTAGGAGATAATAAATTACATCTCTGTAATAAGTAATGCCCATTTTCTTACTGATGTTTTGTTCAGAGTAAAGAAGCAGCATTTTTGTTCTCTTTTTTTTTTGTGTGTGATTTGTATTGAACGTAATTTAGAAAAAAAGAAAAGAAAAAAAAGACTCAATTTATTTAGCAATTACATTAGTCAATTTTGAATTTGCTTCTGTATTTGTTTAATTAACTGTTAAGTTGGTTTTCGTCAAAAAAAGATACTTTGATTTCTTTCTTTTAAAATGGTCAACATTAGAAAACAACATATCTTTTCAACGCATATTTTACATTTTAAATGGTCGGGTTTGGTTTAAGAATGAACATATCTAAACATGTGAAAAAAAAAAATCATGATTTTCATATATTGAATTTCTCACTGCTCGGTCAATGTTTTGGCATTATTTTATTTGAAAAAAGCTACTAAACGAGAGGCAAAAAAAAAACAAATAATATAGATTTACCAATTGTTGGTTAATATGTAGTGTTATGTAGTTATAATACAAACCATAATAAATAATTGACATACAAATTCCTTTGTTGCTGTTAATACAAACCATAATAAATAATCAGCATGATTTGATACAATTTTAATCATTTTATAATTGAGATTCATAAGGTAACTCAAAGTTTGAGTTTGAATGAACAACATCCAATCAGAATTAGAGGTGCTACTTTTACCCGATTACCCGGATCCGATCCGGAACCGAACCGGATCCGACCCGGAACCGACCCGGATCCGATTAATTTGGATAGGGTATGGTTTAAAAAATATAACCGATTAAATTATGGGTATGGGTATAAAATTAATAATTTAATATCCGACCCGGATCCGAACCGGAACCGATACTGTAATGGGTAGGATATGGGTATCATTTAATTATCCGACCCATAACCGGACCCGACCTGATACCCGTATAAATACCCGATAAAATATATATTAATAACTCTGCATCAAGTTTTTGTGTTAGATAATATATTTCAGCTGAGCTATAATTTGATAAAACTTAACCAAATTTATGCTATTGTTTTACACTACCCTTTAATTACATCCTTAACTAGTCCTTTAATTACGCCCTTAAATTTTTGTTCTATATTATACACATGTGACACATAACACATGATTGTCAAATTTATTCTTCCATAACCAGCTTATTTTATACCTTTTTTCTTCTATTACATTCAATTCATAGATTTTTTTGAATTATAGAAAAGGAAATCATCATCTCTAATATTTTACTTTCTAAAAATTATATCTCCTCCATCCTCCTGAATTCAAAAGCTATTAACAAAAAACTAAATTCAATATTTTTTGTTACACCATGAGTACTCCAAACAACCAACAACCAACTAATAATTTAGAGTTATTATTTTTATTTTGCTATGTAGCATGATATATTTTATTATTTATAAACATGATTAATAGTATAATTTTTATTTTGCAGTAGTTTTTAATTTATATTGTAATGATTTATTATATGAGATGTTTAAGAAATTATAATTATATTTAAATGTAAATAATTTCTCGAATACTTTGGAGTTGTGACCTATACCCGCTCTGGATCCGGAACCGCCCCGTATCCGAACCGGACCCGATAATCCACAAACAAGTTACGGGTATCTATCTACCCGGAACCGAAAGACTGGACCCGAAATATCTACAGGTAGATAGGTATCCGGATCCGGACCTGACCCGATTTGAAACAAATAAGTATATGGATCGAAATTTGGACCCGAACACTTTTAGGATCCGGATCCAAATATAATAGTACCCGGACCCGACCCGACCCGATAGCACCTCTAATCAGAATCAATACAAATATTAAAAGGATCTCATGAATTCTAACTTGAGCCAGGTTGGTCTGGATTGGTTTTGATCGGATGGTTCAGATTCAAACTCAAAATTTGAGTTACTTTATAGGATTTGGCAATATTATCTGAAAAATAATTATTTTATGATAATATGAACTCAAATTTTGAGGTATTTCTAAGGAGATTTTTTTTAATTTTTTGGCACGATTTTTTAAGGAGAAGTGAACTCAAATAAATGGGGCATGGTTCTGGTTGTATCATTCAAATGCGGGTCAGACTGTCGGACTATTTAATTTGATCCATCAACTCGATATAATCTAATTTATAATAATTCGTTGGGTTGAAAACGGTATGGATAATATCCGATATGTATTCGAAAATTTAGACGTGAATATTTGATATCTGATATTTGTGTGGATAAGGATACTGATATAATTTTATGTTTCAATTATTTGTATCCGAATAGTAAATATATATCATATATTTTAATATATATTATGAAAAATTTATATTATTCAGTATTATAATTAGATAAATATTATGAATTTTAATATTTTTTAATATTTGTTTATATTATTTTAATAAATATCTGATATGATCTAATTTTAATAAATCTTTATGCGTATCTATATCCGCGACGTATCAGAATTTAAAAAAAAAAATTATGGATATGATTTTACCACTGTCCGCTCCGTTTTCACCCCTGGTAACTATCAAGTGCCATAATTTTAATATGGATGTGATTTTCTATTCTTACTTGCTGCTGGAACCGATATTATATGACAATATATATATATATATATATAATTTGATTTAGGATTTAGACCGTCCAACCTAAAATGACCGGGCTAAATCTGTTTGAAATTATCTGACCATTTCCGTAGCACTGCGTAAGAGACGAACCCTCCCCCAACTACCCTTCTCATACCAACCCCAAGCGACCGATTATTTTATTAATTGAAAATAAAATAAAATAAAATATCGCAAAAAGGTCAAAATATAAGAAAAATGAAATTGATTATTCTCCGGATAGTACAAAATTTTCCGTTCAAATTAGCGTCCTGCTAATCTTGCTAAGCATAAAAAAATGCTGCACTGCTTATCCCGTTCAGCACTGTAGCATTTTTATTTTTAATTTTTTTTAATTTAGCTTCATATAAGAAAATAAAAAAAATTGGTACAGTGTCAAGATGCGATGGTCTATCCTGTTCAGATTTCTTTTTTGTTAGATCACTAATTAAAATCAAGATTAACGGAACAAATGATTCATCCCGTCCAACTATAATATTTGAACGGAATAAACTATCTTTTTTTTCATAAATTTCAATTTTAAATCTTTTTCACGATAAATTTTATTTTTATTTTCGATTAATAAAAAAATCGGCCCAAGCGAGCCATCCATACGGACCATACCAACCTCTTCTTGGGTTTCCTCCGAAATTTTTATTAATAGAAAATATAATAAAAAAATATCCAGATTAGGGGACGCTTTTCGTTTTTTTTCAGATATAAGGAAAACGTTTTTAAATATCGCGGCCACTGGCCGTTGTGGCTTATCACGGCCATACTTAGTGCCTTATTAATCGTTCTAACTACATTAACCATTCTAATTGAACCAGAGATGAATCAGAGAAAAAACCGGAAAAAAAAACCCTGTCCGTTATGGATAGAAACGGCCAGCGGAAAAAAAAAAAAAATTTCGAAAATGCTGTCCGTGATGGATAACAACGGCCAGCAAAAAAACAATAAAAAAAGCTGAGGAGGGAAGGTATCATTCTTTCTTTTAAGAAGATTGATGCCTTTTTGAGCGAATGGAATATTGGCAAGGTTGACCAGCGAGCTCTTTTTCATTCCATCTCTAACATCCTCAAGGACAACAAGAGGTCCTCTCTCTCTCTCTCCCTGTCTTCCTTTTTGTAATTTTTAATATTTTTTTTGTATTTTTTTACTAATTGTTCGTTGGTTGTAGCATGGGGAAAGAATCATTCACATTCTTGAGCAAGTACTTGGCAACATTTTCGGATACGGATGAAGATGCTGTCCGTAAGAAAAGCTTTTTTTATTGTTTTTTCGCTGGCCGTTGCTATCTATCACGGACAGCATTTTCGGATTTTTTTTTTTTTTCCGCTGGCCGTTTCTATCCATAACGGACAGAGTTTTTTTTCCGGTTTTTTCTCTGGTTCAATTAGAATGGTTAATGTAGTTAGAACGATTAATAAGGCATTAAGTATGGCCGTGATAAGCCACAACGGCCAGTGGCCGCGATATTTAAAAACGTTTTCCTTATATCTGAAAAAAAACGAAAAAAGTCCCCTAATCTGGATATTTTTTTATTATATTTTCTATTAATAAAAATTTCGGTGGGTTTCCTCCTTACTCCTGCTTTTCCATTGGCACGTACAAAAGTCGTAGAAGATGCTCCGTGCACGAGTTCAATCCCAAAGGATGACGCTTGACGAATTGAATTTTGATTCCGGTCCCAGCCAGCCATTCTAGGCTTCTAGCAATCAGCAGGATATACTGTGCTGAGTGCGAATCCTCTGAGATATCTCAACTTTTGCGTGTCTTACGTGTCTGGTTCCTATTCGGTGGTGATGTAGGGGGTCAGTATTATATGTGCTTTGAGATTCGTGTAGACGTATTTAAACGGCTGAGATTTCCATAAAGTCACGCAAAGTTTGAGATATCTCAGAGGATAAGAATTCGTGCTGTGTTATCAGAAAACAATCTAGAGATCTCCTGTAACTCTTTCTGTGAATCCATTCTATAGCGGTTCATTTAAAATGTTCTGAATCACCCGCTACGTTTATAAATATTAAAATGATGCAGGAATATCTAACATTAAGAGATCTCCTGTAACTCTTCCTGTGAAGCTATTCTATAGCGGGTCATTTAATTGTTCCGAACTACCCGCTATATTTATAAATATTAAAAAGAGCGTGATCAACGAGGCCATCACTCAGCTACTAAAAAGAAAGCTCAAAGAGTCTCTCTTCTCTCAGTCTCTTACTCCTTCAGCGCTCGCGTAGAGAAAGAGAAAGAGAAAGAGAAAGAGAAAGAGAGAGATGGGGTTGAAATCGTTTGTAGAAGTCAGCGAAGGGTCGCACTTTCCGCTAGAGAACCTCCCCTACGGCGTTTTCCGACCAAGATCACCGGTGGAGGGAGCCAGCGTGGCACGTCCGGCAGTGGCGATAGGGGATTACGTGCTTGACCTCTCTGCTGTTGCTGAGGCAGGACTGTTCGATGGACCCCACCTCAAAGGCTCCACGTGCTTCTCTCAGGTACAGTACTATTCATATTTTGAGAAAAGTACCAATAAATATACCAAAAAGTCAAAAAGGATTTGAATCAAAGTTGATTGATTTTTCAATTTACAGCCATCACTTAACAAGTTTCTTGAAATGGGAAGGCCTGCTTGGAAGGAGGCGCGAGCTACTCTTCAAAAGATTTTATCTGGTAAATTTCTTTATAATTATGAATTTATGATTCATCCAAATTTAAAAATGATAAAGGTATGATTTTTTTTTTATCAGAAAGAAATTGTTTTCTGAGGTTACACAAGTTTAAGTTTTTATCATTTAATTTTTTTTTCAGCTGACGAGCCTGTGTTACGGGACAATGATGCCTTGAAAAAAAAATGCCTTGTACCAATGGTAATTAAATCAATTTGACAGTTATATGATTATAAATTATTGGATTGATGTATAAAATTATAAATTGTTGTTACTAATTGGATGCAATGTGCAGAGTGAGGTAGAGATGGTTTTACCTATAGTGATAGGTGATTATACCGATTTCTTCTCTTCTATACATCATGCCAAGAACTGTGGTACCATGTTTCGGGGTGCAGAGAATGCAATTGCACCTAACTGGTAATTCATGTTCTTCTTTTTGACTCTATATTCTTTTATGAAATTGTATATATTTCAACTATATGTATGCACTGCTTGTTTTTGTTGTGAAGAGAATAATTAGTGATTGAATTATTTAGGTATCAACTTCCAATAGCCTATCATGGAAGGTCGTCTTCTATTGTTATTTCTGGCACCGATGTCATACGCCCCAGGTAAAACTAACAACGTAATAATTTTTTAAGAGTGAGGCTATGGTACTATGCATAATGCAACATTGGTCCGTAATATGGATCCATATCTCCATTTTTAATGTCCAAATAGTCGATCTGAACCGTTCAATATGATCTCCATATGAAAATGTACTTGGATGCCAAATTTTATTACTATTTTTTTAGATAGGTAGAAAATCACTTGATCTAAAGATTCTAAACCATCTGAAAGTAGTGATTTTCTAATAATCTGAAAAAATAGTAAATAAATTCTAAAAAAATAATATAAAGTTTGGCCTCTATATACATTTTTATATAAATATCATATTGAGTGGTTTGGATCGACTATTTGAACTTGAAAATTAAGATATGAATCCATAGTACAAACCAATGTGCGCTATGCATAGTACTGTAGCCTCACTCTATAATACTGTTAAAATGTTGGTACTGTCCAGTAGGTATGACATGGTTCAACTATTCAGCATCACAACTACCAGTCAGCTTTATTTCTATTAACTTAGCTTGTTATGTGAGGTTTTTATGAATGAATTACAATAAATCATGGTTCTAGGAACTCAAAACCAGACCAAATAATATGAGTTATAGTCATTTACTGTGCCACCTGGATTTGTAGTGATGCGGTCTCTGGTTATATGTATAATTCACTCTTACAGGATATATCTATTTTTATACTTCTTGTCATGCTCTAATTTTAGTGTTTAACATGTGTGAATTCTTTTGTGTATTGTAAACAGAGGTCAAGGCCCTCCCATGGGAAGTGCAACTCCATATTTTGGACCCTCTCAGAAGCTAGATTTCGAACTTGAAATGGTGAGATAAATTTATTTCTTACTAAATTGACCTTGCACTTGTATGTTTGTGCAGTGATTAAATAAACATATATACATATTTATTTTGTCTTATATCAGTCAGAAGCTGAATTGAACTTCTTAAGTCTTCTGATAAGTGCCAACTCAAATGCAGTTTTACTAGTAATGTAATGCGCATGTGGTATCTTTGCTATTGCCTGTACAATTTCAATTTTCAAACAATGTTTTGTATTGGCTTTAATGTGATATTGAAATATACAGGCAGCAGTAGTGGGGCCCGGAAATGAGCTAGGAAAGCATATAGATGTTAACAATGCTGCTGATCACATCTTTGGCCTCGTTCTAATGAATGATTGGAGTGGTAGAGACCTTTTTGCATAGTTAACCTTAAAAAATATCTTGCTTACGCACCCTTGAAAAAAATTGGACTTGAAATATATTTTTTTAACAGCCAGAGATATTCAATTTTGGGAATGTGTGCCTCTTGGTCCTTTCCTTGGCAAGAGCTTTAGTGAGTGTCTTTCCTTCTCTTTTGTTTCTTTTTTGGAAAAATATGTATCATAATTAGAAATACTGATTGTTGGTTTGCAACATTATATAATCTTAGGTACCACGGTATCACCATGGATTGTTACTTTAGATGCGCTTGAACCATTTGCTTGTGAAGCTCCAACTCAGGTCCTTTGAGATTTTGTACTTGTACATATACTGTTGCAAAAGTTAATTTTCTTATATATATTTTGCCCTAATATATGGTATATATATATATATATGTAGGATCCTGTGCCATTGCCTTACTTGGTAGAAAAGACACATGAAAACTATGACATTTCCCTTGAGGTATGCACTACAAAATTATTTGATGGTCATATGCTTTTTCTTTTTTTTATCAATTGTGTAATTCAAGAGAAGTCCTTGGTAGGAACTATTATTTTTATTCGAATGATAAAGATTTACTTTGCAAAATAGGTTTCGATAAAACCCAAGGGCCATGATGAGTCTTCCGTTGTCACAAAGAGCAACTTCAAGCATCTGTGAGAATTCAAATACTCTCTCTCTCTAAACAAGTAAACATTGGATTTCATTATAACATTTTTATATATTTTGAAGATATTGGACGGTAACACAACAGTTAGCACACCACACAATCAATGGATGCAACTTGAGACCGGGTGACCTGCTTGGAACCGGCACCATTAGTGGACCTGTATGTAATTTCATATTTTCTCCATTTGAAACATGTAGTTTCTCCAAAAATATTTGTATGATCTATAATTTCTTCTCAAATTCTAGATCTGTTCATAAGACAAAAGACAACAGAGTTTTTTTGCGTATCTTGACACTCTTACAATTGATAACTTTTGCCAAGCTCAAAAGAGTTAATTATTTAGGGGTTTTTTTTTTCTCTATTGGAAAGTTAAAAGTCTGAGGTATTTTCTGACCAAAGAAGATTCTTGATATAGTAAAATAATATTTTTTAGGAACCAGATTCACTGGGATGCTTGCTAGAGCTGACATGGAATGCACAGAAAACACTAAGTGTTGGAAAATCAGACCGTAAGTTTTTGGAAGATGGAGATGAGGTTATATTTACCGGCTGCTGCAAGGTACTATTTTTCTTTCTTTTTTTGTTTCACCTCTTGGAATATTTACAGCTGTCAGAGTAAATTACTGCCAAAAGACTTTATTGATCTGATAGAACTTTGTTAGTTTTTGGATTCCTTCCCGTACAGGTTAACATGATATACATATGAAAATGTAGTCGGAAACCAAATTTTACATTTTTTTTTAGAATTTCTTTTACTATTTTTTGAGATAGGTAGAAAATCACATAATCTAAAGAATGATTTTCTAACTATCTGAAAAAATAATAAGAAAATTCTAAAATGTAAAATTTGATCTCCAAGTACATTTTCATTTGGAGGTCGTGTTGAGAGGTTTGGATCAACTGTTTGAATTTTGAATTTTTAAAATGGAGATATGGATCGATAGCACAGACATGTGCATTGAGAATATCAGACCTCTTGAATTCAATTTGAATTTGGATTGATAATTTATGACTGTGTAATAGAATTTTCTTCTGTTTTGTTCTTTGTATATGTTTGTGTGTCCCTTTTGACAACAAACCACTTATTTTTGTTGAGGGCACCAAATATAACAGAAGATAATAAAGAGCACATGAAGAAAATATTATGTTTGCCAATTATGAGAAATGGTTTCGAGAAGCTTTCAATGATAGTACCTGAGGTTAGGCTACTATGCATAGCACATATTGGTCTGTACTATGGAGATCTAAAAATTATAGTCCATTCAAAAGTACTAATTTTCTACCTATATATAGAAAAAAAGCAAAAAGTTTCTAAAAAAATGTAAAATTTAGTTTGCAAGTACATTTTCATATGAAGAATTGAAGATCATGTTGAACGGTTTCAGATTGACTGTTTGGACTTTAAAAAAAAAATATTGATTCATACAACAGATCAATATGTGCTATGCATAGACCGCACAGTACCAAAGCCTCACTCTAAATAACTCTTCAAAATTTTTACTTACAAATTCTCTCCTTTTATGCTTGCTTGTATTTGGCAGGGGAAAGACTACAATGTAGGGTTCGGGACGTGCGCCGGGCGGGTCCTACCTTCACTGCCTTGAATATTTAGTTTCCAGCTCAAAAATTTCTGGTAATGGGAACTATGCTAGTTGTACCTGTATTGGTTCATGTTTTTCCTGTGGTAATAGTACTTGTACTCCTGTGAGATTTGCATCTTCAATTAATAAATGGCTTGTCCTTGTAGTGTGCTCTTTCAATTTCAGTATGATTTTTTTTTTTTTTGAGGGATTTCTTGTATACCCCTCAAAAACCTCGAAATTACATATATCCTCTCTAAAATTTGTAATATCATATTTATACCCTTCTAAATTTCTAAAATTCACAAATATATCCATTTTATTGACTTTTCTATTAAACTCATTTTAAATTTAAAGTATTCATTCTCCACTAAAAAAAATTTAAAATATGAATTTGGGGGGGGATGGGGGGGGGGGACCCTTCACTTTTCTCTTCTGTTAGTGCTGCTACGCTTTAAAATAAAACAAAAGCATATCTGTTTGTAATCAATTTATTAAGAGAATTTGAATTGTCCTTTCAAGAGTTTCAAATCAACTTGAAGAAAAAAAGATATTCAACACACCAAAAACAGAAAACACAATATTGATATAATCATATTCATCCTCTAATAATAGTTATTTACATATAAACACGCATTCAACATTCAACAATTGACTCAGAATTATTCAAGTCTTCGGCCTCTTCTGGGCTGCTCTTTTCTGGTGTACTATGCTCTTTTTTTATCACCTAAAAATAAAAAAAATACATTAATTTAAAAAAAAAAACTTAATCTGTAAGATATTTATATTTGATTTTGCTCACCTTGTTTGACCTACTGTTGCAACGGCTCTCTGACAAGACTTTCCTCCTGCGCACACTTCTTGAAGCACTGGTCTTTGGTTTATTCTTTACTATTCTATTACGCTCACTGTCACTGGGTGAGCTACTCTGACTTTTTGCATTAAAACCCTCAAAATTCACAGAAATATCATTGGACCCACAACTTTCTTTTCCTTCAAAACTGACATCCAGCCTTCTATTTTTCATGAGGATTGTTTTACGGCTTGTGGTAGCGTAAAACTCTTCCAAGGTTTTGCTTATGCAATCATCGGGTTGCGGGCTATCGGATTCTGGGTTTGGGCGGGTTGCCATCCATCTCTCTAACCAGCTCCAGCTCACATTGGGCTCGGTTGAGTCGCACCTGCTTAATCTTTTCTTTGTGTTGCCAGTTCTCAGCTGATAATTGAGTCCAATTAGTAAAATAATTACCCGGTGTTGTGATTAATGGTTCAAGGTACACAATTTTTTTTATTGTCAGAAATAAAAAAAATTAAAATTATTGGAAACAAGATTGATTGATTTTCTTTTTTCTTCGATAAATAAATGGAATGAACTGTTGATTCGGTCCCACTAAGGGAAGTCTACATAAAAACAATGGGTGACTGGTGAAAGAGAGAAAAAGGAAGGAGATGAGAGGGCCCGCGAGTTTCACAAGCCCCACTGGGACCGAACCAGTACTTTTCAAATTTTATGTAGCAGAAAGCATGCTGCAACTCATCTATTTGATGAAAAAAAATGATCCATCATGTTTCCGGTAATTTGATTTTTTAAATTATAAAAATAAAAAAATTTCAAGGTACATGCCAGCTGGTTAATATCCCAGTATTAAATTAAGGTTTTGTATCAGACTATCAGTACTGATGTATAAATGTTAACAAAAGACAATGTAAAGCATAAATTTGAGTTGGCCCTTGCAAAGTTGCAAGTGTTCTCCCAATATACATTGTACCTGTTGTGAGAAAGCATAAGCAAGTGCTCTTTCACGCCGTGTGGTTGCTTCAAGGCGGTTTTGCATTCTCATTTTTGATACATTGCTGCTCACAGTGCTATCATCCCATTCTTCCTAATAAATAAAAAAAAAACCTAACAAAATTACTATATTTAAACAAAGAGAAAGTTTCTTGTGGCATGCAATATATCAGAGGAATTTTGGCTTCATGCAACACACGGACTATAGAATCAAAACTGCATATGATTTCCATGAAGCCAAAACTGCTCTGTCATATGTTTCTTCTGTGTTCCTCTTCACTGCTTTTGATTTCAGGGGAAAAAAAAAAAAAGACTAAAGTGCTGACTATTTCTTCTTTGCCCCCTTAAAATAGGTATGTTTTTCATTGATTGAAAAATATTAAAATTGGTCACCGATATTATGAGGGATCATTAGAGTAAAGACTGTAACAGAGCAGTTTTGGTTTCATGCACACACAAATCATACGCAAAGCTGTTTTGATTCTATAATCTGTTGGCTGCATGAAGCCAAAACTGCTCTGTGAAAATATTTATCCGGAATATTACTATCTTACAAGGGCTATATAGGAAATTATAACCTTGCATTGGTATATAAAACATTTTTTCTTATGTTTATTTGTAAAAGATGGTGGTTACCTTCACTTTAAACACAGGGGGTTTGTCTTTTGAAAAGCCCTTACAATGCAACGACACACTTTCTTCACTAAATTTGAGAGTGCTAAATGATTCCCCAATTTGAACTTCAGTTGATGTATCCACAGTTGCTGCATCTGTGTTTGCATACAAGTCATTATTTACCATTTCTTCTTCTCCTTCCTCCTCTTCTGTTCCTTGTTCTTGTTCTTGGTCTATTTTTCTCATTTCCATAAATTGCCTTCTTGCCTTAAAAATAATAATTAATATAAACAAAGTATTAGTTTTTTCTTTGTAGAACTTTAGGATAAAAAGCTTTTCATCAAAATTTGTAAATATAAACAAACCATGATGACTTGATCTAAAAATTATGGATTATCTGATAGCAGTGATTTTCTACTTATTTAAAAAATAATAAAAGTTCTAGAAAATGTAAAATTTGGTCCCCAGGTACATTTTCATATGGAGATCATGTAATATGGATCAATAGTACGGGTTGATCCGTAATATGGATATTATTATAACCTCACTCATTGAATAAGTCAAGTATTTATCCTCTCTTTCAAGGGTAGAACTTCAGGAGAAAAGAAAATTTCATCAAAATTTTCAAAATTAAACAAACCATGAAGCCTTTGTAGGCTGATTGTATAACTATTGCAGCTCTTTCTTCTTGCAACAATTTCTCCGGCATTGCATTGCGGTCCCTGTTTTGATCTTCATGCAATTCCATTCGAACTTCACCATTTCTCGAATCTGTTGCCAAATTCTGTTTTCTTGTTAAATTTGCATCAGAGCTTTTACGAGAGACAGAATCCTCCAACTCTTGTTCTTCTTCTAATTCTTGTTGAATTGTCTTTGAATTAATTTCATTTCCACATAGGTAAACTTTGACAGAATCTACCCATTTAACTTTTGATTGAGCACCTTCAGAGCAACTTTGTCCCTGCTGAGTTGATCAAATTGTGTATTAGTTCCAGTACTGATATATGCTGGTACTGACACAGACCAATACAGACAGGATATTAAGTCTTAATAAAGCATGAAAATCAGGTTCAACTCAATTAAGAACTAAATATGAGAACAAAAAAATTGAGGAAAGAGAGAGAGAGAGAGAGAGAGATAGTACATTGTATTCATACGACCGGCCCTTTGAAAAGACTCTTCTCAGTAAACCTCCCTGTATACCCATTGTCATAGAACAGTTTTTATTGTTAATCTCTTTCAGCAAGCATGAAATACCAGTGTCTCCTCTTAGATCACTCTCCTCCTCTCCCCTTTCTTTTGTTTGGTACAACAAGATATATTGTTTTATTGACAACTCTATGTGCCCAATTTTCTCTTCATTATCCATCAGTTAAAAACAGTTATCTTTATATAAAGGCAAAAGGTAAAAGATAGGCATTTGATTGGTGGATCTGAACAAAAGATTAGTGGATCGGGTTGAGTTGAAGTTGGTTCTTGTCTCAGGTTGTTTTGAGTTCATGGTCTATTGGCAGTTGTAAAAATTAATACTAAATATGTAAATTGGTGTTTCAAGATAGATTTAATGAAGATAAAGATATTGACAATGCAGTTTTGGCTGTATGCAGCGTACGGGTTATATACAATTTTGACTTTATTGTTCGTGCATTGTATGAAGTAAATAATTTTTCTTTTAAAAATTGTTACCCTCTATGGAAGTAATACAAGTCTGAAGCAAAGGTCGAATCGGGTTAACGGGTTTATGGATACCCGGATTTGAATCAGGTTAGTGGATATTGTTGACCACAGAGGGCCATTAAGTAATGATTGACTGGTGAGAGTGTTTCATTAAAAAAATGAAACCCATGTGTTAGTTTGTAATTTGTCAGGTCTTTAGAGCTGGATTACCCTTTTTGTTTCACAAAAGAAATGAAAAAAAAGGAAACTTGTGTTGTGGGGGTAAAAATTAAATAAAGAAAAGAAAAGGAGATTCTAGATGTACTTTTCATTGTACTACTGCACATGGATTATTATAAAAAGGGAATCTCTCTTCATCATGGTTTGCTTGTTACTGAATCAAGCTACATTCCATGGATTATTAATTTATTATAGCACTTGTCAGTTGTCAGTGTTACAAATTGGGGAAAGTTTTTATTAAGAAAATAAAATATTAATAATAGAAAACCATTTCGCTAGATTCTATAAAAATGGAAAAAAAAAAACAGTATGATTTATAACGTCCAAGGCACTAGCTAATGATTTCTAACTAACAAAAAAAACACTGTCGCTAGATGTTATGGTATATGAAGTCTAGCTATATATATATTTTTTTTTGGACTATGGTCCAAAAAAAAAAAAAAAAAAAATGTAACTGGACTTCATAAACCATAACGTTCAGCTACAGTGTTTTTGGTTAATTAGTAATCATTAACAATTGGATTAACTGGAAGTTATGATTTATCATTCAGCTACAGTGTCCTAGACGTTATAAACCATAACATTTTTCCTATTTTTCAAAATTTCACGAAAGTATACCCCATAATCGATATTTATTTTTATTCCTCCTAATAAAAAAAATCAGCAAACTGGGGAGGTTAAAGATATTAACAACGCAGTTTTGTCTGAATTCAGATCCAGTGCAATACTTAATCGAGTTCAATGAAATCTGAGTCAGTCCATTTCAATCTGACATAAATCTCAAAACAGACTTAATTCCTTATATTCTAAATAGCCACTAAATTGATTTTGGTTCGGTTGAGAGGATTCTACTCCCTCAAGTATATGAGGGGATTTGCACTCATTTTGGCTTCATACAGCGCACATACGATCAAGTCAATACAGCACTGCATGAAGCCAAAACTAATACCATGCGAAGAAGACTTGAAATTAAGTACAATTAATATCTTGTAATTAAGAATTTACTGACACTGCATTCCTGTATATCAATTGAGATCGATCATAAATGTGACTCAAATGAATTAAGCACATCAATTGATACATCAAATTTTTGAAGGTTGGTTAGGTGTTGTAGGCTTGTAGCCTGTGACTGTGAGGAACACACAATTTGTCACAGAAAGTAATACTGAGTTTTAGAAGAATGGGCGTGGCCCATTGGCCCCCTCCTCTATCGCCTAATCCTCTAGCAAGTAAAAGTACATAATAATAATAATAATAATAATCAATTCTTGTAATTGGTTGAAGCCTTCAGCACAACATCTCATTTCTCGAGTTGTACTGAGGTTGAGAATCTTGAGGCAGTGTAGCTAGATTCTCCAATACCACCGACATTACATCAACGGGCTTTACTATCCCTCAACGGGCCTATTATTGGATCCTCAACGGGCTTATTATTGGATCCTAACGGGCCTATCTTCGCTGGAGATAGTGATCTATTTTCTCCTGTGGAAAGAAGAAGATAATAGAATATTAAAAAATAATATTCTATTCAGCTCTGGAGTCCATATCCCCTAGGCTAACAGAATATTTCTGTTTATATCAGAATCTGAGCCAATCCGGCCTTAGGTGGAATGCACGGGTTTCTTTAATTTTGGTGCGGATTCTGATCGAACGGTTCAGATATAAACAGAAATATTCTGTTACCTTAGGTAATATGAAGTGTAATTGCTCTTTTGCTCACGCGCAACAATCAATAGCGAAGTCTGTCCATAAAGCGTGTCTTGGAATTGTAAGATTTTCTCTATTCTCTCCGTTTCATCAAGAAAAGACGAGTCCAGTTACCTCTGAAAGCTTTCAGTGGAGACTGGTGAGAATGATTTTGGTAGAGTCACTGCCTGCCGCACTGGAAGAAATTAAGCACCTCCATTTAAAAATTATTTCCGAGTAAATAACATAAATCCTCCACAAACATTACCTATCTATTATTTTCATCTTAAAAGTTTCTAAAAGTAAATATTATTATACTTTAAATTTTAAATATCAAATCATTATTTAAAAAAAATCACCATTTTTTCTAGTAAGAATGAGAAAAGAAAACCATTATGTTCTGCATTGAAACAACTAGGGGTAAAATTATTTCTATCCATTTAAACTGCCAACGAATTGTTTTACGGAATTGGATCAGACCGAGCCTATTTTGGACCGATTTACACAGAGAGCGAGTTAGTTTAATTTTTTTCTTTTACTAGATAGAGACGGGGATGTCGCGAGAGAGGAGATCACTAGATTTTGAACGAAGGAGAAGAAAGAGATTCGGGCACAAGGAGGGACAATATCACAATAGTAGGCTGAAGAATTGGGGCCTACGGTTCAGAGAACAAATGAAACGGCTCCCATTGGCATAGAGAGGCGTAGAGGTGGGGTCTCGTTAGTCAATTTAAATGAGAAACATAACAATGGCTTAGTCAAAATGGACTTGGAGTATGTGAAATGTGACACTTGGAGGTGGGACTTTCTTTGTTCAGTTCCTCAAGATCAGACCCAAACCATTTTATTCTTTTTGTATTAGAGCCTCATCTCTTTAATTATTTCTTTCACTGATAGTGAGATTCATTGTTAGGTTGAGCTGTTAGGGAGCTCCCACTACTTCATATCTTTTGCCCACTGAAAACTGGGGCCTTAATACAAAATAACCTTATATAAAAAGGAAAAAAATAAATAAATCCAATTTTCCAATCCGATTCACCCGATTCTGATTCTATGGTCAAGTGACCGATTCCAATTTCAATTTTTTCTTGTATGTTTTTAACCCAATTTTTTATAATACCATAATAAAAGAAATAAATCAAAACACTCCTATTTTGAGAGAATTCGACTTAGATTGACTGATATGGATTAGGTACTTCAACCAATGTAATTATGTTTTAGAGTTATAGAAAGTTGTGCTTGCTCGTTTTTTTTATGCAGTTAAAGTTCTATTTGAATCTTATTTAGATGATACAAGCAACTATTTTGTTCCCTTGAAATTTGTGTCCAACTATGAATAATTTTTTCTTCACATCTTCTGAGATATCTCCTTGAAATTTGTGTCACCTTAATTTTACTCAAGTTTAATTATAAATAATTCGCATATTCTGAGATATCTCAAAGTTTGAGCCTAATTAGATTAGTTGTTTATTATTAATAATTGTTTCTTAAAAAAAATTGAATTTGCGGACTCCAGTTTGGAGTCGTAGACTTGCTGTGCTGTCCTCATTAAGTGGGGCTGTAGATTCAATTTATAATTTGGATAAAACTTGAATTCTTCCAAAATCAGAGTGCTTTGATTTATTTTTTTGCATTATGGTACTTAAAAAAATTTCAGTGTTTTTAACCATATAATCTTAATCAGATGATGCAATATTTTTCTAAGAAATTGTTATTCTTTTTGAACAAACCTTAATTTATGTTAAAGTAGTGAATTTGTACCTATCTAAAAAGGTAATACAAGATTTAAAAAAATTATAAAATTTCATCTCTAACCATATTTAAATATGGGGAACATGTTGAGTGTCAAGATCGACTGTTTGGAATTTAAATACAGAGACAAAAAAATAATTGAAACACAAAAATAATAATATATTTTAAACCTATTCTTAAAGTAACTAACAATATCCCACTTCCCGTGATTTTTATTTTTACCCAAAAAATAAATTATTTTATTATAAATAACCACGTTTTGGTCAAAAATTTATTTTTTCCCAAACCGTACAGAATATTTACGATCCGGATTTAAAATTCCGAACCGTATAGAATATTTGCGGTCGAAATTTTTTTTTATTTAAAAATTCGGACCGTATAGAAATCATGAAAATTTATCGACTGCATTCTTGACTTCATATAATAAGACTGTTAAGTTTCATACAAAATCTCAAAACAGATCGTGAGATATCGGCTCTCAAAAATTGCCCGAACTACTGAAGGAGTGCTTCTGAGCCCAAATTTGCACCTCTGATTAACATATCAAAATACCTTCAAAAATCATGAAATTTACTGACATGCATTATTGACTTCATAGAATAAGACTGTGAAGTTTCATACAAAATCTCACAACAGATCATGAGATATCGGCTCTCAAAAATTGCCCGAACTGTTAAAAGAATGCTTCTGAGCCCAAATTTGCACCTCTGATTAACATATCAAAACACCTTCAAAAATCATGAAAATTTACCGACATGCATTCTTAACTTCATAGAACAAGACTGTGAAGTTTAATACAAAAATCTCAAAATTGATCGTGAGATAATGAAACATAACAAAAATGAAAACTCAAACATAATAAAACGTAACATAGCTAAACTGAACTAAAACTATAAAAAAAAAACTCTCTATTAATGGTAATCTGAAGGGCTATATCGGTTAGGTACTTGACAGGCAGAGTGGAGGCATGTAGGCAGGACCCTGCAAGGAGACCAATTAGTTTCGTTATATTTTATTATGCTTTGAGTTGAACTATGTTATATATTGTAATCGTTCTTGGGAAGTACTTATACAACAAAAAAACACTACACCAAAACAAGAAAATTATGAACAACAATATGACTTGTTCAATATTGAAATGAAATATAATCAGGGTTGAATGTTACATACCTCGACTCTACTTGTCAGTAGTGGAACGGAGAGGACGGTGGCCCTGTTGCCTACCTTGCATTTCATGATTTTTGAAGGTATTTTGATATGTTAACCAGAGGTGCAAATTTGGGCTCAGAAGCACTCCTTCAGCAGTTCGGGCAATTTTTGAGAGCCGATATCTCACGATCTGTTCTGAGATATTGTATGAAACTTCACAGTCTTGTTCTATGAAGTCAAGAATGTATGTCGGTAAATTTTCATGATTTTTGAAGGTGTTTCGATATGTTAATCAGAGATTTAAATTTGGGCTCAGAAGCACTCCTTCAGCAGTTCGGACAATTTTTGAGAGCCAAAATCTCATGATCTGTTCTGAGATATTGTATGAAATTTCACAGTCTTATTCTATGAAGTCAAAAATGCATGTCGGTAAATTTTCATGATTTTTGAAGGTGTTTTGATATGTTAACCAGAGGTGCAAAGTTGGGCTAAAAAAATAAAAAAATTCGGACCGTAAATATTCTATACGGTCCGAATTTTTAAATAAAAAAAAATTCGACCGCAAATATTCTATACGGTCCGAAATTTTAAATCCGGACCGTAAATATTATGTACGGTTTGAGCAAAAATAAAATTTTAACCAAAATGTGGTTATTTATAATAAAATAATTTATTTTTTAGATAAAAATAAAAATCACGGTCCCACTTCCCTCACTTTCTTGACCTGACTCATAAAAAGTAATTCCCTGCTTACCAAACATTGAAAGACCAAATTAAGATTTCAGTTTATGCTAGTGCAACTTCCAAGTAATTTCCTTTTCCCTGCTCTACCTAACATTCAAAGAATTCCCATTGCTTTATTTTTGGCATTTACAAGACCAAAAACATTATTTTGATACGGGAATCTTCTTCCAAGAGTTTTTTAATTCATTTTCTATCAAGTGTCTCCACTTGTTCCTCAGGAGGACAATAATTAATTATAACTTTGATCAAAGAAATTAAGGGCCCGCTATCAACTACAGATATAGCCTTTATTTTATTTTTTTCCATTCTAAGTCAATCTAAAAATCAAAGTCTTCCTATGGGAATTTAATACAAAATTAATCTGCTACAGGTAATTAAAGAACTCTGTTTTGCGCTTTGTGATTAATGCATGCTCCACTTCACAATCTGTCAAATCATGAACGCGCGTTCCAATAATTTTTCTCTTTATTAATTTTAATTTTTTAAATTCTTAGGTTTGCTCTTATATATATCATACTTAACTAAATTCAATGAAGCACCTCTCCAAGTTGTCTTGCTTTCTCTTTTTCTCTACCACAATGGCACTTGTAGCACTTGTTTCCATATCACTTGTTCTCTTCTCTCTCTCCATCAAAACCACCACTCTAGCACAAGCCTACTGCCTTCCCGACCAACGTGATGCCTTGATTCAAGTCAAGCAAGGTTTCAACACCACTGAAGTACTCCATACATGGAATGCAAGTACCGATTGTTGCATATGGGATGGCATCACATGCGATGAGCAAACAGGTATGGTGAATGCAGTCAACCTTTTTGGCAGGTCCATCAGCGGTGAACTCAACCCAGCTTTGTTCAATCTCAGCTCTCTTCGGTACCTCAACCTTGCTTTAAACAACTTTTATAATATTTCCCTTCCACAAACCGGGTTTGAGCGACTTGGTAATTTAACCCATCTCGACTTATCGTGTTCTGGCTTTATTGGTGAAGTTCCAATAGGCATTTCTGCCCTTACAAATCTTGTCTCACTTAACTTATCAGACATCGCACGAGACATACCCACAAACATCCATTCATACTACATAAATTTCTTGTATCTTCATGACACAAGCCTGAAAACCTTACTCAGCAACCTCACCAAGCTCCAAATTCTTTATTTGGATGGGGTTGACATTTCACTCAATGTATCTGAGCGGGGAAAAGCAGTTTCTCAAGTAGGCCCAACTCTTCAAAAGCTATCCATGCAAGGATGTGGATTAATGGGAAATTTTCCAGATGAAATATTCAACCTTACAAATCTAACAGAGCTAGATTTATCAGGGAACTCAATGTTGCTGGATCAATTGCCAGATTCAATTAGAAATTTGCAATATTTATCGATATTGGATCTTTCCTACTGTAACTTGATAGGTTCAATACCCATCTATTTGTTTTCTCATCCTTCTATGAAATCATTGGATCTATCAAATAACCAATTATCCGGACATATACCTGAGTTCTCAAATGGATCATCAATTTTAAAATATATTGACCTTCACTCCAATAATATTCAAGGACAGTTGCCAATGTCCATATTCAATTCCCCCAAACTCCTTTACTGGTACATTAAATTTAGACATCATCAAGCACAATAAGAAGCTTGATTTTCTGGACCTCTCAAACAACACGTTGTCCATTATAGAAGACAAAAACCATAACGAGTCATTCTATGCTTCCTTTCCCCATATGTCAGAGATAAGGTTGGTATCGTGTAATTTAACAAAGTTCCCTTCTTTTCTTAGGTACCAAACAATTATTGACACCATAGACCTCTCAAATAATAAAATTGATGATGTTATACCGAATTGGTTATGTAGTAAAGTACATATTGAATACCTTAATTTATCACATAATTTCTTTACTAAAATTGAGGGGCATGCACATTTTACCTCTCTCCACAATCTAATATTTCTTGATATCCATTCCAACAGGATTTTAGGACCTTTACCTCTCCTCCCACCGGGATATAATATTAGCTACGTGGATTTCTCATCCAACCACTTTTTTTCATGGCCTGCATCTTCTTTTGTTTCCAGCCTCTCGTATCTTTCTATCTCTAACAATAGCCTCACTGGAGAGATCCCGCTTTCCATTTGTAATGCAACATTCCTATCCTTGCTTGATCTTTCATATAACAATTTAACCGGTACAATCCCTGCTTGTCTTCTAGAATTTGGTGAATTAGAAGTGCTTAACCTGAGAAGTAACAAACTAAGTAGGTCATTGTCACAAAATATTAGTCACGGATGCAACTTTATAACAATAGATTTGAATGGGAATGGAATACATGGAAGTTTGCCCCAGTCACTGTCGAACTGCAATGCTTTAGAGATCTTAGACCTCGGAAATAATCAAATAGTGGATACATTTCCCTTTTGGCTTGGAAATCTCAACAATTTAAGAGTGCTTGTCTTAAGATCAAATCAATTCTATGGCACAATTCCGAATATGGAAGCAAATTCAAAAACAAATCATTCCTTGTTTTCCACACTGCAAGTTTTTGATATTTCTTCAAATGATTTCGATGGCATTATCCCAAAAGAATTTTTCCAAAATTTGAAGGCCATGGTGACTATTTCAGATTCTAGTACATTTGAGTTTGGGGGTGAATATAATTATCTTAATTCAATTATAGTCACATCCAAAGGACAAGAGATGGAGATAAAGACATCACTCAGCATATTCAGTTCTCTTGATCTATCACAAAATGGATTTTATGGGATAATACCGGAAGATATCGGGCAACTCAAGTCACTTGATGTGCTTAACCTATCACATAATACCCTAACCGGTCCAATACCATCAGAATTTGCTAATTTATACCAACTTCAATCGCTGGATCTCTCATCCAACCAGCTTTCTGGACACATCCCTCAAGAAATCACTTCTCTCACTTTTCTCTCTTCACTAAATCTCTCATACAACAATTTGGTTGGTGAAGTACCCCAAGCACGTCAGTTCTCAACCTTTTCAAATGATTCTTACTTGGGTAATCCCGGATTGTGTGGCGGTCCGTTATCAAAGCAATGTCCAGCACCTCCTTCAAATCATGTATTTAATGAAGGTTTGTCTTCAAAGTCTTCTACTGATAAAATTGAGCTCTCTGTTTCAATTGGATTGGGGTTAGGTATGGGGTTTGCCTTTGTAATTTGGGCTACGGTATTATGGGAGAATGGAAGAAAGTGGTTTAATTTTGTTATAGATGGGTTTTACATTCGACATTTTCACTAATGGATATTTGTAAGAACTTTGCAATAATAAACGGGTATAGATTACTATGTACTTATTATATCATGTGAAGACAAAATTGAATTGGGCCTCTGGCCCCATATTGAAAATTCGTGGAAATCATTTCCGAATGGAAATAAAAGGAAACAGAGAGAGAAAGACAGAGAGTGAAGCCAATAGGTGAATAGAAGTGGTTTCTTCTTCTAGCTCTTTTTAGGGTTTGCTCTATTTGTACCAATTCACCAATATATATACTTGAGAATCTAAAGTGTATGAAATTGTAAAAGAGTGTATTATTGGCTTGATTATCTCTTTGTATGTGTAAAAACTCCTTGATATAGTGAATTTGCGTCGTGCGCTCCCGTGGTTTTTTCCCAAAAGGGTTTCCACGTAAAATTTTGTGTCTCTCTTTTATTTTCTGTGATTGATTACTTGTTTGTATTAGCTTCTTGTTTGATTTTTATATTTCTCTATTTGGTTGGGTATTGGTGTATGCCCGCAAGGTGTTCGACGAAATTACTTCTTGAGTACTTCCGCGTATATATGAACGCCAACAATTGGTAGCAGAGCACGTTGGATTTTGGCATAAGAGTGATTGAAACTTAAGTAATGATGGTGAGAGTGTTTTCATAAAAAAAATGAAACCCATGTGTTAGTTTGTAATTTGTCAGGTCTCAAGACCTGGATTACCCTTTTTGTTTCACAAAAGAAATGAAAAAAGGAAACTTGTGGGGGTAAAAATTAAATAAAGAAAAGCAAAGGAGATTCTGGATTGCACTTTTCATTGTACTGCACATGGATTATTATATGGATTATTAGAAAAAGGGAATCTCTCTTCATCATGGTTTGCTTTGTTACTGAATCAAGCTACATTCCATGGATGATTATTAATTTATTATAGCACTTGTCAATTGTCAGTGGTACAAATTGAGGAGGGTAAAGATATTAACAACGCAGTTTTGGCTGAATATAGATCCAGTGCAATACTTGATCGAATAGAATGAAATCTGAGTCGTCTGTTTCAATCTGACACAAATCTTAAAACATACTCATATTCTAAATAGACACTAAATTGATTTTAGTTCGGCTGAGAGTAAGGGTGTAAATAGTCGAATACGGATCGGATAGTGGTCAAACCATATCCTTATCTGTTATAATTTTTCAGATACGGATACGAATACGGATAGTCTCGGATACAGATACGAATAAGATTTTATATGCTATAGATATAGATCGGATATTAATTGGATGGATATAGATTGGATATGAATCAGATTCACATAATTAAAGATAAATTACTAATGTATATTCTAATAAAGAATAACATCTAAATATAATGTTTCACTCATAAATTAGATCTAATATTTTTCATAATAAATTTGTTGGTTACAAAACTTATATCATATTATCAAAATATTAGTTACTAATTATGTCATAGTGTTATATTGTTCATCAAAATATATATGTATATGCAATTTAATAAATCAATTTAAAAACATAGAGTACATTTGTTGTGATTTAGGGTGTAAAAGGTTGGATACGGATAATTATGGATAGTTAAAAATCTTATCGTATCTTTATCCTTTATAATATTCAAATACGGATACAGATACGAATACGGATCTAATAATTTAAGTAATTTTCTGGATTCGGATCCAGACGAAATAAGATAATATCCGATCCGTTTACACCCCTAGCTGAGAGTGTTCTAAATAGACACTAAATTGATTATGGTTCGGCTGAGAGTATATATTCTAATCCCTCAAGTACATGAGGTGATTTGAACTCATTTTGGCTTCATACAGCGCACATACGATCAAGTCAATACAACACTGCATGAAGCCAAAATTAATAACATGCGATGTAATTAAGAATTTATTGACACTGCATTTCTGTACATCAATTGAGATCCACGGGCTTTATTACCCCTCAACGGGCCTATTATTGGATCCTCAACGGGCCTATTATTGGATCCTAACGGGCCTATTTTCGCTGGAGATGGTGATCTATTTTCTCCTAGGGAATCGGTGGGGTCCCCCAGACAGGAGAGAAGAAGATAATAGAATATTCAAAGGGAATGGGAAGAGTTCTCAAGAAGCTCAGCTCCGGAGTCCATATCCTCTAGGCTAACAGAATATTTATTTTTATTAATATTCGTGCATGTTCTGATCGGACAGTCCAGATCTAGGTGATATGAATTCCAGCTGCGGAGTGCGAAGAGTAACTAATTTCCCTTTTGCTCCCGCGCAACAGGCAACAGCGAAGTCGGTCCATAAAGCGTGTCTTGGAATTGTAAGATTTTCTCAATATATCTCTGTTTCGTAAAGAAAAGACGAGTCCAGTTACCCTCTGAAAGCATAGGTGATTGGTTTCTCCAGTGCATGCTATGGAGACTTCACTGCCTGCCGCACTGGAAGAAATTAAGCACCTTCATTTATTAATTATTTCCGAGTAAATAACATAAATCCTCCACAAACATTACCTATCTATTATTTTCATCTTAAAAAGTTTCTAAAAGTAAATATTATTATACTTTAAACTTAAAATATCAAATCATTATTAAAAAAAAAGTCAACATTTTTTCTAGTATGAGATAAGAAAACCATTATGTTTTGTATTGAAGAAACTAAGGGTAAAATTATTTCTATTCATTTTTTGAGAAGTATGAAAATAAATTTTCCATCAATTTCATTCACTTTAAAAACAAATTTTCAATTTTTCTCACATTTTTAGGATTTTTTCCCATTAAACAATTCAAAATTCAAAAAATTTCCTTTTTTCACATTTTTTTTACAATTTTTTACAATGTTATTAGAACTAGACTGAACGCCAACCTGGTAAATTTCATATCATTGTTTTATTAGTCAGATCAGTGGATCAATCAGTTCAACTGTTATATTTATAAATACAAGGATTGTGTATAAACAAATCATACTTTTGTATGATATTTGTGTATACACATTGAATGATGTACTACAATATCAAATTTAAAGAAATAATAATAAAATAATAAAATATATATATTTACCCAACCGATATGTAGTGGTAACAATTATATGAGATGTGATACATCTTTCTTGTAGCCTAAGTGCTGCTAGAGTTTATAGTAATTAAGAAACCTAACCTAATCTAACATAAACTAAATCAAAATATTTGATTGTCATGTTTAGACATTGCACACTTCAGTTTATTATAATTAAAAAAAAAAGAACAATGTGAAAAAAAGGTAGCATTACCTAGGGGTGGCTCCCATCCACCGAATTTTGAGTTTTAGTAGTGATCTATCAGTACTGATCGACTTTGCCCCTCCCTAGAAACTTTTTTTGCCCTCCTCTGGATGTTGATTTGTAATTCGGTTAAATTTAGTGTTAAAATCAAAATAAATTTCTTAAATTATGATTGATAATTATAATTATAAGTTAAAACATCATAAATTACAAGTCAGATAATTGGAAAATATAAGTCAAAGTATTATTATTTTATCGAGTACCCAATTAGTTAATGAATTTAAATTCAATAAACTATTTAAACCCGATATAATATTTTTTTTGTCCCCTCGGATCCGTCATTGGCGTTACCCCTGGTTGTTGGGTTCGTAGAGGTCTTCCTCCGTTGGTGCCTTATTAAGATCTGTTTGGTTTCCTCTTTTAAGGCCTACTGTATGAATAAATGGGTAGAGTTATATGTTTGGGCTACCATCAGGTTCTTAGAATTGTTGATTTTTCCGGTTTGGTTGAAAACAAAACCTATTTCATCAAAGTTAGACTTATTATATTTCATCTTGTTCCTCGATTGACTGATCCTCAATCAAACTTAAACATATATGATGCCCTCTTTAAGGCTTTAATTAATTACTGCATTCTGTCTAGGGGTGTCAACGGATACGATACGGGTCGGGTGGAGGTATTTTCATATCCATACCCGTTATGATAATGAAAAAGAAAATCTTTACCTCGTCTTTTCGAATACAGTATGGGTCGGCTAACAGATGAAAAAAGTGCTATTGACATTTCGATTTTTTTTTTGATAAAATATTATTCAAAATAAGAAAAACAGAAAAAAAAAATAATGAATACAACTAATTTGTATTACAAAAATTTAATAAAATACAAAACTTTATTGTATCATATATCATCTTTATACAAATATATATCTATAATTTTATTTTTAAAAATTATCTTAAACTGGGTAAGATAACAGAAAAAAATGTTACCCTTGTCCCCCATAAATTCACGAAATTTTTTTTTTTAACATTATCCGAAAATATCAGTATTTTCGCATATGATACGGATCGGATAAATGAATAAATGGGTGCCATTGACACTCCCAATTCTGTCCCTCATGCCATATCAACATTAATATAAACTTAATTGAGACTGAAGAAAAAGAGGTGCCATTGAGAAATTAATGAGCATCTTATCTCCTTCATAGTAATACATTCATTCTCTAATTATTTGTTTCTGAAAAAGAGGTGCCATTTGAATATTAGCACGACGCGTTCTATTGATTGTTTCATTTGTTTGAAAAGAAAGATGCACATAACATAAAAAAATTATCATCTTTGGAGACGTGCATCTAGTGATGTAATTAAGCATTAAGCAAACATTAACCATATATTGTTATACATGCATCTAATGGTTAACTTTTGCTTCCGATCTTAAATGTTTTATCTTTTTTTTGAGATAATTAAATGTTTAATCTTGACCGTTCACATCAGTGAAAATATTTTTTTTTTTAAAGAAAAACGTATTGAATGTTGTTATGTGGAAGCCTGTAACGGTAACAATTCCAAGAGTCAGTGATCGCCCTTTGCTCTTCTCAATTTGATTAGTTGCATTCTCTTTAATTCTCATTTACGTTTTCATGAAACCTTTCACATTCACATTCTAAATTGAAATACATTAAACCAAACTTGCTATATATAATGAGAACAACACCACTTACTCATCAGAAGATTTATTTAAAATTCTACTTCTCTCCTACTTTCTTTTCTATCTTCACACTCGGAAACTCTTTGCAGAGGAGGTTATTTTTTTTTTTCCTTTTATACATTTATTCTGCTTGTATTATTTGTATGTTTCAAATTATAAAAACTGATGAGTACGTTTTAATCCCCAATTTCAGTATTGTTTTTATTTAATGATCTCAAATTCTTCTATTCCCCAAATTCAATATTTTAAACTCTTTATTTGTATCATGACCCAAATTAGTAGGCCATCGCATTTTGAGGTTAATTTGGAGATGTTAAGTGAATCGTAGAAATTGACTGGGTGGTTGGCAATTTTAATCTTGGAGGTCACACATGGGCCATTACATTCTCGCCATATGCTAGTTTGCCATGGGACATTAGATTGCATGTTTCACTATTGACTGAGACAAGAACAGAAATGGCTTTAGAAGTTGAATATAGCCTGTTTGACCATCAAAATGGGAGATATTCAGTTGAGGGTCTGAACAATGCGAAGACTTGGGGAAAGGTTTCTGAACAATGCGAAGACAGGGAGAAATTATAATGAGAGATCATTTCATGGACAATACAACTTTTCGATTGAAGTATCTGAAAGATGACTGTTTCATGCTTAAGTGTTCTGTGAAATTGGTTAAACCATTGTGGGTCGAATCAAGAAAGAAGCGAGTTATCGTGCCATCTTCTGATTTTCTTCAGCATTCCAAACAGTTCTGGGACAGTAGAGAAGGTGCAGATGTAGTGTTCCGAGTCGGTGAAGAAATATTTTCTGCACATCGGACCGTGTTAGCGGAACGCTCGTCAGTTTTCAAGGCTGAATTTTTTGGGCCGATGCTGGAGAGCAAAACTGAATGTGTAAAGATTAAAGATATTAAGCCAGAAGTTTTTAAACTCATGCTACATTTTGTGTACACTAACACTATCACTCTTAATGAGGATGTATCATTTGAAATGTCTCAGCATTTGCTGGCAGCCGCAGATCGGTATGGATTGGAAAGGCTGAAGCTGATCTGTGAAGAGAAATTAAGTGATAGCATTGATGTCGAAAATGCTACAGATATCTTGGTTTTTTCTGATAAGCATAATTGTGACCAGCTGAAGGAGATATGTCTTGATTTTGTTGCTTCTGAGAAGAATCTACAGGCTGTGATGGCAACTGATGGAAACCAGTCCTTTTATACTAAGAGACTCATTAGAGACGGTAGATTGTAAGAGGAAATGTATTTAAAAACATCCCCTTGTTAGGCTACTGGGGAATGAGTCTAAACGGGTCTGGATGACTCGAGTAATGGCTGTGCTGTGGGGGGTTTGGAGACAGAGGAATGCATGCATTTTTGGTCGGCAATGGAAGCCTGCTTGGTAACTGGTACGAGATATTAAAGAGGAGACGGAGATGTGGCTTAAGTGTTGTAAAAATAAGAATGCTATCTGTTGTGGTTTGACTGGCTGATAGCGGGAGGGTGTGGTGATTTAGTTTTTTTGAAGTTGTAAACAAATCTCCTTTTGTACACTGGATAGTCTCTATCTAGATATCAAAAAAAAAAAAAAAAAAAAAATCATCCCCTTGTTAGCAGTTAGAACTGGGTGATATATATTCGGCATTTTCAATATAAAATTTTGCTCATTTCAAGCGTTTGATATTCATGACAATTCAATTTTTATTGTCATTGGTTATTGTATTTTAGGTTCTTTACTTATTTATAATTAAGATTGCAGTTCGTGGACAATGATATTTGATGTTGTGTACAAATTATAAATTTACAATGGTGTATTAATTTACTTAATTTACTTCAATGGTCACACCACATTAATTCTTCTAAAAGTAATTATTTCATCAAAAGTTGTACTTTCCAAGTTAAAATATTTATGCCATTTGAGTCCCAATTACATCCAGAATAAAGTCTGAATTGTATCCACTGCCCTTCCATTTTATCTTCAACTTTCAAATACATACATAATCGAGTGCTAGGTCGATGCCAATTTTATGTATAAAAAGTTGAAAATATTTAACTCTACTTTGATCAGCACCAAAGGATTTCAAAAAACTTAATTTGTTAATATGGATAGAGAATATGTATATATGTCGTTTCTTCACACTCAAGATGCTTCCTCAGAATGAACTTGAAATGCCTTTAATTACTTTTTATATGAAAATAGATATATCAGTAAAAGGATGGACCAAACTTATTCGAGGTTAAATTTAGATTTATTAAACACTTTTATAAGTTGGATGTATGTTTTCGGTGAAAAAAAGGAGATTTCTGAACCTTTATGGGTTTATCCTAATCTCCTAACAGAGATAAAAGTTTGGTCTCTTACAAACATGAGCAGCATACTATGTTAATCATTAGTTCTCTCTAAAAAGTAAACTAAAATTAATAAGCAATGTTGGAGTCTCAAAGTTATATGTATTTAAATTATTTCCCTGATAAACCAAATAATATATTTTATGTATTTTACTATTTGTAGATAGGAAAAACCTTAATTATTAATTCATAAAATCATAGATATATTGCAATAGCATTAAAATGTTAACTGATATGACTTTAAGTGTGTGAACCTAAATTGTTGAATTCTATTCACTAATAATTAACGTGTTAATATAAAACATTGTAATTATTATTTTGAATATAACATAATATGAATTAACAAAACTAACAACAATTTTAAATAATATTAAGATTAAAAGAGCCTGATAAAAACAGATCATGTTTCAACTGTCAGGCAAAGCTAGGTCGGAAAATATCCGGCAGGCACCAAAGCTACATTTTTGAGTTAGCATTGAACGAATTAGTAAAAAAATAAAATAGCTCTCTAATTTGAGTTAGCATTGCCGATCTAAATGCGTAATAGAGAAAATAAAAGCATTTAATATAGGCTAAAATTGTAAAAGAAGCGGATTATGGTGGATATGGAAAATAATATTAGCCGAAATTTTTATTCATGTCCTCCATTAATTTAATATACCTCAATCACTATAAATTCTGGCGATTCTCATCATTTTTAAAATTTGAGGAATAATTGAGGAGTAAAATTGTTTAAATTTTTTTAATGATTAATATGAACCTCGCAATATAAAACCCTAACTAAATTATTAATAATTTATTTTTTTCGATTAAAAATTGTCACTCTCCAACAACAGGGCAGATAACCCGCCGCGCTTATCAGCACAAGGCGATTCTATCATGTTAAACAATCATATATAGATATACATATATTACCAATGACAAAAACAAGAACCACACACATAAAGAAACATTATAAGAAACATTATTTTAATTTTCTAATTCACATGAAATAAACAAACCGAGAATAAACCCTTTATGTTATAATAAAATACAATCTAAATACCATAGAGGATTTATGTTTGTAACAAACAAATAATTCATTTTGTAGCATGTTCTACAGTTCTCTGGTTCTACATTAATTGAACTTGTCTAGCGCTTTGCATCTAGAATCCACTGAGGTGGAAAAAATATGAGAGATTGAAAATCTCCCAGTGTGGTATTTAGTTCCAGTTGAGTTACCCAAAATGCAATGATCATAAATCTTATTTAATGCACAAATGTTTTTGCAAAAAAAAAAATAAATAATTTTCTATCTTGCGATCCAAATTCAACACTTATCTAACTACGGGTCATGCGCTACCACAAATACGGTGCCTACACAATTTTTGTTATGACTAACACATGTCATGCAAGGTAATACGTCCAATCTTGGAGGACATCATTGGTTAAATGTTAAGCTTGCTGGCTCTGAAGGATATTTGTTATTGAGTTACACAGAATGAGTGTAATGTGTAACAAATTTTGGAAAATACTGTATAAAATTGAGAAGATATTCATTTGATAATAGAGAAGTGAAGATAAAAGAAGAGAAGAAATAAAAATTATATTTCTTAATTATCTTTAAATTTGTATTAAAGGAATGAGAAAGAGAAAGACAATCGAAACAGATTGATTGTAGTAAGTTTCAATTATCCATTAAAACATTAAATATAAGCAAAATTGCTTACTAACCGAAATAGTATCACTAAAAATCAAAACACATATTTTATTTTATGTGTTGAAAATGTTATTGTGGATACTAATTTAAGAAAATAGTTTAAATTCGATTTACTCTGATATCTAAGATTAAACATTGAAAAAGTTATATAATTTTATTTAATAAGTATTATTATCAATAGTGGCTAACAATTTAAAATGACTAACGAAGTGAATTGAAAATTATAACTGAAAGATATATATAGTAGCTTTCACAAACAATTCATTTTTATTCATGACTTAAAAGCATGTGTCGACTTTAAAATTCACACCATATTTATGAGAGGAATCTAATTAACAATTGAAAAAAGTGTGAACGAAGAATAACCATTAATTAGTCCAATAGCCTATTATTTTAATCAAATTCACTTCCATGTTTTGCTCCTCCATCAGTAATTTTTCTCATAAAATAGGTATGAACAAACAAATAAAACTAATGAGAAATTTTGAAGATGTGATAAATTGAATTGATAAGCACATCAAGGTTTATTACGCCTCTGATTTACTGTCTTTGTATGTGGTGCTAAAGATCAATTTATTTACAACTCAACATCCAGAAATAATATTCGCGAATTAAAAAAACATTGGATTGGTGATTCATTGAAGTATATATATATCACTTGATATATGTGCTAGTCCAATGCGAAGTGACGATACAAAACTTGGATATTAATTTACACTATAATTATATTATAATTCTTTCTTGTAAATCTGGAGGGCTAATAATAAAAATAAATTTAAATATTCATTAGTGTACAAAAAATAAATAGAACACCACACTCCCACCAACCTTCCCTTATTCTTTATTTCATATAAACTTGAATCAATTCTTATATCAATAAGCTGCTGGCTATATAGCCGAATACAAGAAATGTATTAGGCACGCCTATCCTAGAAGGAAATAAATCATCTCTTGCTTTTTCTATTTTCTTTCTATTTTATAATATCTTAATCTATACAAATAGGAAACAGATCAATCTAACAAATAAGGAAACTAATAATATGGCACCTCTGTATGATGCACTGCCATATAGGTCAAATTAATGACCTTCCTTAACACCCTCTCTCAAGTTGGCAGGTAGATATCTACCATGTCCAACTTGACAATTAACTGCTCAAATATTCTCATAGAAACTGCCTTTGTTAGCACATCTGCTAGCTATTCTTCTGACCTCACATATGGAAATGATATGATCTTATGCTCCAAGTTGTGTTTGATAAAATGTCTGTCGATTTTTACATGTTTCGTGCGATCATGTTGTACCGGGTTATGTGCAATTTCAATAGCAGACTAGTTGTCACAATACAAAAACATTTCTTCTTGTGGTTTATATCCTAACTCAGTCATGAGTTTCCTTAGCCACAACAGTTCGCAAAGACCTTTAGACATTCCTCTAAATTCTACCTCTGCACTTGATAAAGCAACCACATTCTGCTTCTTGCTTCTCCAAGTAACAAGGTTTCCTCCCACAAATGTGAAGTAACCAGATGTTGATTTATGATCATTAATATTTCATGCCCAATCTGCATCTATATAACCCGAAATCTTCAAATGCCCATTCTTCTTGAATAATATCCCTTTTCCCGGATTCTTCTTGAGATATCTCAAAATTCTCATCATAGCCTCTAAGTGCTTTTCACTTGGTGCATGCATGAATTGGCTTACTACACTCACTGCATAAATATCTGGTCTGGTATGTGACAATTAAATAAGTTTCCCTATCAATTTTTGGTACCGTTCCTTGTTGGTGGTCTTATCATTCGAGTTTTCCTCTAACCTCAGATTTTGGAAACTATGGATTTGGCTGCCGGAAGTCAATTTCTTTCCATAAACCCTGCAGCTCATTATAATAATTTTCTAGAGAACCTCCTGATTGTTTCAACTGGTTAACTTTCTGTTGGAGATCATAAATTTGAGATGAATCACCATCGTCAAAGAAGGTGGTTGCCAAAGCATCCCACACTTCGCTTGCGGTAGGATACCGATGGAAATTCCCTATTAAACTAGAATCAAGGGAATTGAGGATTAAACCTTTTACCATGGAGTCTTGCATCTTCCATTGGTCGAAACCAGCATCAGTAGCTTGTAGTGCTACTTTATCTCCCTTCACAAAGCCGAGCTTTCCCTTGCCTGCGAGATAGGTCTCTATCATGGAAAGCCACATCCCATAGTTCGTACCATCAAGCTTGACATTGATCATGTTCACCGGTACTTCAACCGGTACAGCCGAGTTCTTTTGGGTTTGGAGGAGTTCCTTTAGCGCCTGGAGAAGAGTCATGTCCCCTTGGCTTTTCTCGCCGAGGTCTTGGCCAGTAGCAATCTCTTTACCCGCCATTACTCCTTACAAGTAATTAACAGGTTCTATGATCGAAATCGCTCTGATACCATGTACAAAAAATAAATAGAACACCACACTCCCACCAACTCTCCCTTATTCTTTATTTCATATAAACTTGAATCAATTCTTACATCAATAAGTTGCTGGCTATATAGCCGAATACAAGAAATGTATTAGGCACGCCTATCCTAAAAGAAAATAAATCATCTGTTGCTTTTTCTATTTTCTTTCTATTTTATAATATCTTAATCTATACCAATAGGAAACAAATCAATCTAACAAATAAGGAAGTAGCTCAAATTACATTAATTTAGAAAGAGTCAAAACAACTCAAAGAAAGCTCCTCAAGAATTGGACAAAATACACAAACCAGCTTTAAGAGAGAGTCAAAACAACAACCAAGCAGCAAAGATGCAGAGACACATGCTATCTTATAAAAGAGTTGAAGGAGATCACCTAAGCGACAAAGTGTGATAACACTACTTGGCTTGATGAAAGAGCGGACAAAAAAAATTTATATCCAAGTTAGATTCTACGGTTCCAACTTGAGGAACTTGTTGAAGATAAAAAAAAAATCAAGTAAATATATTGATCACAGATAAATTAAAGATCAATTGATACTAATTAGTAGATATAACAAATAATGATATTAGGAAATATTTTAATAGCTCTTTAAATTCTGTAGAGACACGTACCTTATAAGAGATTGAATATATAACAATCAAAATTCAATTAAGTAATTAACTTTCCTTTCAAATATCATCAAACTACAAATTAAACTAAAATAATTATTACATGCTTCAAATAAGGATATGACATCATATTTCTTTGAGCGGATCATTATCACACTTTATTTATGATGCTCCTGCGGTTTATCATCACACTTGAAGACCTTTCAACTCCCTCGATAATTGGTCATTTACCCAATTGCATGACCATTAATTTATTTCTAACAAATTCATATCATTCTTATCCTCCAATAAATCATGATTTTTTTTAGATAGCAATAAACGTAAATTTTTAAATTGAACCAGAACAGCTTGATTTTCTCTATTAAAATATCTATATTGAAATACTTATTAGTTATATTCGCTACTCTTATTCCAGGGGGGTCTTTAATAAAAAAAAAAAAAAAAAGTGGAGAAGTGACTAAAGTATCTAAGTGGAGAAAATACACAAGCCAGCTTAAGGCAGATCGAATCAAAACGACTAGCCAATTAAGCGGCAAAGGTGTAAAGACACATGCTAGCTTGAAAAAGAGATGAAGAAGACCACCTAAAAGCAAAGTGTGATGACACTAGCTAGCTTGAAAAAAGAACCGACGAAAAAGAATTACACACAAGTTGGATTCTACGATTCCAACTTAAAATTAGTGTTGAACATAAAAAAAAAATCAATTAGATATTAATTATATTAACAACAGATAAATTTGGGATCAATTAGGGCTGGCAAATAAACTCGTTGCTCGTCGATCGATTGTGACTCGCATGCTAACAACTCGTTCGTTAGTGGACCTAGCTGTTAACGAGCCAGCTCATCACTAGCTCGATCCAAAATTAACAAGTTTGAGCTGGGGCCTAGCTCGCTCACGAGCTAGCGAGCCAGCTCGGTACAAGTATGAATTTATGTGAATTTCATATGCATGAATTTATTTTGTGGACTATATTTGTATGAATTTGGAGATTTAGTATTTTAGTATGTATGAATTTAGTTACAAACTTAATTTATGGTAATTGACTTTATAATACATTATCTAATATATTTGAGCTTTTGGTTCACGAGTTTTCATGAGCTGGCTCGACTCGCTCGTTGCCAAATCAAGCAAGCCATGAGTTTGATTTATCTCGGACCGAGCTAGCTTGTTGCCAGCCCTAGGATCAATTAATATTAACTAGTATTTATAGCAAATCATGTTATTAGGAAGTATTTTAATGGCTTTTTATATTCTTTAGTGAGAGCCACCTTAAGAGATTGAAATAACAATCAGATATATTTCAAAAAAAATAATTATCTTTTCTTTCAAATTTCATCAAACTACAAATTAAAAAATATAATTATTAATGCTTCAAAATATGACATCATATCTCTTGCTGCCGTTCATTGTCACACTATTTATTATGATGCTCATATATATGGCTTATTAGAACACTTGAGGAACTTTCAACTCCCTCGTCAACTGTGATAGGTACTTGATCAATTGCTCAATTGCAGGACCATTAATTTATTTCTAACAAATTAATATCATCCTTATCCTCCAATAAATCAGGAATTTTTTTAAATAACAATAAACTAAAAAATTTAATGGGTCAAGAACAGTTCCATCAGAAGTTAACTAGAAAAAAAAAAAAAAAAAAAAAAAAAAAACTCTATCGAATCATTGGTTCGGTGGAGGTTGAGAGATCTGGCTTTACCGAACCAATTTATACTAATTATATTGATGATAGGTAAATTAAAGATCAATTGAAATAGCAATCAAAATATTTTAATGATATTAGAAAATATTTTAATAGCTCTTTAAATTCTGTAGAGACACGTAACTTATAAGAGAATTGAAATAGCAATCAAAATTCAAAATAATAATTATTTTTCTTTCAAATATCATCAAACTACAAATTAAACTAAAATAATTATTACATGCTTCAAATAAGGATATGACATTATATTTCTTAGAGCGGGTCATAATTATCACTTTATTTATGATGCTCCTGCGGTTTATCATTACACTTGAAGACCTTTCATCTCCCTCGTTAACTGTGATAGATAATTGGCCATTTACCCAATTGCAGAACCATTAATTTATTTCTAACAAATTCAAATCATTCTTATCCTCCAATAAATCATGATTATTTTTTAGTTAGCAATAAAGATAAAATGTTAAATTGAACAAGAACAGCTCGATTTTCTCTGTTAAAATATTGAAATACTTATTCGTTATATTTGCTCCTCTTATTCGTTCATTATCACACTATTTATTATGATGCTCCTGTGGTTCATTACAACACTTAAAGACCTTTCAACTCCCTCGTCAACTGTAATAGGTATAGAATTGGTCAATTGCCCAATAGCAGGACCATTAATTTATTTCTAACAAATTAAGATCATCTTATCCTCCAATAAATCAGGATCTTTTTTAAATAACAATAAACATAAAAAATTTAATGGAACAAGAACAGTTCCATCAGAAGTAAACTAGAAAAAAAAAAACAACTCTATCGAATCATTGGTTCGGTGGAGGTTGAGAGATCTAGCTTTACCGAACCACTGGTTTGGTGAAAAACAAATTGATTGGGACAATCTTCGAAAAGATCACTAAAGTATTTACAGTTAGTATTAGTTAGCATGTGCAAGTCTTTATACATAATATAATATATTAAGTATTTATATCTAAAATATATATATTTGTGGACATTTAAATTATTTGAAAAAAAACTGAATAGTTGACGCTAGTTTGACTTTAATTTAAATTGAAATCATCTAAACAAAGAAAGAGGTCCATACAATTTGGAGGGATCCAATTCTGTTGTTCTTCAAATAGGAGAGCATAATCCTGCTATTCAAAATCTAACCGTTGAATTCTGCCTTAGTGAGAATGTCAGCATCTGACTCGCATGCTAACAACTCATTCGTTAGTGGACCTAGCTGTTAACGAGCCAGCTCATCACTAGCTCGATCCAAAATTAATAAGTTTGAGCTGGGGCCTAGCTCGCTCGAGAGCCAGCTCGGTACAAGTATGAATTTGTGTGAATTTCGTATGCATGAATTTATTTTGTACACTATTTTTGTATGAATTTGGAGATTTAGTATTTTAGTATGTATGAATTTAGTTACAAACTTAATTTATGGTAGTTGACTTTATAATACATTATCTAATATATTTGAGCTTTTGGCCCACGAGTTTTCACGAGCTGGCTCAGCTCGCTCGTTGCCAAATCAAGCAAGCCACGAGCAACTTTTTCAGCTCGTATCTAAATATTGGCTCACTCATGACTCGTTCATTGCTAAAACGTGCAAGCCATGAGTTTGGTTTATCTCGGACCGAGCTGGCTTGTTGCTAGCCCAAGGATCAATTAATATTAACTAGTATTTATAGCAAATCATGTTATTAGGAAGTATTTTAATGGCTTTTTATATTCTGTAGTGAAAGGCACCTTAAGAGATTGAAATAACAATCAGATATATTTCAAAAAAAATAATTATCCTTTCTTTCAAATTTCATCAAACTACAAATTAAAAAAATATATATTAATGCTTCAAAATATGACATCATATCTCTTGCTGCCGTTCATTATCACACTATTTATTATGATGCTCCTATATATGGTTTATTAGAACACTTGAGGAACTTTCAACTCCCTCGTCAACTGTGATAGCTACTTGATCAATTGCTCAATTCCAGGACCATTAATTTATTTCTAACAAATTAAGATCATCCTTATCCTCCAATAAATCAGGATCTTTTTTAAATAACAATAAACATAAAAAATTTAATGGAACAAGAACAGTTCCATCAGAAGTAAACTAGAAAAAAAAAAAAAAAAAAAAAAAAAAAAAAAAACAACTCTATCGAATCATTGGTTCGGTGGAGGTTGAGAGATCTAGCTTTACCGAACCACTGGTTTGGTGAAAAACAAATTGATTGGGACAATCTTCGAAAAGATCACTAACGTATTTACAGTTAGTATTAGTTAGCATGTCCAAGTCTTTATACATAATATAATATATTAAGTATTTATATCTAAAATAAATATATTTGTGGACATTTAAATTATTTGAAAAAAAAACTGAATAGTTGACGCTAGTTTGACTTTAATTTAAATTGAAATCATCTAAACAAAGAAAGAGGTCCCTACAATTTGGAGGGATCCAATTCTGTTGTTCTTCAAATAGGAGAGCAGAATCCTGCTATTCAAATTCTAACCGTTGAATTTGCCTTAGTGAGAATTATGTCAGCATCTGACTCGCATGCTAACAACTCATTCGTTAGTGGACCTAGCTGTTAATGAGCTAGCTCATCACTAAGGCAATAAAATTGAATCTTGTATACTGTAAAATTGAATCTTCTACACAATAAAATTTACAATTGAATCTTGTATACTGTAAAATTGAATCAGCAGAACTGTAAAATTGAATCTTATATACAGTAGAATTTTCAATTGAATATTGTTCGGATGAATAAGAAGCCTCATCTTGGTAGCTTCTACCAAGTTTTCAAAAAAAAAGAATAAGAAGCCTCTCTATCATTTCTTTCTTTCAGATTTTCACAAGATGAATACTGTAAAATTACAAGATGAATACTGTAAAATTACAAGATAAATACTATAAAATCAACAAATCAAAACTCCATATCGCCTTTCTATCATCTCTTTCCTTCAGATTTCCACAAGATGAATACTGTAAAATGACAAGATGAATACTGTACAATTAAAGAGACAATACTATAAAATTAACAGATCAATACTCCATATCGTCTCTCTATCATCTCTTTCTTCTAGATTTTCACAAGATGAATACTATAAAATTACAAGATGAATACTGTAAAATTACAAGATAAATACTGTAAAATTAACAGATTAATACTCCATATCGCCTCTCTATCATCTATTTCCTCCAGATTTTCACAAGATGAATACTGTAAAATGACAAGATGAACACTGTAAAATTACAAGATAAATACAGTAAAATTAACAGATCAATTCTCCATATCGCCTCTTTATCATCTCTTTCCTCCAGATTTCATTTGAAATGCTAGATCTGTTATTGTATACAACGAAAACAACAAATTCAACATAAATAACTTACTAGATTTGAATTTTGCCGTGCTCTTCAACAAAAATAACTTCTATTCGATTGTGCTCCACGATTGAAGGTTTCATTGCGATTATGTATAAAATGGATTGTAGGAGAGGAGGCCGTTCAGATCTGCACGATCGATCTAATTAAACCTGAGCAAAGAAATTTGAATAACACTCTGTTTGAATAACACTCTTCCATGGCGATATTTCCTCAGGCGATTGAATGGAACCATCCGAGAAGAAATGGTCCAATCGGAGATGACGTACTGATTAGAAATCCATATTTGATTAGAAATCGCCTGGACAAAACAAGAACTTAAAAGCAGATCAAGCCCGTCACTCATACAGTCCATATCTGATTAAAAATCCATTGAATGGAACCATCGGAGATGACGTACTGAGTCAGAACGAATAGCGAGAAATGGTCGAACGAAGCCATCCGAGAAGAAATCGATCTTGCATCCTCCAAGAAGCGAAGGCCGGATTGGTTTGAAACTGGCGTTGCGTGAAAGAGGAAGGCAATCACCAAATGTGGAGAAAATCAGATCGGATTTGAAAATATCGGAAATGAAATTCAAAAAAAGAAAGGTCCCGTCGTCTGTCGATGTTTAAATAGGCCGTTATAAATTAGATAGCGGGGAGACAGTTGAAGACAGTTAAACCGGGAATGGATAGTGTTGTGGACAGATGGTGGACAAAACCCAGTGGACAGAAACCTTTTCTCAATAAGAAATAATGAGAAGAGTTGAGAGGTAAATATAATATATTGAAGTCTTGAAGGATAAATAAGAAAATAAGCAAGAGTTGAAGGGCACATAAGAAATTATTATTTTCTGAATTCATTTGGAATAATGAGGTGTAAGTTTGACAGAATAAATTGAGAGAAAATTATTCCACAGTGAAATTCGTACAAAATCGGAGAGAAAGTTCTACGAAAATTGGAGAAAATTTGTATAGGAGTAGAGATGGAGCCAATAAAATTATATACAATGATAAATTCTTTTTTTTTTATATTATATACAAGAGTAAAGCTAGCGTGTGACATGCTCACCAAGAAAGTTTGAGTTGGGGCCTAACTCGCTCGCAAGCTGGCGAGCCAGCTCGGTACAAGTATGAATTTGTGTGAATTTCATATGCATGAATTTATTTTGTGCACTATATTTGTATGAATTTGAAGATTTAGTATTTTAGTATGTATGAATTTAGTTACAAACTTAATTTATAGTAGTTGACTTATATTTCATCTTATTCCTCGATTGACTGATCATCAATCAAACTTAAACATATATGATGCCCTCTTTAAGACTTCAATTAATTAATTAATTACTGCATTCTGTCTAGGGGTGTCAACAGGATACAGATCGGGTGGAGGTACTTTTTATACCCATAACCATTATGATAATTAAAAATAATCTTTACTCTTAGTACCTGCCTTTTTTAATACGGTACGGGTCGGGTAACAGATAAAAAAGTGTCATTGACATTTCGATTTGTATTTTCGATAAAATATTTTTCAAAACAAGAAAAACAGAAAATAAATAAATAATGAATATATACAACTAATTTGCATTATGAAAATTTAATAAAATAAAAAAAAATTATTGAATCATGTATCATCTTTATACAAATATATATCTATACATATAATTTTATTTTTAGAAATTATCTTATAAGAAAACGGTAAGTTAACGGAAAGAAATCGTTACCCTTACCCGTACCCGATAAGTTAACGGAAAATAATTCTTACCCTTATCCGTGCTTTGAGATATGATACGGATCAAGTAAGGGGTAAAAGGATGCCATTGACACCCCAAATTCTGTCCCTCGTGCCATTTCAACATTAATATATAAACTTAGTTGAGACTTGAGACTGAAGAAAAAGAGGTGCCATTGAGAAATAAGCATCTTATTATCTCATTCATATTAATATATTCGTTCTCTGATTATTTGTTTCTGAAAAAGAGGTGCCATTTGAATATTAGCACGACGCATTCTATTGTTTCATTTGTTTGAAAATATAGATGCACATAACATAAAAAATTACCATCTTAATTTGGAGACGTGGATGTAATTGCCCATTTTTTTTAGTATTAAAATTTAAAGACCTGCATTATTCTTTTTAAGAAATTCAAAATATTTAAAACTCGATAATCATAATTAATCCTAAAGGCTCACGAGCAATGAGCCGCTATTTATAACATGCTATTAAAAATATTTATTACACTATGACAGTTACAACAGGGCAAATTCATACACATAATTGATAATTTAATAAAATGTTATAAATTTTAAATATAATATTTTATATTTGTGATAAATTGATAATTTTTGGCCAATTGTTCTATACTTAATATTATTATTAAAAAAACAATTATCAAATATTAAACATTTATCTTGATATTTAGTGCAACTTATGAAATATTAGATCAAACAATTTAAAAGATGGCGAGTCATTAGATTAAATTATATATTTTATGTATAAACATATGTATTTTAAACCAATACATTTAAAAAATAATTTAGTTCTCTATGTACCAATTGTTGCATATGGGATGGCATCACATGCGATGAGCAAACAGGTCCATCTTGGGTGAACTCAACTCAGCTTTATTCAATCTCAGTTCTCTTCGGTATCTCAACCTTGCTTTCAACAGATTCATTAATATTCCCCTTCCACAGACTGGGTTTGAGCGACTTGGTAATTTAACCCATCTCGACTTATCCGCTTCTGGCTTTACTGGTGCAAGTTCCAACAGGGATTTCTGCCCTTACAAATCTTATCTCACTTAACTTATCAGACACGTACCCCACGAGACTTATCCACAAACATCTATTCATACTACTACAATAGCTTGTATCGTCATGACACAAGCCTGAAAACCTTATTCAGCAACCTCACTAAGCTCCAAATTCTTTATTTGAATGGGTTGACATTTCACTCAATGTATCTGAGTGGGGACACGTCGGTCATACAAATATGAGATATCTAGAAGGACACGTCGGTCATACAAGTATGAGATATCTAGGACAGGTCGGTCATACAAATATGAGATATCTAGAAGGACATGTCGGTCATACAAATATGAGATATCTAGAAGGACACGTCGGTCATACAAATATGAGACATCTAGAAGGACAGGTCGGTCATACAAATATGAGATATCAGCCAATATGGTCTAATTAGATTTTTTTTTTTTCCTTCAAGCATAGATTTCATAGACCTAAAGACATAAAATTCGGCAATCAATATCTAACTAATTGATATTTTATTTCCTTCATGTAGTGTAGGATATGCAGTTAAAAAAATTATGATCATTATCTATTTAAAATTAAAGAAAGTCAATGATTTTAGTCTCATATATATAAAAATTATTTAATGATACCTTACAAATTTTATTCCTTTCAGAAAAAAATTAATTTATTTTGGTAAACTATGCCTAACATATATATTAAAAATATGTTAATGATTGATACACGTAAGTTTCTAAATTTTTTTGCAAAATATACATAAAAAATTTAAAATAATTATTTGACATATACTCATATATGTCTATTACAAATAACACTTTCGACATTCTTAGTATACAAATCAATAGTTCAAAATATCACTTTTCGTAATCCTTTACATGGCATAAATTAATAATTTGGTAGAGTTACTTAGTCAAACCTAATTAGTTTTAATATTAAATTTATTCAAATATAAGAAATGGATTTAGAAAATGTTAAAATTACATAGCGAACAACAAAATATGACCAAGTCTTGTATAAATTAATAGATTTGGTATAGTTAATTTTAAGTTTAAATAATGTGGATAAATTTAAATTCATTAAGGGTTTCTAGATCCATAAAATATTATGATTAATATGAAAATGATGCTATTAATTTTATAGAGTTATTAAGAAATGTTATTTGGTCTAAATTTTTTTATGAAAAGATGTAATTTTGTATACATTTTTTGTTGTTCTCTCATAATATGTTCCTGTTGCAATGCACGAGCATGATACTAGTAAGTTGTTCAAAGTATACATAACTTGCTAATTAAATTTTCAAATAATTCGACAATTAAGTTGTTGACCAACAAAATATAAGGTGTTGGCAAAATAACAATAATTCGACAATTAAAGTATAGATGATAATACAACAATAAATAAATTAAATTCTCAAATAATTTGACACTCTGACTTTAGTTGATAATACAAAAATTATCTTATACGAAAATGATAAGATAACGGGAAAAAATTGTTATTCTTACCGGTACTCGATAAGTTAATGGAAAATAATTCTTACCCGTGTTTTCTGATACGATATGGGTCAAGTAATGAGTAAGAGGATGCCATTGACACCCCTAATTCTGCAACATTAATATATAAACTTAGTTGAGACAATTGAGACTGAAGAAAAAGAGGTGCCATTAGAAATGAGCATCGATCTTATCTCTTTCATAGTAATACATTCGTTCTCTAATTATTTTTCTGAAAAAGAGGCGCCATTTGAATATTTGCGAGCACGACGCGTTCTATTGTTTCATTTGTTTGAAAAGAAAGATGCACATAACATAAAAAATTACCATCTTTGGAGACGTGCAATATGTAATTGCCCATTTTTTTTAGTATTAAAATTTAAAGACCTGCATTATTCTTTTTAAGAAATTCAAAATTTTTAAAACTTGATAATCGTAATTAATCCTAAAGGCTCGCGAGCAATGAGCTGCTGTTTATAACATGCTATTAAAAATATTTATTACACTATGACAATTACAACAGGGCAAATTCATACACATAATTGATAATTTCATAAAATGTTATAAATTTTAAATATAATATTTTATATTTGTGATAAATTGATAATTTTTGGCCAATAGTCCTATACTTAATATTATTATTAAGAAATCAATTATCAAATATTAAACATTTATCTTGATATTTAGTGCAACTTATGAAATATTATTTCCAACAATTTAAAAGATGGCGAGTCAATACATTAACTTATGTATTTTATGGATAAACATATGCATTTTAAACCAATACATTTAAAAAAAAGGGTTAATTTTTTGTGTACCCTTCAACTCTTTCTTATTTTCTTATTTACCCTTCAAGACTTCAATATATTATATTTACCTCTCAACTCTTCTCATTCTTTCTTATTTACCCTTTCTATTTAGTCAACACACTTTCATTTTAATATTTCTAATTATACCCCTCATTTATTTCATCTCCTTTAATTAAAGCAAATGAAAGGCATGTAAGAGAGACAATGGTAAGGCAAAGGATGAGGAGGAGAGGCCATTTTTTAGCTTCTCCTTCACTTCTCTAGCGGAGCTTTTTTATTCGCAACAATTTGGATCGGAGTGCGAGTTGTAGTGCGGATTTGGGTTTCTCGGTTACTTTTTGCACTTGGTTGGGAAAGCATTAGACGAGTAGATACCTTGAAGGATAAAGGAGAGAAGAAATGTAAAGTGAATATTATAAAAAAAAAATGTGCTTTGGTAAGCTGCTAACCCGACCACTGTTGTCTCTCTTCTCTCTCTCATGACTTCATTTGGTTTAATTGAAAGAGATGAAATAAAGGAGGGGTATAATGGAAAATATTAAAATTAAAGTGTGTGAACTAATTGTAAGAAGTAAATAAGAAATAATGAGAAAAGTTGAGAGGTAAATATAATATATTGAAGTCTTGAAGGATAAATAAGAAAATAAGCAAGAGTTGAAGGGCACATAAGAAATTATTATTTTCTGAATTAATTTGGAATAATGAGGTGTAAGTTGACAGAATAAATTGAGAGAAAATTATTCCACAGTGAAATTCGTACAAAATCGGAGAGAAAGTTCTACGAAAATTGGAGAAAATTTGTATAGGAGTAGAGATCGAGCCAATAAAATTATATACAATGATAAATTCGGAGTCACATTATTTTATTTTCACACAAGTTAAAAAAAATATATATATGTACCACAGTGAAATTCATGTTTTCTTCAACTACAAACTCACCAGGGGTGCAAAAGGAGCGGATAATGCTAATACTAAATTCATATCCGTCTTTCAATGAATGGATATGAATACAAATATAAATAGTAAACAGACATCAAAACTCAAAATCAAATCCATGAATAAGAATACAATTAAGAATATGTAGCGGATGATTGTTGGATAATTGAGTCGTATGAACTTTAAGACATAAATACATATTAACAAAATTTAAATATGAAAATTCATCTATTTAATGAACAAAAATTGGCAGTTATGAAAACCAACTCAATAGTTGTCAAAATAAAATTTTGACTTTAGATGTTCTTCGTAATTTAGATAAAACGTGTATAAAATTTAGTTTAATGTGAGATCAGAAATTTAGATAAGATGTGAAAATTGTGATATAACAATCCGATAAAGTAACTGATAATATCCCACTTCCCTCACTTTTATGACTTGGACTCATAAAATGTAATTCCCTAGTCACCTAACATTGAAAGACCAAATTAAGATTTCAATTTATGCTAGTGCAACTTCCAAGTTATTTCCTTTTCCCTGCTTTAGCTAACATTCAAAGAATTCCCATTGCTTTATTTTGGGTATTTACAAGACCAAAAACCTTATTTTGATACAGGAATCTTCTTCCAAGAGTTTTTTAATTCATTTTCTATCAAGTGTCTGTGTCTCCACTTGTTCCCAAGGACGACAATAATTAATTATAACTTTGATCAAAGAAATTAAGGGCCCGCTATCAACATCATATATAGCCTTTATTTTATTTTTTTCCATTCTAAGTCAATCTAAAAATCAAAGTCTTCCTATGGGAATTAAATACAAAATTAATCTGCTACAGGTAATTAAAGAACTCTGTTTTGCGCTTTGTGATTATTGCGTGCTCTACTTCACAATCTGTCAAATCATGAACGCGCGTTCCAATAATTTTTCTCTTTATTAATTTTAATTTTTTTAATTCTTAGGTTTGCTCTTATATATATCATACTTAACTAAATTCAATCAAGCACCGCTCCAAGTAGTCCTGCTTTCTCTTTTTCTTTACTGCAATGACGCTTGTTGCACTTGTTTCCATATCACTTGTTCTCCTCTTTCTCTCCATCAAAACCACTACTCTAACACAAGCCTACTGCCTTCCCGACCAACGTGATGCCTTGATTCAACTCAAGCAAGGTTTCAACACCACTGAAGTACTCCATACATGGAATGCAGGTACCGATTGTTGCATATGGGATGGCATCACATGCGATGAGCAAACAGGTATGGTGATTGAAGTCAACCTTTTTAACAGGTCCATCTCGGGTGAACTCAACCCTGCTTTGTTCAATCTCAGCTCTCTTCAGTACCTCAACCTGGCTTTCAACAACTTCTTTAATGGTTCCCTTCCACAGACAGGGTATGAGCGACTTGGTAATTTAACCCATCTCGACTTATCCTGTTCTGGCTTTACTGGTCAAGTTCCAATAGGCATTTCTGCCCTTACAAACCTTATCTCACTTAACATATCAAACAACCCACGAGACTTATCCACAAACTTCTATTCATACTACCTCAATAACTTGTATCTTCATGACACAAGCTTGAAAACGTTACTCAGCAACCTCACCAAGCTCCAAATTCTTTATTTGGATATGGTTGACATTTCACTCAATGCATCTGAGTGGGGAAAAGCAGTTTCTCAAGTAGGCCCAACTCTTCAAAAGCTATCCATGCAAGGATGTGGATTAATGGGAAATTTTCCAGATGAAATATTCAACCTTACAAATCTAACAGAACTAGATTTATCAGACAACCCAATGTTTCTGGATCAATTGCCAGATTCAATTAGAAATTTGCAATATTTATCGATATTGGGTCTTTCCAACTGTAACTTGTATGGAGAAGTTCCGCCTTCAATAACAAACCTTACAAGACTTGAATATTTAAACTTGGGGTCAAACGGATTGACAGGTACAATACCCATGTATTTGTTTTCTCATCCTTCTATGAAATCATTGGATCTATCAAATAACCAATTATCCGGACATATACCTGAGTTCTCAAATGGATCATCAATTTTTGAATATATTGATCTTCACTCCAACAATATTCAAGGACAGTTGCCAATGTCCATTTTCAATTTCCCCAAACTCGTTCACTTAGATATTTCATCAAATAACTTCACTGGTACATTAAATTTAGACATCATCAAGCACAATAAGAAGCTTGATATTATGGATCTCTCAAACAACATGTTGTCCATCATAGAAGACAAAAACCATAACGAGTCGTTCTATGCTTCCTTTCCCCATATGTCAGAGATAAGGTTGGCATCGTGTAATTTAACAAAGTTCCCTTCTTTTCTTAGGTACCAAACAATTATTTACACCATAGACCTCTCAAATAATAAGATTGATGATGTTATACCGAATTGGTTATCTAGTAAAGTACATATTGAAATCCTTAATTTATCACATAATTTCTTTACTAAAATTGAGGGGCATGCACATTTTACCTCTCTCCACAATCTGTTTTCTCTTGATATCCATTCCAACAGGATTTTAGGACCTTTACCTCTCCTCCCACCGGGATATATTGACTACGTGGATTTCTCATCCAACTACTTTTTTTCGTGGCCTGCATATTTTGTTTCCATCCGCTCTTATCTTTCGATCTCTAACAATAGCCTCACTGGAGAGATCCCGCTTTCCATTTGTAATGCAACATCCCTACTAGTGCTTGATCTTTCATATAACAATTTAACCGGTACAATCCCTGCTTGTCTTCTAGAAAATTGTAGATATTTAGAAGTGCTTAACCTGAGAAGTAACAAATTAAGTGGGTCATTGTCACAATATATCAGTCACGGATACAACTTTATAACAATAGATTTAAATGGGAATGGAATACATGGAAGTTTGCCGCGGTCACTGCTGAACTGCAATGCTTTAGAGATCTTAGACCTCGGAAATAATCAAATAGTGGATACATTTCCCTTTTGGCTTGGAAATCTCAACAATTTAAGAGTGCTTGTCTTAAGATCAAATCAATTCTATGGCACAATTCCGAATATGGAAGCAAATTCAAAAACAAATCATTCCTTGTTTTCCACACTGAAGGTTTTTGATATTTCTTCAAATTGTTTCGAAGGCATTATCCCAAAAAAAATTTTCCAAAATTTGAAGGCCATGGGGACTAATTCAGAATATTCTAGTACAATTCCGTTTGGGCTTGTGTATTATTATATGAATTCAATTACAGTCATATCCAAAGGACAAGAGATGGAGATAAAGACATCACTCAGCATATTCAGTTCACTTGATCTATCACAAAATGGATTTTATGGGGAAATACCGGAAGATATCGGACAACTCAAGTCACTTGATGTGCTTAACCTATCACATAATGCCCTAACTGGTCCAATACCATCAGAATTTGCTAATTTATACCAACTTCAATCACTGGATCTCTCATCCAACCAGCTTTCTGGACACATCCCTCAAGAAATCACTTCTCTCACTTTTCTCTCTTCGCTAAATCTCTCATACAACAATTTGGTTGGTGAAGTACCCGAAGCCCGTCAGTTCTCAACCTTTTCAAATGATTCTTATTTGGGTAATCCCGGATTGTGTGGCGGTCCCTTATCACAGCAATGTCCAGCACCTCCTTCAAATCATGTGTTTAATGAAGGTTTGTCTTCAAAGTCTTCTACTGATAAAATTGAGCTCTCTGTTTCAATTGGATTGGGGTTAGGTATCGGGTTTGCCTTTGTAATTTGGGCTACGGTATTATGGGAGAATGGAAGAAAGTGGTTTAATTTCGTTATAGATGGGTTTTACATTCGATATTTTCACTAAAGGATATTTGGAAGAACTTTGCAATAATAAACGGGTATAGATTACTATGTACTTATTATATCATGTGAAGACAAAATTGAATTGGGCCTCTGGCCCCATATTGAAAATTCATGGAAATCATTTCCGAATGGAAATAAAAGGAAACAGAGAGAGAAAGAGAGTGAAGCCAATAGGTGAATAGAAGTGGTTTCTTCTTCTAGCTCTTTTTAGGGTTTGCTCTATTTGTATCAATTCACCAATACACTTGAGAATCTCTTAGTGTATGAAATTGTAAAAGAGTGTGTTATTGGCTTGATTATCTCTTTGTATGTGTAAAAACTCCTTGATATAGTGAATTTGCACCGTGCGCTCCCGTGGTTTTTTCCCAAAAGGGTTTCCACGTAAAATTTTATCTCTTTTATTTTCTGTGATTAATTACTTGTTTGTATTGGCTTTTTGTTTGACTTTCATATTTCTCTATTTGGTTGGGTATTGATATATGCCTACAAGATGTTCGACGAAATCACTTCTTGAGCGCTTCTGCGTCTGAACGCCAACAATTGGTATCAGAGCATATTGGGTTTTGGCATAAGAGTGATTGAGGCTTAAGTAATGATTGAATGGTGAGAGTGTTTTCATAAAAAAATGAAACCCATATGTTTGTTTGTAATTTGTGAGGTCTTTAGACCTGGATTACCCTTTTTGTTTCACAAAAGAAATGAAAAAAAAGGAAACTTGTGGGGGTAAAAATTAAATAAAGAAAAGAAAAAAAGATTCTGGATTGCACTTTTCATTGTACTGCACATGGATTATCATAAAAGGGAATCTCTCTTCATCATGGTTTGCTTGTTACTGAATCAAGCTACATTCCGTGGATTATTAATTTATTATAGCACTTGTCAGTTGTCAGTGGTACACATGGAGGAGGGTAAAGATATTAACAACGCAGTTTTGGCTGAATATAGATCCAGTGCAATACTTGATCGAATAGAATGAAATCTGAGTCGTCTGTTTCAATCTGACACAAATCTCAAAACAGACTTCCTTATATTCTCAATAGACACTGAATTGATTTTAGTTTGGCTGAGAGTAAGGGTGTAAACGGTCGGATAGGGATTAGATAGTGGTCAAACCGTATCCTTATCTATTATAATTTTAGGATACAGATATGAATACAGATAGTCTCGGATACAGATACGAATAAGATTTTAAATGCTACAGATACAGATCGGATATTGGACGGATACAGATTAGATATGAATATGTTTCACATAATTAAAGATAAACTAGTTACTAATGTATAATAACAACTAAATATAATGTTGTATTCATAAATTAGATCTAATATTTTAGATATTAAATTTGTTGGTTACAAAACATATATCATATTATCAAAATATTAGTTACTAATAATGTCATAGTGTTATATTGTTTCATCAATATATATATATATATATATAGAGTTAGGCTGGGGTGCTATGGATAGCATAGTGGCCTCCCGTGCTACGGCTCAATATTCAAGTTTTCAAAATCCAAACGGTCGATCCGAACCGTTCATTGTTTAATCCATATTGAAATGTGCTTGGAGACCAAATTTTACATTTTTTGGAATTTTTTTGCTATTTATTAAGATAGTTTCAAAATCGCTGTTTTTATTAAAATTCTGCACCACTGGAAAACAGCGATTTGAAACCATCTTAATAAATAGCAAAAAAATTTCAAAAAATGTAAAATTTGGTCTCCAAGCACATTTCAATATGGATTAAACAATGAACGGTTCGGATCGACCGTTTGAATTTTGAAACCTTGAATATTGAGCCGTAGCACGGGAGGCCACTATGCTATCCATAGCACCCCAGCCTAACTCTATATATATATATATATATATATGTGTGTGTGTGTGTGTGTGTGAATATGCTAGCATGCTATGCATAGCATAGAGTCCCTCCATGCAACGCTTTGGATTTCGACTTTTCAAAATTCTAACGGCCGATCCGAACCGTTCATCTTGTTCTCCATATTAATATGTGTTTGGGGACCAAATTTTACATTTTTTGGAATTTTTTTACTATTTCTTTAGATTTATTGAAAATCGCCGTTTTCAGCAAATCTGGACCATAAAAAAACAACGATTTTCAATAAATCTTAAGAAATAGTAAAAAAATTCCAAAAAATGTAAAATTTGGTCCCCAAACACATATTAATATGGAGAACAAGATGAACGGTTCGGATCGACCGTTAGGATTTTGAAAAGTCGAAATCCAAGGCGTTGCATGGAGGGGCTCTATGCTATGCATAGCATGCTAGCATATTCCTATATATATATATATATATATAGGGTCTGTCTAAATTGCTGCTGGCAGCATTTCAGCAGAGGTGCTGCCGGGGCTATATTTAGCCGTGTGATGTCCAAACAACAAATCCAAACCGTTAGATGTTTAATCTATATTATAACCTACTTGGAGACCAAATTTTACATTTTTTGGAATTTTTTTACTATATATTAAGCTGGTTTGAAAACCGCTGATTTCAGTAAATTTCTGCAGCATTGAAATCAGCGGTTTTCAAACTAGCTTAATATATAGTAAAAAAATTCAAAAAAATGTAAAATTTGGTCTCCAAGTAGATTATAATATAGATTAAACATCTAATGGTTTAGATTTGTCGTTTGAACAACAAAAAAATAGAAAAAACAGTGGCAGCACCACCGACAGAAATGCTGCCGGCAGCAAATTAGCCACAGCCTATATATATATATATATATATATATATATATATATATATATATATAGGGTCCGGCTAATTTGCTGCCGGCAGCATTTTAGCCGGAGGTGCTGCCGCCTTTGTTTTATTTTGTGATGTCCAAACAACAAATCCAAACCGTTAGATGTTTAATCTATATTATAATCTACTTGGAGACCAAATTTTACATTTTTTGGAATTTTTTTACTATTTATTAAGCTGGTTTGAAAACCGCTGATTTCAGTAATTTTCTGCAGCATTGAAATCAGCAGTTTTCAAACCAGCTTAATAAATAGTAAAAAAATTCCAAAAAATGTAAAATTTGGTCTCCAAGTAGATTATAATATAGATTAAACATCTAACGGTTTGGATTTGTTGTTTGGAAATCACACGGCTAAATATGGCCCCGGCAGCACCTGGGCAGAACTGCTGCCAGCAACAATTTAGCCACAGCCTATATATATATATATATATATATATATACAATTTAATAAATTAATTTAAGAACATAAAGTACATTTGTTGTGATTTAGGGTGTAAAAGATCGGATACCGATAGTTATGGATAATTAAAAATCTTACCATATCCTTATCTTTTATAATTTTTCGGATACAGATACGGATACGAACGAAATCGGATAATATCCAATCCGTTTACACCCCTAGCTGAGAGTATTCTACTCCCTCTAAGTACATTGAGGGGATTTGAACTCATTTTGGCTTCATACAGCGCACATACGATAAAAGTCAATACAGCACTGCATGAAGCCAAAACTAATACCATGCGAAGAAGACTTGAAAGTACAATTAATATCTTGTAATTAATTAAGAATTTATTGACACTGCATTCTTGTACATCAATTGAGATCCACAGGCTTTATTGCCCCTCAACGGGCCTATTATTGGATCCTGAATGGGCCTATTAATTGGATCCTAACGGGCCTATTTTTGTTGGAGATAGTGATTATTTTCTCCTAGGGAACCGGTGGGGTCCACAGACAGGAGAGAAGAAGAAAATAGAATATTCAAACACAATATTCTATTAAGCTTGGGAGTCAATATCCTCTAGGATAACAGAATATTTCTGTTTATATCCGAACCGTCGATCAGAATCTGTGTCAATCAGACCCTAGGTGGAAGGCACGGGTTTCTTTAATGTTGGTGCGGATTCTGATCGGACTGTTCTGATATAAAACATAAATATTTTGTTACCTTAGGTGATATGAAGTGTAATTTCCCTTTTACTCCCCGCAATAGGCAACAGCGAAGTCGGTCCATAAAGCGTTTGGAATTGTAAGATTTTCTCAATTTTTCTCCGTTTTGTTAAAAAAAGACAAGTCCAGTTCGCTCTGATAGCATAGGTGATGGGTTTCTCCAGTGCATATAACTGGAGAGAAGATTTTGTTATAGTCACTGCTGTACTGGAAGAAATTAAGCACCTTCATTTATAAATTATTTCCGAGTAAATAACATAAATCCTCCACAAACATTACCCGTCTATTATTTTCATTTAAAAGTTTCTAAAACTAAATATTATTATACTTTAAACTTTAAATATCAAATCATTATTTAAAAAAATTCAACATGTTTTATAGTAAGAATGAGGTAAGAAAACCATTATGTTTTGTATTGAAGCAACTAAGGATCAAATTATTTCTATCCATTTCTTTTAAAGTAAAGTCTGAAAATAAATTTTCCATCAATTTCATTCACTTTAAAATTGTTTTTTTTTCCATTTTTAGGATTTCTTTGTTTTTCCCAGTAAACAATTCAAAATTCAACTAAAATATTTTAATAAATATTTTTTTCAAAAAATATTTCCTTATTTCACAATTTTTACAATTTTTAACAATGTTATTAAAACTGGACTGAACTTTGACCTGGTAAAAATATTTCGCATTTGACAGTCTAAGAACGAAGCCTCTTATTAACTCCAAGATTGAATCCTCAATCAAATTTAAACATATATGATGCCCTCTTCAAGACTTTGATTAATTAATTAATTAATTAATTACTTGTTTCTGTCCCTCATATCATTTCAACATTAATATATAAATAAAAGTTGAGACAGAGGAGAAAGCAGTGCCATTGATAAATAAGCATCTTATCTCTTTCATATGTCCCCCATTAATGTATTTAATTATTAACACGACGCGTTCTATATATTAATTGATTCATTTGTTTGAAAAGAAAGATTGATGCACATCTTTGAAGGACTTCAGCTTGGGTCCGATGCCCATTGGACCCAAAGTGGTTCTAATGGGTTCGCTCACCATCGGATCTGCTTTAAGATTCGTGCTCGCACTTTTTTCTTATACTTTAAAATTCGTGCGCAAGAATCTTAAAACAGATCCGATGGTGAGCGAACCCATTGGAACCATTTTGGGTCTAATGGGCATCGGACCCAAACTGAAGTCTCTTTGAAGACGTGCATCTAGTGATGTAATTGCCGATTTATTTTAGTATTAAAATTTAAAGACATGCATTATTTTTATAAAATATATAAAATTAATAAAGTCACAGTATTGTGGTACCAGCGAGCGGCCCCTTTTTTCGCTTTTAAGTAAATGATCGAGCCGCTATTTAACATGCTATTAGTTATTTATTACACTATGAAATGCAGCATGGCAAATTCATGCACATTAATAATTTAATATTACAATTTTATTATTGTGATAAATTGATAATTTTTCCCCAATAGCCTTATAATTAATATTATTATTAAAAAAAAACAATCACCAAATATTCAACATTCATCTTGAAATTTAATGCAACTTATTAAATAATATGAGATACATACAACAAGTTCTGTATAAGTATGTACTAAGCAACAGCTAGATGGTGAGTCATTAGATCATTTTTTTTTTTATGTATAAACATATTGCATTTTAAACCAATACACTTAATAAAACAATTTTGTGAATTAATTTGTAATAATAAGGTGTAAGTTGAGATAAATATTCATAAATTGAGAGAAAATATTCAACAGTGAAATTTGTATAAAATCTTTTGTGCTCTTAATTACCAACACTATAAATACCATTAGACAAAATTAACTTTGCTATAAAATTAAACAAAATTATCGCAGGATTTAACTTTCCTAATGATATATCCTTCTATAACTTTTCTAATTATTGTAGGATATATCATATAGTTTAATATATATTTATTTAAAAAGGAAAAATTAGTATCTAGAAAAAAAATTATATTTGCCCTCAATAGTTGAATTTTTTTTGTCTGAAAATAGCAGCCCCGGTGAGATATATAGTAAAAGAGATATGGTAAGGAAAAAATCTTCTAAAATAAGATTATTTTTATGATTGAATTAATTAGATTGATTCTAAATAAGGATTTCTTTCTAATATGTAATAGCTGGTCTATTTAAATTGATAACCTCTCATTGAAAGATTAATTTGATTGTCCAACAACAACAAAACATTGCAACTGCACACAGTTTCATAACTTAAATTGCCTCGATACCTCAGTATTCTTTCCATGGACGCTTCATCCTCTACAGCTTCTGAGGTAGGTTTTATAGTCTATCATGCTGATCTATGATTTTATTGTTTTACTCTGAAAAAGAAGAAGGTAATAACAGCACCACAACATGATACTTTTAACTAATTAAGCATGGACATTGATTTGTTTTAATTTGTTTTTTGGTTTTAGTATGAAAAGCGCTTACGGACATTGGATTTGAAATGGGTCAACCTAGCAATACAAAATGCTGCTATTTTATTGTTGCACTAGAAGTTGCTTCCTTTATTGTCCTTTACTGTTGCAATTATATATCTTCTGCCTTTACACCTTTTTATATTAAGCTCCGAACCTTCTATTTCTTCCCTTTTGCTTGAAGAGATCTCGTATACCATAATTTCAATTTGGACTCTGAATTGCAGAATTAGAAGCAGAAACAATCAAAGACTTGAAATTTTATCCTTTTTGCTTCAAGCAGCCTCCCCCCATTTTTGGCTTTAGTTAAAGGAAGAAACTACTGTTGGGTGTCACTAGTTTGTAATTTTGGCCTTTATTTAGAAGCTGAAATGAAACATGCAATAACATATAACGTAACTAGAAGTAGAAAATTAAGCATTATTGCTTTCTTTCTTAATAAAAAAAAAATTCACACTAACAATAGGACTTTCACTATCATGCCAGATGAAAAACACCGCGTCAGCAGTAGATGACTCAGTGAAGGACCCAATAACCAAACCCGAAAAGGAAGTTACATGTGATATGGAGACATTCAGCACGGTCTACCGTGCCAAAATAAAGCACTACTCACAAGTTAAGCTATGTCCTCGTGATTTCGTCATCGACTGTGGCATGTTTGATCTGGCTGGCCACCGCTGGGACATCTTTTATTATCCAAACTTGTATAGTAGTTATTCTCAGGATCAGGCGACATTGGAAATCAAGCTTCTCACTGCTACCACCACCTCGATGAAACAAAATGTTAAAATATGCCTAATTGATCCAAGTGGAAGAAATTTAATGGTTGGAGAAGTAAATCGGGTATATAACAAGAGGGATGATGGTAAAATGATGGGAATTTTGTTGAGTGACAAATTAGAGTATGTGAAGGATGATTGCCTCACGTTTGAATTTATTGTGAGTGTTACAAAGTGGTCCCCTGCCGAAGTGGTAAAAAAGAAACCTCAAGAGGAGAGTGGTACTGAAGAAGCAGATTTCTCATTTGTTAGCAATGACCCTGATTTTTTGGATATTTTGAGTTGAGACTCAGTCAGCTTCGAATTGCATTTATATACATGCATCGACAAAAGAATGATTCTGCCCCGACATACTTGCTAGATAGGCTTCATACTCTAGTTTTGTTTTTCCTTTTTTTAATCATCTTTTCAGTAATGTATTGTGAATTCTTTTATTAAGAAAATCTAATGGGATGAAGTAATCTGTCCACGATATATAAGTACCGTTCAATGAAATACAATCAAACTCCACTGGTTCTCATAAAAATGGCAAAACTTTTTCTACTAAATTATGGCAATTAAAGAAGTGTAGTTGCTCAGTAGACTCAGTACTCTTATCCTTCAGATGATAGATAAAACTTAGCATAAGAAATGTACATCGAGTTGCGTTTAATGGAAATTTTCGTGGGAGTTACCAAAAGAGCTCGCTGCTTCAGTCTAACAATTATTGTGCAATTTCCAATATTATTCGTTGGAATGATCATGTAAGCATTCAAGTCGAACTTGAAGACATTCAATTTTCTGAAAGCATCAGTACACATTCCTGCGATCTTGGGCAAATCGATAAGGAGCATTCATGTTCTGGATTGCACAAGGTGCCATCATCTTCCATCAATATCATGATAAAACACACAGTTCACTGACTTTTGATCTGGTTTGATTTCCCATATAGATCCTTCTTTGTCTGTACAAAAAAAATCCATCTTTGAAGAACAATGCGGTAGTGATACAGAATGGTAATTGTATCTGTAGTGAAGTCTGGTCACCTGGTTTCGCAAAGTATGCATATTTAAATTCTATAGACTTTTCATTTTTCTTGGAAGTGCCACTAAATAATTTTTTTTAAAGTGCCATCCTTTTTTAAACATGCAAACTTTCTGATTTTAACAAATAAAATTTCACACTTAATTTTTTTTATTCTAAATCATTTATACACATAAAAAATAAAAGTTATTCAAAACTTAAATAAAATCACAATTGTATATTTTACATAAGGAAATAATATATATATAGATGAGAGTAAATAGGGAGAGGGAAGAGGGAGGGAAAGAGAGGGAACAAGTGGGGTCCACAAAGGCAATTTTATTAAGAATTTTAGAAGGCAGTATTTTGTTCTATGTTTTGAAAAAGAATGACACTGTAAAATTTCCCTTGTATATATATAGTTCAACCTCACTCATGAAATGCTAATTATTAAATGTGTACTTGTAGCCTAGTGGTTAGAATTTCATTATGTGGTTGTAGAGACTTGAGTTCAAATCTAAATGACCACACATTATGTATTTTCTCATATTATGCATTTTAGTACAACCCCTTATTTAAATTTTCTATTTCTACCTCTAATCATGATCGTTGATTGTTCATCGTTGAACCTTGGTATAAAGCATATATAATCGAAGTTCACCGGTTTTAATTGCCTTAAAATTTAAGCTATATATACTATTTATTATTCAGTTTATTAATTTTAGTACTTAAATTATTTATCTTTATATCAGTTTATTTGTCTTAAAAATTAGACTACAAAGTTTTACTTTATTATTATTTTCCAATTCATGTTCACTTTAGTGTTCAAATTATTAGTTGTTGTGAGTTAAAGAAATATACATTGTGTCTAAAATGTTGACAAGTAAACCATTTTTTTTTTTTTTTTTTATAGTTGGTGGTAGAATACCACACCAATAGATATATTGATACTAAAAGAGGTTATTTACAAGCCCGGGATGTCAAGAGACAAGCCAAGCGATTATTTAATTACAAAAGCCCATAAAAGAAAATAAATTATAAGGTACAAAATATAATGCCGTAAACTCCTGTAGTCCTGTAGGACTCCGCAATCAGATGGAGGCATTGACAAGGCGCCTGAATCATAAGCCCTACCAACTGTGCCTTGACCAAAATTGCACATCCATAATAGTATACTGAATAAACAGGTACATCGTTTTCCTTTTGTCAGAGAACAAAATTTGATTTCTTTCCCGCCAGAGCGCCCAAACCCCCACCGACCACACCCTATTTTTATGAATACTGAGTAACTTGGAGCACCCCGGCTGAGCTAAGTCCCACTTAGCGGGCGAAGGATTTTTGTGGTGTGATACTGTGTGATACGTAGGTCCTTAAAAGAAACGGAAAAGAAATTACGATAACTTTTGTGGGATCAGAATATGATTGTAATCCATCTAACAATCTAAATTATTTTAAAATATTTTTATCACCCAGTATCATACCACATTTTGAAAGCATTTGATCACCCTTATGTAATGATTTTTAGACTGTGGTACATAATTTGAGACAGTTGTAAATTTGTCTAAATCAGATGTAAGAATAATTATTGAAAAGTAAAGAAATTTCACATAACATGCATGAACCAGAAGACAACATAATCTAAAATTCAATCGTATCTTAATTAGATTTAAAGATATTGACAGTGTTGTTTTTACTTCATACAATACACGAACACTAATGTCAAAATTGTATATAACTCGTATGCTGCATACAACCAAAACTGCGTGGTCATTATCTTTATCTTCATTAAATTTATCTTGAAACACCAATTGACATAATATTTAGTGTTAATTTTTACAACTGTCAGTAGACCATGAACTCAAAACAACCTGAGACATGAACCAACTCCAACTCAACCCGATCCACTAATCTTTTGTTCAGATCCACCAATCAAATGTCTATCTTTTAACTTTTGCCTTAATATAAAGAGAACTGTTTTTTAACTGATGGATAATTAAGAGAAAATTGGGCGCACAGAGCTGTCAATAAACAATAAATCATGTTGTACCAAACAAAACAAAGGGGAGAGGAGAAGAGTGATGTAAGAGGAGACACTCGTATTTCATGCTTGCTGAAATTGACAAAAGAAAAAATGTAGAGAGAGAAATTAACAATAAAATATGTTCTATAACAATGGGTATCCAGGGAGGTTTTCCAAGAAGAGTCTTCTTGAAGGGCCGGTCGTATGAATGCAATGTACTCTCCCTCCTTCCTCAATTTTGTGTTCTCATCTTTTATGTTGAATTAGGATTGAAGAATAAATTTTATCGATATCAAATTTGATACTCCCATTTCAGATCAAGTGAGAGGAAACGGATTTGTCACTTGACCGATTCATTTGACAAATCACACAAATCTGATTTGTCCGCACTATTCCGATTGTAATAACGAAAGAATATAAAAAAAGTGGAATTTAAAATAAACTTCTATTTCGTACTATTCCGATCATGTTCGGTTGATGGTCAAATAGTGAAATAGTGAAAGAGTGGGAGAGCAATGGAAAATAAGCCATTTCTATTTCTCGAGAAAAGCCAAATGCTCTATTAACTATTTTACTATCTCTATGGAACATATAATTAGCTCATAGAAAAATAGAGGGAACAAATTTTGGATTGAGAAATTTAAGTACAAAACTAATTTAGGATCAGGCGATGGAAACTCTTAGCACTGGGGACTGGTGGTGTTATGGGTAACACTGAAGCCTATCTACCTCAGTGGGTGATAACATGTTTTTAATGTACTCCAAGAACAATGCTAAGTAGTAATTACCATATGGCCCTTCCACAGACCACACTAATTTTAGTTATGTTTTTCCTAAGCTTCTTAAATTACCATAATTTAGTAGAAAAAGTTTTGCCCTTTTGATGAGAACCAGTGGAGTTTGATTGTATTTCATTACACGGTAATATATTGTGGACAGATCGATTACTTCATCACATTGAATTTTCTTAGAAAAAAAGAACTCACACTACAATACTAAAAAGATGATGAACAAGGAAAAACAAAACTAGAATATGATTTTGCACTTTGTAAAGTTGTCCTTAATGAAGCCTAGCTAGCAAGTATGTCCGGCCAAATCACTCTTTTTGTCGATGTGTGTATATAAATGCAATTCGAAGTTGAGTCTCAACTCAAAATATCCAAAAGATAAGGGTCATTGCTAACAAATGAGAAATCTGCTTCTTCAGTACTGCTCTCCTCTTGAGGTTTCTTTTTTACCACTTCGGCAGGGGACCACTTTGTAACACTCATTATACATTCAAACGTCAGGCAATCATCCTTCACATACTCTGCGGAATCTAATTTGGCATTCATGTATGTGGAATCTAATTTGGCATTCAACATAAATGACATCATTTTACTATCATCCCGCTTGTTATATACCCGCTTTTCTTCTCTGGCCATTAAATTTCTTCCACTTGGGTCAATTAGGCATATTTTAACATTCATGGAGGTGGTTGTATCAGTGAGAAGCTTGATTTCTAATGTCACCTGATCCTGAGAATAACCATCATACAAGTTTGGATAATAAAAGATGGCCCAGCGGTGGCTAGCTAGATCAAGCACGCCACAGTCGATGATGAAATCACGAGGACATAGCTTAACTTGTGAGTAGCGTTTGATTTTGGCACGATAGACTGTGCTGAATGTCTCCATATCACATATCACTTCCTTTTCGGGTTCAGTTATTGGGTCCTTCACTGAGGCATCTATTGCTGATGTGGTGTTCTTCATCTAGCATGATAGTGAAAGTTCTATTGTTAGTGTGAATTTTTTTTTTATTAAGAAAGAAAGCAATAAGGCTTAATTTTCTACTTCTAGTTATATGTCATTGCATGTTTCATTTCATCTTCTAAATAAAGGCCAAAATTACAAACTAGTGACACCCAACAGTAGTTTCTTCCTTGAACTAAAGCAAAAAAGGGGGAAGGCTGCTTCAAGCAAAAACAATAAAATTTCAAGTCTTTGATTGTTTCTGCTTCTAATTCTGTAATTCAGAGTCCAAATAAAATTATGACGTATGAGGTCTCTTCAAGCAAAAGGGAAGAAATAGAAGGTTCAGAGCTTAATATAACAAGGGGTAAAGGCAGAAGATATATAATTGCAACAGTTTCACTACTTTCGAAAAATAAAAAAATAAAAAGGATCATAAAGGAAGCAACTTCTAGTGCATCAATCAAATAGCTGCATGTTGTATTGCTAGGTTGACCCATTTGAAATCCAATGTCCCTAAGCGCTTTTCATAATAAACCAAAAAAAAATGAAAACAAATCAATTTCCTATGCTTAATTAATTAAAAGCATCGTGGCGTGGTGCTGTTATTACCGTCTTCTTTTTCAGAGTAAAATAATAAAATCATAGATCAATATGATAGACTATAAAACTTACCTCAGAAGCTGCAGAGGATGAAGCGTCCATGGAAAGAATCCTGAAGTATCGAGGCAAATTAAATTATGAAAAATGTGTGCAGTTGCAATGTTTTGTTGTTGCTGGACCACCAAATTAATCTTCCAATGATTCAAGAGATTATCAATTTAAATAGACCAGCTATTACATATTGGAAAGAAATTCTTATTTAAAATCAATCTAATTCAATCATTAATATAATCTTATTTATAGACAACCACAGAAATTTGTGGTTTTTAGAAAATTCTTTCCTTACCATATCCCTTTTACTATATATCTCAAAAGGGGCTGCTATTTTCAGGACAAAAATTCAACTATTGAGAGCAAAGATAATTATTTTTTTCTAAATACTAATTTTGTTGTTCTTTAAAAAATATATATTAAACTATATTATATATCCTGTTATTAGAAAAGTTATGGCAGGTTATATCATTAGAAAAATTAAATCCTGCAATAATTTTCTGTAATTTTATAGCAAAGTTAATTTTGTCTAATTTTGATTAATTTTGATTAATTTTGTTTAATTTTATAGCAAATTTAAATCCGGCTTCTTTAATTTTTTTTAATTAAATCCTACTATAATTAGTAAAGTTAATAACTAGTTATATGTTGAAAGGAATAGCTAACCCATTGAAGATAGAATTTTTAAAAAAATCACTAAATGTAAAAAAGTACTGTGTTTTTAAGTACTTGTAAATTCTTACCGCAAGAATTGCCTAAGGGCTAATTAGACTTCGCGCAAAATCAAGACTGACAAAAGTTAATCAAATTGAATTGAAGGTACTCACAAAAGACTGCTCTAAAAGCCGAACTGTTAAGTTATTCATCTTATTAATGAATTAAATGTATACGTATTTTTTCTTTTTACTATGTAATCTCTTCAATGAGTTTATGAAATTATAAAACAATGAACTGTTATTTTTTATAAGATGAGAAGAGAAGAGATGAAGAAAACAAATTACATTTGTAATCTTATTTTTCAGCTTTAAATGAGTCTCTATTTATAGTTACAAGGCATTCGAAAACTAGCCGTTTGAATGCACTATTCCATATTGCTATTAATTGCAAAGCACTATTTCCTACATTACACTATTTCCTATTTTATTCAATAAACTAGCCATTATAATTTGAATTCTACTTCATATTTTAACACTACATGCATTCATACTGATACATTTCAAAAAAACCATTGCTATTGTGCAATGTCTAATAAATTTTTTTTTGAATGTCAATGTCTATGATTTTTTAGATTAATTATAAGGTTTTTCATATAAAAAGTAGTAAAATACATAAAAATATATAATTTGGTTTACGATGAAAATATTTTAATTAATACGTACATATAACTAAGAGTTTATAAAATTGCTTATTAATTTTAGTATATATTTCTTTGAAGAACTAATATTAGTATATTGTAATGAAATATGTTGCTCATGTTTGAAAGAGACCCCTTTTATCTAAATATGTCTGTTAGGATAATATATTAGGATAAGGGTTAGAAACCTGTTTTTTTTTTTTTTTTTTTTAAAAAAAACATCCAACTTGTGAAAATGTTTAATAAATTAAAATTTAACTTCGAGTGAGTTTGGTACGTCCTTCACTGGTATTCCTCTGTGCTGTGCATATAAGAAATTAAGGCATTTTAAGTTCATTTTGAGGGGGCATCAAGAGTGTGAAAAAGATTAACAGAAAACGGAAAGGGCATGTGGATCCATTTGACAGCTCATTCTGGATGCAATTGAGGCGCAAAAACATAACTATTATCAACACATAAAGACTCAAACGGCATAAATATTTCAATTTGGCAAGTACATTTTTTTATGCAATTAATTACTTCTATAATTTTAGGTAACAATTATAATACATAGAGCTGACTTATATCCTATAGACGAATTAATGGCACCAGTGAATAAATTCAACATTAATCTCTGTTTTGAAGCTTCAATTTTAGGACAGATATGTAATTTTTTTCATCTTTCTATAGCTCACATTGAGAACATCATGTTGTGTTCTAAGTCTTATTGTGCTTGGTATTGTTTGCATTGGTTGGTCTTGTTCAGGTTTTTGGAGAAATGTATGATGCATTGGAAATTTATGATTTTCTGATTAGCAAGCTGTGCTATTGGAAAAATCAGCAGTTTCAAAATGAATGGTTTTTCTTCTATATAAAAAGAATAAGAAATAAAAAAAAAAATTAGATCAGTCAATTGAAACACTTTAGCACTGGCGATTGCTGTTATGCGTAAAACTGAAGTCCAACTTGGTGCATGAGGGAGAACATATTTAGATGTACTCCAAGAATAAAAGCTAAGTAGTAATTACCATATGACCCTTCCACACTAATTTTAGTTATGTTATTTGTTCTTTTCTTAAATTACCATAATTTAATCGAAAAAGTATTGCACTTTTCATGAGAATCAGTAAACCTTAATTGGATTTCATTAAATGGCAGGTTACTTTATCACATTTTGATTTTTCATAAATAAATAACAAAAAAAATAAAACTTAAATAATGGTCAAAAAGAGAAAAGATAAAAACATAGACTCTGATTTTGTGGTTTCTGAAGTTGTCAATGAAGAAGTCTAGCTAGGATGTAATGGTTGATTGTTGTTTCCTTTTTACCACTTCAGCAGTTGACCACTTTGTAACAGTCACTATACATTCAAACGAGAAGCAATCGTCCTTGACACACTCCGAGGAATCTAATTTTGTTTTCCGTATATATGGGATTGCTTCCACACCATTCTTCCTGTAATATGTAACTGCATGCTTTGTTGCAGTGACCGCTACACGTTCTCCACTTTTGGCAATTAGGTTTATTTGAATATGTACTATCAGTGGCTTGGTTGAATCAGTGAGAAGCCTAATACTTCCCAATGTCACCATACCAAAAAGAGTACTTACTCCTGGGCAGAAGTAGACAGCCCAGCGGTTGCCACCCAGATCAAATGTGCCACAATCGATGGTGTAATCCTGTGGCTTGTGCTTAACTTCTGAGTAGTGCTTGATTTTGACACAATAGACTGTGGTAAATGTCTCCATGTCACATATCACTTCCTTTTTTGGTTCGATTGGGTCCTTAACTGAGGCATCTATTGCTGACACTGCGCTTTTCATCTGGCGTGATAGTGAAAGTCCTATTGTTAGTGTGAAAATTTCTGTATTAAAAAAAGTTAAAAAACACAAAATAAAAAAGGAAATTAAAGCAACAGAACTACAGTTGCTATACTACTTATTTCGTAATTTCATGTTATTGCATGTTTCGTTTCGGCTTCTAGTTTAGAGACCGAAATTACAAACTAGAGGTACCAAACAGTAGGATCTTCCTGGAGCTAAAACAAAAAGAGGGCAGCCAGATTGACGCAAAAAAAGATAAATTTTCATGTCTGATTGCTTGTAGTTTTTTCTTATTTTCAGGTCTTTGCTTGTTTCTGCTTAAAATTCTGTAATTAAGAGACAAAATTGGAGCTAGGAAGTACCATATATATCTCTTCAAACAAAAGGGAAGAAATACAAGGTTCAAAACTAAATATAACAAATAAAAAGTTAGAAGATAATTGTAACAGTTTCATTACCTTAGAAAAAAGAAAAAAGAAAGATAATGGAAGCAACTTCGTTCAGCAATCAGATAGCTGTATTTTTTTTTTATGGTTTCACCCATTTTATGTCCCTTGTCCATCATAAGGGCTTTTCGCAAAACATAAAAAAATTAAATATATAAGAAAAGGAAAAATGATTCATTTCCCACGCTTAAGCATTATGTGTGGTGCTGTTTCTACTCTTTCATTTTTACAAAATAAAATAATAATCATATATCATCATGATAGACAATGAAACCTACCTTGGAAATTTTAGAGGATGAAGTGCCCATGGATAAAATCCTAAGGTATTGATGAGGCAAAATAAATTATCAAGACTTTGTGCAGTAGCAATGTTTTGTTGTATATAAATGTTTCAATGAAACAAGAGGCTATCAATTTAAATAGACCAGCTAGTGCCTATTCGAAAGCAACTAGTATATAGACTAGAAACATCCTTATTTAGAATCAATCTAAATCACTAATAAAAATTAATCATCTTATATATAGACAACAGTAGGGTGTTTGTGGTTTTTAGAAAATTCTTTTTCTCACCATATGCCTTTTTTTATCTCAAAAATGTAGCTTTGGTGCTTGTCGGATATTTTCCGACTTAACTCTACCCCACAGTTGAAAAATGACCTGTTTTTAGCAGGCTCCTCTAATCTTAATATTATTTAAAAAAATTTGTTAGTTTTGTCAATTCATATTATGTTATATTCAAAATAATAATTACAATGTTTTATATTAACATGTTAATTCACTAGTGGAGAACATACAATTAGTGTCGCCTTAAAAAACCGACACTAATACTTTAGTATCGGTCATTTACAAAAAACCAACACTAATAATATTAGTGTCGGCTATTTATATGTAGGCGACACTAATAACTGAGAATTAGTGTCGGTTGTTTATAAAAAGGCGACACTAATGTATTAGTGTCGGCTATTTATAAACAACCGACACTAATACTTAACAATTAGTGTCGGCTATTTATAAAAAGCCGACACTAATACATTAGTGTCGCCTTTTTATAAACAGCCGACACTAATTCTCAGTTATTAGTGTCGCCTATTTATAAACAGCCGACACTGAAGCTAAAAAAATTTCATTTTAAGTCCCGCGCACCTCTTTCAAACGCACGCCTAGGGTTTAAAACATAGCCTTCACTTCGCTTCACGCTTCTCTCCGATCTGATCTTCTCAAACCTAGCCGCTTCTTCTAGGCGAATACCAGAAGATGTGATGCAATATGGTCCTGCGCATGCTTCACGAAAAGGGGCGTAACTTTTGATCCGTCCGTCGGATCGGGCTGAAATTTTGACAGGAACTCCACAGCCCAAAACCGGATCCAAAACCAATCTATGATTCGTTTCACCATTTTGCGGGCTCTGATTCGCGATCCGAGTCTTCCTTCATGGACTTTTGGACCTTTATTTATAATTTTAGAGTTTTTTAGGGTCTTTTATGTATCTTTTATGTATCTTTTATGTATTTTATGTTTAAGGGTTTGTATTTAAACAGACGTCATGTCTTTTATGTATTTTCTGTTTTAGGGTTTGCACAAACCATTTATAAGAATAACAATAAATGAGCAATTTGGATGATATTTTATTTAGTGAGTGTTATTTGTAAATTATGATGAATTATTTGATATCTTTGTTTTATATATAGTTCAGCAAAAATATATGAGCATTCCAGAACAAAAAATTTCATTTTTAAAATTTTCTATGATTTATAGTGAATTTTTGAAATTTATTTTTTTTAAAAAAAACATTAGTGTCGGCTTTTTAATAAATAGCCGACACTAATGCCTTACTTTTAGTGTCGGCTATTTACAAAGTATTAGTATCAGCTCGATTAGTGTCGCCTAATGTCCGACACTAATACCCATAAATAGCCGACACTAATTCCAAGTTCTCCACTAGTGATTATTAGTGAATAGAACGTCAACAGTTTAGATTCACACACTTACATTCAGATTTAGTTAACAATTTAATGCTATTGCAAAATATCTATGATTTTAATAATTAATAATTAAGGTTCTTCCTATCTAGAAATAGTAAAATACATAAAATATATTATTTGGTTTATCAAGGAAATAGTTTAAATACATATAACTTTGAGACTTCAAAATTGCTTATTAATTTTAATCTAGTTTTTAGGAGAAAACTAATGATTAACGAATTACGCTGCTCATGTTTGTAAGATACCAAACTTTTATCTCTGTTAGGACATTAGGATAAACCAATAACGGTTCACAAATCTCCTTTTTTTCACCGAAAACATACATACAACTTATAAAAGTGTTCAATAAATCTAAATTTAACCTCGAATAAGTTTAGCACATCCTTTACTGATATACCTATATTCATATAAAAAGTAATTAAAGCCATTTCAAGTTCATTCTGAGTAGGCATCTTGAGTGTGAAGAAACGACATATATACATATTCTCTATCCATATTAACAAAGTTTTTGAAATTCTTTGGTGTTGATAAAAGTAGAATTAAAATATATCAACTTTTTATATTTAAAATTGGCATCGACCTAGAACTCGAGCATGTATGTATTTGAAAGTTGAAGACAAAATGGAAGGGCAGTGGATACAATTGAGACTTTATTCTGGATATAATTGGGACTCAAATGGCATAAATATTACAATTTGGAAAGTACAATTTTTGATGGAATAATTACTTTTAGAAAAATTAATGTGGTGTCACCATTGTTAGTAAATTAAGTAAAGACACTATTATAAATTTATAATTTGTACACAACATCAAATATCATTGTTCAGAAACTGCAATCTTAATTATAAATAAGTAAAGAAACTAAAATACAATAACCAATGACAATTAAAGTTGAGTTGTCATGAATAACAAATAATTCAAATGAAAGAAACAATACACACAGTAATAACAACAACAACCATAAGAGAAACACTAATCAACAAATTAAATTCAATTTTTTTTTTCATACATATGATATGATATAGGTACCCAAGTGCAATAATCATGAATCTTACTTAATGCAAAAATGGTTTTGCAAAACAATTTTTTTAACATTTCTATCTTGCGATTCAAATTCAACACATATCTGACTACGGATCATGCGCTACCATGAATATGGTGCCTACACAATTTCTGTTATGGCCAACACCTGTGAAACAAGGTGATACTAACTTGGAGGTCATTGTTGTTTAACTTTTCAATTTGATGGCTCTGAAGAAAATTTACCATGAATGTATGTAGAGTGAGTGAAAGGTGTAACAAATTTTGGAGAAACAAATATATAGTTATAAGTTTCATTTATCTGTTAATATAATACATTTAAACAAAATTAGTAACTAACCGAAATAGTATTACTAAAAACCAAAACTCATATTTTATTTTATATGTCGAAAATGTTATTGTGGATACTAATTTAAGAAAGTAGTTTAAATTCGATTTACTCTGATATCTAAGATTAAACATTGAAAAAGTGATATAATTTTATTTAATAAGTATTATTATCAATAGTGGCTAACAATTTAAAATGACTAACGAAGTGAATTGAAAAATACAACTAAAAGATATATATATAGCAGTTTTCACAAACAATTCATTTTTATTCATCACTTAAAAGCATGTGTCGATTTTAAAATTCACACCATATTTATGAGAAGAATCTAATTAACAATTGAAAAAAGTGTGAACGAAGAATAACCACTGAAGTCCAATAGCCTATTAACCAAATTCACTTCTATGTTTCTTATATTTTTTGCTTCTTGATCAGTCATTTTTCTCATAAAATAGGTATGAACAAACAAATAAAACTAATGAGAAATTTTGAAGATGTGATAATTTGAATTGATAAGCACATCAAGGTTTATTACGCCTTTGATTTACTGTTTTTGTATGTGGTGCTAAAGATCAATTTATTTACATCTCAACATCCAGAAATAATATTCGCGAATTAAAAAAGCATTGGATTGGTGATTCATTGAGTATATCACTTGCTATATGTACTAGTCCAATGCGAAGTGACAATACAAAATTTGAATATTTACACTATAATTATATTAGAAATCTTTCTGGTAAATCTGGAGAGCCAATAATAAAATAGATTTAAATATTCATTACACTACTGGAGAGCCATCGGATTCTGGACCATTGCTTATTGCCCCGATAGGAAATGCACACGCATATGTCATCGGCTGAAACCAATGGCGTTCAACTCCAACGCTATCAGTTGAAAATTTTGGGATCAATGAGAGTAATAGTTTTTCGAACATTACATAAGTTGTTTAATGTAGGAACACCATCAGATCTACTTTGGTAATGAACTGATGGCGATCCTACATACAGTGTTTGATATTTGACACCGTTTAGGGTTTAATGTCATCTCCTGCGGTTGTCCAACCGATGGTAGATGTTACTTACACCATCTGTTTTACTGCGTTGGCATTTGGCAGGTCTCTTGATTATTTTAGCTATGTCATCTGTTACTAACTAATTTTGAGCCGTTGGTAATTTATGTGAATATATTTTTTTAATTGTGCTTTTATTAGGGTCTAGCCCCAGTGTGTGTGTGTGTGTGTGTGTGTGTGTGTGTGTGTGTCCATCCATTTATATTCAAAAACACGCAATAGTAGTTACCAACAAATAATATAAAACCATGCAAGCTAATATGAATAGAAAATTAATATAAACAGAAACAACTAATTGTATCATATATATAATTAATACATGCAAGTTGTATTCAATTCATACAAGAGTAGTTACAAAATTAAAGACCCCCTTAGCTAGATATCACTGATAACAAAATCCAAAACAGGGTTGTTGTTTCTAAACAGACACATATTAATCATCATCAGATAACAAAATCCAAAACAATGTTGTTTTTCCTAGCTAAACAAACATATTAATTAATCATCATCAGAAGGAGAATAATCTTTCCCCTCAGGTGCTTCGATGTTCGATTTTGTCAGTAGCATATATATAAGTGAAAGAGATGTTAGTACTATTGCTCGTAAGGTTGTATGATGCTCGTAAGCTTGCTCCTTTTGTGCCTCTTCTGCCTTCTCTACCTCTTGTGCCTTCTCGAGCTCTTGTGCTTGCTCCTCTCATATCTCTTGAGCCTCTTGTGCTTGCTGCTTTTGTGCCTTCTCCACCTTCTCCAGCTTGATTATTAGTGAATAGAACGTCAACAGTTAACACTTTAATTAACATTCAGATTTAGTTAACACTTTAATGCTATTGCAAAATATCTATGATTTTATGAATTAATAATTAAGGTTCTTCCTATCTACAAATAGTAAAATACATAAAATATATTATCAGGGAGATAGTTTAAATACATATAACTTCCAAAATTGCTTATTAATTTTAGTTTACTTTTTAAGGAGAGAACTAATGATTAACGAATTATGCTGCTCATGTTTGTAAGAGACCAAACTTTTATCTCTGTTAGGAGATTAGGATAAACCCATAAAAGGTTCACAAATATCTTTTTTTTTTTTCACCGAAAACATACATACAACTTATAAATGTGTTTAATAAATCTAAATTTAACCTCGAATAAGTTTAGCACATCCTTTACAGATATACCTATATTCATATAAAAAGTAATTAAAGGCATTTCAAGTTCATTCTGAGTGAGGAGGCATCTTGAGTGTGAAGAAACGACATATATACATATTCTCTATCCATATAAACAAAGTTTTTGAAATCCTTTGGTGAGGATAAAAGTAGAGTTAAAATATATCAAATTTTATATTTAAAATTGGCATCGACCTAGCACTTGAGAATGTATGTATTTGAAAGTTGAAGACAAAATGAAAGAGCAGTGGATAAAATTTAGACTTTATTCTGGATGTAATTGGGACTCAAATGTCATAAATATTTTATTTTGGAAAGTACTACTTTGATGAAATAATTACTTTTAGAAGAATTAATGTGGTGACACCATTGAAGTAAATTAAGTAAAGACACTATTATAAATTTATAATTTGTACACAACATCAAATATCATTGTCCACAAACTGCAATCTTAATTATAAATAAGTAAAGAAACTAAAATACAATAACCAATGACAATTGAAATTGATTTGTCATGAATATCAAACGCTTGAAATTAGCAAAATTTTATAATATATAAGGCAATACATGCATCATACATAATTTTGAAAATGCTGAATATCACCCAGTTCTAACTGCTAAAAAGAGATATTTTTAATTACATTTCCTCTTACAATCTACTGTCTCTAATTAGTCTCTTAGTATAAAAGGACTGGTTACCATAAGATGTTTAAATCCGTCAGTTGCCATCACAGCCTGTAGATTCTTCTCAGAAGCAACAAAATCAAGACATATCTCCTTCAGCTGGTCACAATTATGCTTATCAGAAAAAACCAAGATATCCGTAGCGTTTTCGACATCAATGCTATCACTTAATTTCTCTTCACAAATCAGCTTCAGCCTCTCCAATCCATACCGATCAGCGGCTGCCAGCAAATGCTGAGACATTTCAAATGATAAATCTTCATTAAGAGGGATAGTGTCAGTGTACACAAATTGTAGCATGAGTTTAAAAACTTCTGGCTTAATATCTTTAATCTTTACACATTCAGTTTTGCTCTCCAGCATCGGGCCAAAAAATTCAGCCTTGAAAACCGGCGAGCGTTCCGCTAACACGGTCCGATGTGCAGAAAATATTTCTTCACCGACTCTAAACACCACATCTGCACCTTCTCTACTGTCCCAGAACTGTTTTGGAATGCTGAAGAAAATCAGAAGATGGAACGATAACTCGCTTCTTTCTCGCTTCGACTATCAATGGTTTAAATAATTTCACAGAAAACTTAAGCATGAAGCAGTCATCTTTCAGATAATCTGATTTCTCAAAAGTATTCCTATTCATGAAAAGAAATGTCGGTATACCATCTCCCTGTTTATAAACCTTTCCACTAGACTTTGTAAATTGAACATCCACAGCTGAATATATCCCACTTTTATGGTCAAACAGGTTACATTCTACTATTAAAACCATTATTGTTTTTGTCTCAGTCAATAGCGAGGCTTCTAACATCATACAATCACTTTTCTTGTAATATTCACCGCGAGAGGAATATGGCCAGAATATAATAGCCCATGTGTGACCACCAATATTGAAAGTGCCGACCATCATGCCGTTTCGTGGTTCGTGAGTAGCCAATGATCTTCAGAGAGAATGATTTTATCAATGTCTCCATTTGCCACACTATATCAGCTTCTGATTGGTCATCATTGGCCATGGTTCTGTAGATACAATTTAAAAGGTTAAAGAAGAAACACAAGCGTCTTTATAATATTGAAACTGTCTCATATATACAGAATGAAAATTAACAGTGCAAATGCAAGGATGACAGGGGAAATGAAAAAGAGCAGAATCTTCAAATAAAAAAGACAAGAATCTTCCTCCTCATGTAAAAGAGCAAAGGACGATCGAGATTTAATTTTTACTGTTCTGAATGGCTAAGATTATACATTGAAAATCGGAAGAAAACAGTAACCATTGGATGCATTAATAGCGATGGTTAATGTTTGCTTATGTTGACAAGCAAGCAATTTAAGTGCTCATGTCTCATTAATATTGTATTTCGGTACATGTTGAAAAGTTGCATACCAGTATCAATGCATACCATCAGCCTCTCTCTTAATTTTACCCTCTCTTAAACCGAAATAAGGAATGAACATATATATGTCCTAACCGTCTGATTAAGATTGTCCAATTTTTTTTAATGTACTGGAGCAATTCTCATAAAAAAATTATTCACAAAAATTACAAAATAACAAAAAAAAATATAATAGCAAAAATAAAAAAAAAGTAGTAGACAAGATGATGGTCTCTATAAAATAAAAAAAAATGGAATAAAAGTACTAATACCAATTTTTGGCGAATCCTTGAACCAGCAGATCTTAAGCAAAATTCTACCAATCCAATATTTATTCCACGCTTATTTCCTCCAAGATTACTCGAGGTCCTCCTTTGCACTCAATATATATATATATATATTTTAAGGATTTTGAAAGATGATATTTAGAGTCGGCCCTGTTATATATAGGTGCGAAGCGAGATGATTTCTACTAAATATGCAATGTGGGACTAAGCACAAGAAAACCGGTTTATCAAAATCTTTTCGTTTTAGTGGGGGCGGATTTGATGAATTCATATTAAAAAAATGAGTTTGAATCCAGTCCGATGTATACTGCATAGGTATGTTTGAATGAGAAAGTCGCTAATTAATTCATAATAGCAATAATAGTTCACTAATTTGAGTTATAGTAAGCTATTTCATGTTTTGAATGAATTAGTAAAAATAAAATAGTTCTCTAATTTGAGTTAGCATTGCAGATCGATCTAAATGCGGAATAGAGAAAATAATAGCTGTTAATATAGGCATAGTATTGGATATTGGATATCATAGTATTTTAAAGATATTGGATATCATAGTATTTTAATGAAGACATTGATTATTTTTTCAAATTTTAAATTAACATGTATAGTAGAGACTCTTCCTTTAAATTATTCATTTGTCATGTTTTTCTCTCATATAACCCAATATGAATATATGCACTTCACATATCGTTCCCACTTTTTCCTTGTACATATATACGCTTTAATAGCATCCCTAAAATAAAGGCTATAATTAACAATAAGTAGGAAGTTTTTTTTTGTCCTAGAAAAAAGGATGATTAGTAGGAGTTCAGCTTGGGTCCGATGTCCATTGGACCCAAAGTGGTTCCAATGGATTCGCTCACCATCGGATCTGCTTTAGGATTCGTGCTCGCACTTTTGCTTATGCTTTAAAATTCGTGCACACGAATCTTAAAACATATCCGATAGTGAGCGAACCCATTGGAACCACTTTGGGTCCAATGGGCATCGGACCCAAGCTGAACTCGATTAGTAGCTACAAATAGGAAGGTTAAGCTTAATTTGGAGGCTCAAGCCTTGCAAAAACCATCATAACCTCTTATGATCTAATTAAAGTATCTAAAAAAAGCTCTCTCGTCATTTTAAGAAGAGCGAGTGCTTTTTCTCAAAAAAAGAAGAGCAAGTTCTTGGTCTTTTATTTTGTCATCTAAAATCTCTTTCGTTTCTACAAAGAAGGTTGCATACTTTCTTTTTCACCAAAAAAAGTTCCTAGACACCACATTCAGACCAACCGACAAGGCGTGAAAGCATGGTGGCTTGGATCACCACTCTTCCAGGAGACCTAATATGGGAAATTGCCAAGCAAATACTTGCTGACGATGTGGTCGACTACGTGTGCTTTCGTGCCACTTGCTCGGCTTTGCGGTCATCCTTGCCTGACCCTTATGACCTTGCCTTCTTCTTTCTCCCTCGGAATTGGATAAGGATTTATACTAATTGTAAGGGAAATTCGAATGTTGCCCACTTCGAGGAGATGCCTAGGTATAGCCCAGAGGGTATTTAGTCACCTCCATAATTTTAAATTTTAATCATGCATGCATTTTGAAAATTCTATAAACTTTTCAGTTTTCTTAAACCTTTTTATATGTATAGTTCAGTCTCCCTGATGAAATGCTAAATGCTCTACTGTTTGGAGTCTAGTGGTTAGAATTATATTTAGTGGTTGTGGAGACTTAGACCACAAATTATGTGTATTCGTATATTATGCATTTTAGTACAACCCCCTTTTTAAATTTTATATTTCCTCCTCTGACTAGGATCATCGATCGTTACATGGATAGCTTTATGAACTGTCGTTTTATGATTCATGTTCAAGCCAAGAACCGCGACACCCATATCCCTTTTATGCACCTTCCGACGGGTCGACCTGTTGAGCTTGTCCTCCCTGAGCTTGAAACACACTACATCCTCTCTATAACTGATGGCCTTTTCATCCTCGTTCATAAGCAAACACGCGCCATGCGCTTATTCAATCCATTGACCCATTGTATGTCTGCCGATCTCCCACCAACCTTATTAGAAATTACAAAGATGCCACACTATAAAATTACTGTAGTAATTGCCCCTTCAAGATCTATAGTTGAACAACCAACTCTCATGATCGCCGTGGCCAATGATAATGTTGCATACTTTGCAAAACCAGGTGACCAGACATCACTACAGATACAATTACCGTTCTGTATCACAAGCGCGTTGTTCTTCAATGAAGGATTTTATTGCACAGACAATGAAGGATCAATATGGCAAATCAAACCAGATCAAAAGACGGTGAACTGTGTGTTTTATCATGATATTGATGGTAGATGCTGGCACCTTGTGCAATCCAGAATAGGAATGCTCCTTATCGATTTTTGTCCAATATTGGCAGGAATGTATAATGATCCTTTCAGAAAATTGAATGTCTTCAAGTTCGACTTGAATGCTAACACGATCATTCCAACGAATGATATTGGAAATTGCACAATTTTTGTCGGACTGAAGCAGCGAGCTCTTTTGGTAACTCCCACGAAAATTTCCATTAAACGCAATTCGATCTGCATTTGTTATGCACCTATTTTTATCTATCATTTGAAGGATAAGAGTACTGATTTAATTGAGCAACTTCATAAAGTAATTTACTGTCCAAATATCATGATGAACCTTGGAGTTGGAGAGCTGTGGCGGTTGGATTGATGTGTGGTCTGTCTTAGTTCATTGTATGTTTCCTATTAATTTTACTCCTGAACTTATGTTTAATTTAAGGTTTCTTTTTATTGGTACGATCTGTGAGTATGACTTGTTTGTCTCTATGGCATGGCACCACAGCAAGATGTTCTAAATTAATGTAATTTGAGATACTTTCTTTGAGTAACAACTATTTTGATTTTGTACTAGTGGCATTGAAAAAAAAAAATCTTTCCTTATTGCAATTAGTAAAATAATACCTTGTTAAAGTAATTAATAACACACACTCGGTGAATTCCAAACCACAGTTGGATAAGGCTCTGTTAAAAATTCTTTCGACAAGTGTTGCTTTGATGGAACTTGCAAGTCATGGATGTGCAATAGAGACGACTTATTTACTGGTTGGTATTAACATTGGAGTAATATATCACAAATATCTAAATATAAATTATTAACATTGGAACAACATTATTTAATTTGCTCTATCTTTGCTTGAAATTCAAATCCAATTACAATTATTAAGAATATGTTCCAAACTATATATAAATATTAGTTCATTCCTCTCAATAATCTGAACTGGTGTATGGACAATTTTACAAATATCTGAACATCTGGGCACAAATTATGACATTTAAATAAGGACTGATCTGATCATCTTCTGATAACATCTACAAATTCTGGAGCTAATTAAGGGCATTTTTCACCACTCTGCAAAAATTCTATACTAGTTCTGCTCTGCTATATATATTTTAATGTATGCTCAGAAAATTTCCAGAATTTTGTACAGTTTATAACAAAACAATCATGAAATTATCATTTGAAATAGTGTTCCCTACGTATCTTTACGTCATGTCAAAAGTAGGTCCTGAAATTCACATTAAAACAAGTGTTTCTTCATAATTGCATCTGCTTCGCATGTAATCGCAAATTAATTTGAACAGTACCATGTTTTTTAAAGATAACTTGAATTTGCTTGGCACACATTTTATTTGAGTTGCTTGACAAACATGTCATCGGATTTTATGGAATTTGCTTAACATTCTACAAATAGATAATTTAATTAAAAACAATTTCACTATTAGTAACACTATTCCAATCCTCTATTATATTCTTACTCTTTCCATTAACACTATATGCATTATCCTCTGTTCCAGCCAATTTCACTATTAGTTGAATAATAAAATAATAGATAGAGTAATTGTGGGATTCAGCATTGAGAATTGATATCTCTTTAGATAATTCATAGAAACAGTGACTAAAATTTAAATTTATTGACCCTCAGATTAAATGTCTATCCTATATAAATTATGATTGAGACATCTATATTTTTTTTCAAATAATGTGCAAATATTTTAGGGTTTAGTCCTGAATTATACAAAATAAATTATTCATTAAAATTTAAAAACAATTATTCCTGAATAATAAAAATAAATTATTCCTAAAAGCTACTTATTGACAAATAACTTCACTTCCAATTTTAAATAGGGACGTGAGAATTGTCCCCAAAATAATTCAAATTAACGTGCCCTCAATTTGCAAAAAAAAATAAAAATGATTGTTATTTCAATCTCTTATAAAAATGGCTAGTCGTTTTGACAAACTGAGGGCACGTTAATTTTTTTGTCAAAACGACTAGCCATACAACAAAGATGACAGATAAATTAAAAGTGTGATGACACTGGCTAGCTTGAGAAAAGAGGCATCGACAAAATAATAATTACGCGCAAGTTGAATTCTACGATTCGAACTTAAGGAGAGTGTTGAAGATAAAAAAAAAATAACAATTATATTGATGACAAATAAATAGAGATCAATTGATATTAATTAGAAAATATAACAAATAATGATATTAGAAAATATTTTAGTAGCACTTTAAATTATGTATAGACACGTACCTTATAAGAGATTGAAATAACAATCATAATTCAATAAAATAATTACCTTTTCTTTCAAATATCATCAAACTACAAATTAAACTAAAATAAGTATTACATGCTTCAAATAAGGGTATGACATCATATCCCTTAGTGCGGTTCATTATCACACTTTTTTTATGATGCTACATACTGCGTTTTATCATCACTTGAAGACCTTTCAACTCCCTCGTCAACTGTGATAGAGAGAAGGTTGATATTTAGATCCCTTGAAAGAGGAAGTCTGTGTGATTGACCCCTAGTGGAATGAATTGGTACCAATTACCGCTCCTTGTATCAATTACAAGTGGAATCACTCAATACCTGCTGTTATACTTATAACTGTTATTATCAAACAATAATTATGAAATCGATCTATAGGGACACCTACTAATTAAAAAGAGTAATAAATAATGATTATGACCCACAATCATGTGAGGCATCTAGATATAATTGTTATATCATGTCAGTACAGGAGCTGGTACAAATTCATACCAGCGCACAAAAAGGGGAAATTTGATAGAATGCCCTACCTTCAAAAATTATCAAACAAAATACCCTCCTCTTAAAATCATTGACAAAATGTCCTTGTGGGCCCTACTTTTCCCCTTCCTCTCCTTTACCTCTAGTTTACTCCCATGAACCTTTTTAATGCACATTGAATTCCATATGACCCATAATTGGCAACCATTTATGCCTTTATTAATTTATTTATGTGTACAAAAAAGACAAACCAAATTACATTGCCATTAGACCTACGCTATCTGAATCAGCACAGCTAGCTAGAGTTACACAGGATATACAAACGATACTGGCACAATTATCGCTCACACCTAGAATACTGGATGATGCACCATGGAAATGGACTGCCTCGGTCAAGTTCACCGTCAATTGCTTACTTTACGATGAAGAACGACCCGATACCAAATTAAGTTACGCAAACACAAGGTATGGTCATTGCAGGTGCCATACAGAGTAAAATCCTTTGGGTCGTTGATAACTCTAGACAAAATTATGACGATTCAAAACTTGATGAAAAGAGCCATATGCTTGATTAATATATGCATACTATGCAGAACTGATTCTGAGAGTGTTAATCACCTCTTCAATGAATGCCTATACACCTTGGCCTTGTACAACCGTATTGAAGCCCTCACTGACAACACAACAAAGCTAGTACGGCCACTGATACAGCCCTCTATGGCAATTCTGCATGATACAGATACCTATAAGGAGGCAGCAATCATTCTCATAACACAATTTGTAGTGTGGAGAATACGGCCACTGATACAGCCCGCCGAATCTAAACCGAACTATTCATTTGTCACTGTGGTGTGGAGAGAGAGGTGCTCGATTGCGGATATTCAGAGAGGTAACGAAGGACATAAAGGATCGACCTTGCACAAGAAGTACTAATACAGCTCAAATATGTGCAACCCGGAAATAAATCTGCTGTGATTCTAATGGGATCGCAGGACCCTGTTATTCCAAATCCATCCATTTATCTGTCTAGAGATTTGTGCATAAAAAATAAGTGTTGTTGAGATTTGTGCATTCTAAAAAGTGAAAGGCTAGATTTGGAATCACAGGGTCCTGCGATCCCTTTAGAATCACAGCAGATTTATTTTCGTGCAACCCAAACTAACCTCAATTGTTTTTTTTTTGAGAGAAGTGGCATTGCCACCGATTTTCATTAACATGAAAACCAAAATTTTACAGAGTATCACCGGTACCACTAAGATGACTAACCTCAATTGTAGGAGAATGAATATTATAAATGGGTTTCGATCTGATAAAAAAGTAGGGATCACATCTTGCATGATACAACACTAGTACCACATCGACAAAGTGATGATTTGCCTAAATAAATAAATTAATAATGGCAATTCAAATCTGATTGCCGGATATGGCATTTAATGTGCATTAAAAAAGTTTATGGGAGTAAACAAGATGTGAAGGAGAGGGAGTGAAAAAGTACGACCTACAATGACATTTTGTCAATAATGTTTGAAAAGGGGTATTTTATTTGATAATTTTTGAAGGTAGGATATTCTATCAAATTTCTCCACAAAAAGAGACACTGGTACCAGTGCCAAATCAGATCCAAAGAAGGTTAATCATACCAGTACACGCAATCAACGCTTTTTTTAAAATTAGTGCGTGCATCTCAAATCGTTCCACACTAGATGGTTCTAACGGGCCTACTAACGGTGTTAGTCCGTACAGCATATTAAGGCCTGTTAAGATGAAGTTTGGAATCGGCTTCTTATAAATTAGGTAGTTGAACTAATTAATGAAGGCCTGTTAAGATCCAATAATAGGCCCGCTAAGGGTTCATATATTTTAGATGAGGAGGATCCAATTATAACCAACGGCCCAGATTAATTCGTCTACTATATCCAAAAAAAAATTTACTAAATCAAACCGGACCAGTCCAGTTTTTGAGAAACCCTCCCCAAACGCGATCTCTCTCTCTCTCAAGCGAAAATCGCTGCTCTTCTCGTCACGCGATCAGGAAGGTAATAATTTAGCAATTTCATGTTTTAAATAAGAGATGACTTTGTGGTAATTATCCTGAAATTAGGGTTTGATTAAAAAGTCACATGATAAGGATTGCAATCTGAAATTGTGCTAGGGTTTGATTGAAATTGCTGAATTTTTTTTTATTCTGAAACTAGGGTTTAACTGACCATTTGTTTTGATCTTATTTCAAGTAAATGACATTGGAAGAGGCACTTAAAGTATATATAAGGATGCTAAGTGCTGAATTTCTCTTTGTGGGATTGGTGCTGAATTGATGATACTGAATTTTTGGGAAGCCTTATTCTAAGTGTGCTGTCTTCTAATTGTGTATGGATTTCTTTTAATAAGTTACGGTATGCATGAATTTTTCATTAGATGGCTGATTGTGTAATTTGTGCAGGTCAGAACCATTTATGTTGTGTTATCTGATAAGAAGATCAAATATCTTTTAAATTATGCTGACATTCTTTTTGTAAAATGGTCAGGTCTTTTTTTAAAGGAAATTTGTAGTTGTTATACTTCAGTTTGTGCAGCAAGTTTGATTTAGGCTTAACTAACATGTGCTATTTCCTTTCAAGGATTTACAAATGGAGAATACAAACTATGCTATTGAAATTGACGGTGAGGCCATATGCCTTGACAATGATGGAGAGACTGTTGTAGAAGAATCAGAGCAAACCGAACAAGTAACCCAAATGCAAATCACAACGATGGAAGATACATCTTTGAAAGATACAGACAGGAGCCCGAACAAACTCCAAGTTGTGATGAGTAGCAAGGAATTGAGTGAAGAATTACTGGGCCAGGTTGTGTACAGTGAGGAGGAGGCTTACAAGCTTTACTGTGAGTATGGCCTTCGAATGGGTTTCAGTATTCGCAAGGGAAAGCAATACTATTTTACTGGTACCAAAAATATCCGCACAAAAGATTACTATTGTTCAAAGGAAGGGAGCCGGGATGAGGATCCAGATGCAGATCCATCACGGCCTGATGCCCGCACCAACTGTAAGGCAATGATCCGGTTCCGGGTTGATAACCAGGGCCGGTGGAAGGTCATTCGTTTAGTTCAAGAGCATAATCACGAGCTAGTCCGACCTGGGCAGAGACACATGTTGCGATCAGCACGTTCACTTATGATGACCAAACCGGCAATGTTGGAGAAAATGGTAGCAGCGATCCAGCCCATCCCTCCGCGCTCTGTCACAAACGAAGAAACCGGCATGGGTGCAAGTGTTGGTCCCTCGTCTGACACTGAAATTGTAACTCAGGATTTGACCGAGCAAGATGTCCCTTGTCTGATTGAACCGGCTGATGCGCAGGGGGTTATTAACTATTTCAAGCAACGGGTCTTTGACTCTTATTGGGATGTGCAAGTTGACAGCGAGGGGCGGATGACCAACTTATTTTGCCGTGATGGCAGGAGCCACATTGACTACGACTGTTTTGGTGATGTGGTTGTGTTCGACACGACATACCGCATTAACAAGTACAACATGGTGTGCGCACCTTTTCTCGGGGTTAACCACCATTGGCAGAATGTTATGTTCGGTTGTGCTTTCTTGCTGGACGAGTCGGTTGAGTCTTACGAGTGGCTTTTTAGGTCCTTTGTTGAATCAATGGGTGGCCATGCGCCTAAGTCGCTCTTCACTGACCAAAATCCTGCAGCAGCAAAGGCCATTGAGAATGTTTTACCTGACACACGCCATTGTCTTTGCCCCTGGCATGTGCTAAAGAACATGGAATCTCATCTTGGAACTTCAAATATGAGTCGCACCTTTCAGACCCTCTTCACTAAGTGCATGAAGGGTTGTGAGACGGAGATGGAATTTGAGGAAACGTGGAACATGATGGTTAGAGAGTACAGTGTACATGACCATTCATGGCTCAACGAACTCTACGAGGTTCGTCAGAAATGGTGTTCTGCTTTACATAAGGATGCATATGACGGGGGCATCACCTCCATTGAGAAAGCTCAAGCTGAGAGCTTGAGTAATGTATTTAATGGCATTTCAGATGAATCGACTTGTCTGATAGATTTTATAATCAGGCTAGATAAGCTGGTTGCTAGTTGGCGACAAAGTGAGGTAGAAGAGGATTACCAGTGTAGTCAGAGTGCGCCCGCACGTGTCATCAAGAACAGCAGTTTGTTGAACAAGGCAGCTGAATTGTACACACACAAGGCCTATAAGCTGTTTGAAGCTGATTTTCTTGATGGGAACAATGCAACTTCTTATCAAGAAACACAGTGCGGTGGGTCCCTCTACCGGTTCCAGTTCATGGCTCAAGGAAGGGGATCAAAAGTGTGGATAGTGCTGCTTGACACATCTACAATGGAGGTCACATGTAGTTGCAAGAAGTTTGAGACCATGGGTTTGCTCTGCCCGCATTCATTAAATGCACTCAACCTCAAAAGTGTCGATCGTATACCTGACAGATACATGTTGAATCGGTGGACGAAAGATGCAAGGAGGAGGTTGTATGGGATTGGGCGAGAGCAACCGAGTAACAACATGGTGCCCCTTGAGGGAAACATGGCCGAGATGGTGTACAGAAACCAAGCTATGAAGTACGTCTACAATCTTTTGCTGAAAAGTTGTGACAATGAGGAGATGAAGAAGATCTTGTGGGATGCGCTTGAGAGTGCTGAAGAATCCCTGGAGAATACTTTTGAGATCAAGGGTTTGCTTCCTTATGCTTCTACGAGGAACAAGGAGTCTGAAAAGAATGATAAGAAAAAGAAAAAGATGTTCAAGGAAGATAAAAAGTCGAGTGAGTACCTAACTTCTTGTGTGCATTGTTACCAAGATTATAGTATCATTAGCATAATTAGCTGATGATTCTCTGATATTGCTACTTGTGATGCAGAAAAAGCAAAGAAGACACTTATACCACCATCTCAGGACCCAGTGTATGTTGCACTTTCCAACGATACCCAGCCTTATTCAGCACCGGATCCGAGGATCAACCAACCTGCTGTCACTGGCAGTAGACCGATATATGTTCAGGTATGTTGTACTTATACCATCATCGAAGTTTTAATTTTTTTTTTAATTTTTTTTTCAGTTGTTTAAGTATAGTGATGCATGCATGCACCTTTGCTATTGCAGGGTTATGCTACTAATGATGTGTCACCAGGCCAGATTTACATGCACCCCAATATGAACAGCATTCCTCACTGTTCATCTCAGGTACTGTGATGGGACTAAAAAGTTATTTCTTACAATTTGATCATCCCATGTACTATAAATTCCAATATTAATTTCTGACAGGATTACTCTTCATATGGCGGTATTCGTCCACCCATGCCTTCAAATTTTGGTTCGAGAAATATGTGAATACTGACTGTAGAAGCAGGAGAATGGTTATGCACTGATGTTGTATATCTCTTTTTTTTTTAGAGAATTTGTAGGCATTGCTAAATTAGATCAATTTATAATGTGTATTATTGTCTGAAATTTTGCATTATATAATGGAGATCCATTTTGCATTGCTAAATTAGAGAATTTGTAGGCATTGTTAAATATTTTGTACTTTAGCATCAGTCTAATTGGAAACGTTGGTGTGACTGTTTCAGTCAGATTGTATACTAAGCAAATTTAATCATTAGTAACTATATTAGAGAGCAACCTGTTTTTGTGAGATTACAGAGCAAATTTTGATAATTAATAACTATATTAGATAGCAAACTATTTTTATAAAGATTACAGAGCATTTTAATAATTGGTAACTACATTATAGAGAGAAACCTAATTTTACAAGATTACACAAACTTATTTTTGTTTCCAAAAAAAAAAAAAAAACTAATAATATTTATTATAATTTTGCTGATGGAACCATCTCCAGTAAAAATTTAAATTGCTCATTCACATTTACTGTTAAATTTAATCACCCTTTTTGTATGAAACATCTACTGTTAAACTTGAACAGTTGAACTAACAATCGCCCCTTCATCAATCTTCATTCTAACTCTAACAAAAATAAGAGACATGGGAGATTGGGAGTCGATCATATAAATTTTTCTAGAGAATAATGAAAGGCAATGTTATAGTATTATCATGTTTTACTCAATTATATAGAAAATCATACATAATTAAAAAAAACAATTGACCCCATTCCATTTTCTTCAATTGGCCTCTGGTTAAAACGGACAGTGTGTGTGTGGGTGTGGGGGGTGGGGTGGGGTGTTGTTGCAAAAAAAACAAACAATTAATCTGCAGAAACAATCAATACAGAGAGAACTCAATACTTTCTTTTGAGATCCATTTAATGTCAATTAAGGACCCTCATTCCGGATTTCAATCCCAAAACCTCTTACATGAAGGTGTTGTCCACTGACACTAGACCAAACGCTGGTTTTTTTAGAAGTTAAAATTTTTAGAAGTTAAAACGCTGGTTCAGAATCTGGTATGAATTTCCAAGAAGGCCTCATCTTATTAGACCATTTGTAACCAAACTGGAGAAGACCTTTGAGCCATCTAATCTTATTCGCCACCTCTTCCAGCTCCATGATCGACTCGCCTATCATGTCAGGTTCCTCTACCGATTTTCTCTCTCTTGATTTCTGGTCCCCACTTGAAGAAATTGTATCAACTGTTGTGGTCTTCTCGGATGGCAGGAGCTTCTTTTGTGCTTTCAAGGCACAAGTAACTTGGAGGATTCAGTGCTTTGTCGTACCAAACGAGCAGTGTACCAGGATTCTCCATTTGCCTGTTACAGCAAAACGGCCATTAGCATTCTTCTCAGTTCTTGCTAGGCTTCATATAGAATTTGAAGAGCTCAAACCAAACCAAAACAACTAAGCCAAACCGAACAGAAGAAAACACATGAACTAAATGGAGATGAGTTATCAAAAAATTCACAAAAAAAAAAAAAAAAAAAACTTGGCCATTGGCAATTGTATCAATTTTCAGAACACTACTATGAAGAAACAATATAAGAAAAAAGAGCGCAAGAGAAAAATTGCTGACCTGTGAGAGAGGCACCGACCAGCCCTTTTCTAGTGACCAATTGAGAGAAGGCCTGAGGTCCTTAATAATCGATTAAGCTCTTTGATTAAACCATCTTACCAGATTCAAATGGTATATGATTCTTCATGTCCATTATAATCGATTAAGTTATTCTGCATTACCAGTAAATATCCAACTAAGCAAAAAAAAAAAAAAAACATTGTAAATGACTACTTCGGATCCAAAAAAATTAAGCATGATAACTAGGTGTTTGATAAAATGCTTGTGAGAGAAAGAACACAATTTACTGAATTCTTTCAATTCAGTAATAGAAAAATAGTCCCAAAAATAAAACAAGAAAATCCATAAGCTGCTAAAAAAACCAAACCAAGTACTTTCAAAATTCAAATGACAAAATCAGAAGGGTACATTTGTTGGAAAATAATTGATTTCAATTCAATAGTATTCAATAGACATACTTTCCAATTGAATTTTGTTGATCGGAATAAAAATAGAAAAGAATTGAATTCATTTCTAGTTTTTGATTGAAAAGTTTATATGATAGAAGGAAATTATTGCACTTTAAATAGAAATGACACTTTTATCCTTGTTCTTACTTTAAGGGAAGGGGGCATTTAGAAAGTGCTACATCTTACAACTTATTTGATAAAGCGTTAATATAAAAAACAAAGCCTACTAAACAGAAGTAAAAGTGCAATAATTTTTAAACCCGCCGCTACTTAATAAATAACCAAACTAAACCAATTGACTACCTGCTCCTTTGTTTGCAAATCTTGAGACAGTAGGGGCCTAATTGTGATTTTCTTTGTCCACCTGACATCTCTCTCATTGTTTACAGCATAGAAGAGAGATACTTTCTTAATGTTTTTAGTTTCTAAAATTCCCAAACATCAAGACCTTCGGTACTTATTTCACAATATATGACCTATGATGATTTGGATACTGTCATAATATATGACCTATGATCTACATGTAATTCATATGAGAAACTGTACCAAAAATTCCCTGAATTTATCTTTGCATGGCTTCAGAAATGTTTGTTGGGAAAAAATATTTTGTTTCATCAATTCCTATGCCATAACAAATGATGAACAAAAAAAAAATATCACGTCAATTCTTTTCAATAATCATCCTTACATGAGTTCAAAGTTTCTAATACATGTATCAGCCACTTGTACCAGAACTTGTATTTTCATACCAATACCACAGGAATCGTGTACCAGTAAGCTGCACCTGTACCTGTACTTGTCAAAATTGATTCTAAATTAACTACTTTATTCAAAGGTCAAAAAAGTTGTTAACTGGGAATAATTAACTTAGTCCATTGGAGGATACAGGAGACAACAAGGCAATACTTACCATAATAGTTGTCTTATTTAATTATTAGACATGACCACTGATTTATCTACAAATAAAGGAGACTCATACAACTTAAGGTCCCATTTTCAATATCATGATGTATCTTGAAATCATGACCTGAATTTACTAACTAATAATTTGCTGCTGACAAATCTATAATAGAAATTTTTGGAAATACAGAACAAACTAAATTTTTTTTTTGGAAGAGATAGCAATTTTTATTTGTCGCCTTCTGATTTTCTACTTTGCTGGTACCGGAATAGTCTAAAAAATACATAAAATCCAAACAAATGTGAAAATGCCTTAACAGTTTGCACCAGGTCATACCACATTGCCACTTGCACAATAGATAGATGACATCTTGAGGATCATGTCTGCATCAATTTTTCCATTTTTGAGACTTTTAAACCATTTTAAATCAGTTGCTGAATTTCATCAAAATAAAATATAAAAAGCTGTCAAAAATTGCCAAGGACTGCTGATGCAGAAAACTCTCCCACAAAACCTATGGTCAAATACAATTACCAGTATAAGAAAAATTTGAAATAAATCACAGATATAGATCTTGTTCTTTTGAAAATTTTGACACAAACTCTAAATTCGGATTTATGGTTTGACCTGTGCAAAATTCACAAGCCAGCAGGTCATAAAAGACCAAAATTGCCCTTCATGAACCGAAAATCGATAGAATAAATTGCCTGAAATACTATCAAAATTGCAAACCATATGTTAAAGATAAACAATGACTTTTGTAACTACTGTATTAAGAAACTTGAACAATTATAAATGAGTGAGTCTATGGTACTATGCATATTACGATTTGGCACCGTGCTACGGCTCTATATTCGAGTTTTCAAATCCTAACGGTCGATCCGAACCATTCATCTTGTTCTCCATATTAATATGTGTTTGGAGACCAAATTTTACATTTTTTGAAATTTTTTTACTATTTTTTTAGATTTGTTGAAAATCACTGTTTTTGGATGGTCCAGAATTTTCAGATCAAGTGATTTTCTAAATATCTACAAAAATAGTAAACAAATTTCAAAAAATATAAAATTTGGTCTCCAAACACATATTAATATGGAGAACAAGATGAACAGTTCGGATCAACCGTTAGGATTTGAAAACTCGAATATAGAGCTGTAGCACGGTAACAACCCGTGATATGCATAGTACCATAGACTCACTCATTATAAATTGCCCTTCATGAACTGAAAATCGATAAAAATAAAGACATCAAAAGTACTCAAGGAGTATGCATTATCCAGCATCAATACATAATACCAGTAACTAGCATCCATATTGTATTAACAAAATACAATACACAAAAGTAATTGAGTTCACTACTATTTAATTAAGTATATGCCATCTATATATTAACAAAAGGATGACATCACTATCCAAAAAAATATTATCCTTCTACTGCAAAATAATCACTTGTCAAGCCAAGAACCCATTACTCTCTAACCACTGCCGCTTCAATCTGTCTTGATAACCGAAGAAGATGTCAGCATCTTTGTTATTAACTTTAAGAAATTTTACAGCAGCAAGTAACTTCTCATCAGGAACCCCATGTTTCTCAAGTTCCTCACAAATTTCAGTGGCCGAATAAATCCTAATGACTGATTTGTCCAGCCTCGCATTTGCCACATGTAGAGCTTGTGCAATTTCAGCCATTGCCGCATGTAGAGCTCGTGCAATTTCAGCCATTGCTGCATGTAGAGCTGGTGCAATTTCAGCCATTGGGTCTGTTGAGTTTTTACCTTTCTTGTCTTCAGAATTTGTCTTCAAATTTTCTTTTAACACTCAATTTCTTCAAAGTTTTCTTAGAGGCTACACCATTTACATTTTCAGCTTGAAGTTGGTCCACCTCTTCAACAGTGTTCGTCTCTTCCCACTGACGAAGTCTTTCTTTAGCGGTTCTTGCCTTCGTCCCGGTCACTCAGTCTTTTTTATAAATGTCACAAAGAAGCTCCAAATTGTGAATCTCCTTGTCACGAATACGCTTCATTTTTGGATTTGCCTAAGATGAAAAAAATAGTAGATACCTTAATCTGGTACAGAAAAAACTGATAATATTTGAAGCACTAAAGAAGTAAGCTATTTGAACTAGAAGCAAATAAGGCCTTAGAAACTATATTTTCCTGACTATAAAGTTGTTTTCCAAAGTGAAGTCCAAATCTGGTACAAGTATAAATTCTGGTAGCAGTTTTAAGGCTTCTCAAGTTTAGATTATTCAAAGTAAAAAATATGCATCAAAGATATGTTGTTATGTACCTTAATCAATTCATTCCAAACCTCTGGTCCTGCTTCTATCTTCTTTGTGATATTGTTCCATGAGATACCACTCTTTTTAAGTGCATCTAAAGCAAGATGCATTATGTCTTTCAAAGTCTTCAAACGATTAACAATAACAATAACAATTTTCTCTTTTGTTATGTTGCATTTAAATTGTTTGTTAAGGGCATTGATAGCAGCCCTATAAGCCTCTCCTTGAAAGTTCTTCTGGTCTCGCAAAACTTGAAGAAGAAGAGTATCCATTGCCCTTTAAAAGGTAAAATACCCACCTTCTGATTGCTTCTCACCATGCTCGACTCCATCAAACATCTTCCCATTGCCTCCATCATATTCATCAAACAAACTATCTTCCTCCATGATGCTCTGCAATTGAAGACAAAGAACTTCTATAATTTTTTATTTGAGAACCGTGCAATATACAAGGACTGATAAGTAACATACTTCCATGAGCATCTCCAATCCAGCAATTGAAATTAATTGCTAAATTAGCAGTTATGTTATGAAAATTTTAAAAATTAAACAATTCACTCTACATTGGTGCAATCAACCAAACAATTGAGAATTAAACATTTGACCAATAAGAATTAAACATTTGGCCAACTCATCTTTAGAAAATGATTTCTTATTAAGCAATTATTTCCAACAATTGCTAAATAAGCAATAGCCATACAACCCAGCAATTACAAAAACAATTGACACATCAGCATAAGCAATCCATAAGCAATCACTGTTGGAGATGCTCTTAATCCATTTTAAATAACAAGACTCATCTTAACAAAATAAGTCTTACAAGATTGTTACAAAATTAGTAAATCGGACTTTCAATATTGCTACAAAACCAAAATAGTAAAATACTAATATATCTACGGATTCCTGCGAAGCCCTTTAACCAGTGATCCTTCTACCCTTTCCTACTAACTGAACAGATTTGTCCGTGGATAACTGGGCCGAACAATTATGAGCAGCCCGTTTGAAAGCCCGGTTGAGTCCGTTTATGAATTCGAACGGGCTCAAATTTGGTTTGGTTCATGAATACCGCTATATTTGATATTTTGAGCAGCCTAGCTTAGAAAAGATTTTATTGCATTTGAGCACCATTAGCCCTGTTCAGTGTTCAGATATCTCTCTGATTTTTGCACAACGACTTGTACTGTTGCATGTACAAATGTTTGGTTTTAGTTTGATTTTAATTTTAGAGTTGGGGTTGACTCAAATTGGGGTGAGTTCTGGATATTAATTTATTTCAATAGAACAAGTGTAATTAATAATTCAATTACTTATGTAATATATTTAATCAATGCATGTTAGGTGGATCTAATAAAAATAAAATATAATTATGCATTACAATCTAATCAGTTGTTCTTTTTACTGGATTATTTGAATTGGGTTTTGTCTAATTTTTTTTAGTGAAAATAGGAGCCAAGTCCTACTTTTTATTAGTTCAAAAAAAAGTCTACATGTTTTGAATTTTTTTTTTTTTTTTAAAGAAGAGATGTTTTGAATTTGAAACAGCTAAAACAAATATAATCTAAATCGTGTGGTCCATGTTGATATTATAAGTAACGTAATTTTTTTTTAAAACTTTCGCATGCAAAGACTGCAAAGTCTTCAGAGGGAATCCAAAATGTAATTGTTAATTAGCATATTTATTAGTGTAATTTTCCAAATTTGCTTAGAATAACAGAACAATAAACCAAATATTTTTCAGTAAAGATTGAAGGTTAAGCTATCTAACTATTTAATATTCACAAATAATTATTTCTTCTTAATTTTAAACATGCGACCTCACACATAGAGAACATTACATTTATCACTAGATCAAAAGCTGGCTCTGACACTAAATCAAATATTGATTATTCAGTGGAGCAAATTTGGATATTGGAACAAGAGAATATTGACTATTGGCCATAAATAGTATCCAAAAACTGACATCCAGCCATCAAATTAGACATTCCCAGCAGAAATTATTGGATATTTTTCAAATCAAACAAGTTGAGCATGTGCATGTGGCTGCTTTAAATTATGTGGGGCATGTAAAATTTGTGGTGGTGACATCCAAAGAGAAGATCAATATGCGAATCATGATCACCAATTATTTGTATATATACGGAACCAGAATTAGTTAGGTACAAAGTTTGGCAAACAGTACCAAATGGAATCGAACAATTTAGATCCGATTTGGGATAAGATGTCAAATTCTCTTTGAAGTTTGAACAAGTTAAGCCTCACCCATTTTCTTTAATTGTCCAATACAACTTATGAACGGAAAGATGTGAAAAATAAATACAAAATCGTCATTAATGTTGGATGATTAGAATAGAAAATGATGAAACCACACGCAAAAGTTATATATATATATATAGAGAGAGAGAGAGGGGGATCAAGTTACAACAAGTTACAACAATAATTTTCTACATTTTCAAAGTCCAAATCGTCGATCCGAACCGTTAGATGTGATCTCCACAATAAAATGTGCTTGGAGACCAAATTTTACATTTTTTGAAATTTTTTTACTAATTATTAAGATGGGTACAAAAACTAGTCAAATTCAGACCATTGAATTTTGTACCCATCTTAATAAATAGTAAAAAAATTCCAAAAAATGTAAAATTTGGTATGGAAGCATATTTTATTGTGGAGATCACATCTAACGGTTTGGATCGACGATTTGGACTTTAAAAATATAAAAAATGGTTGTTGTAACTTGTTGTAACTCAAAAATTGTTGTAACTTGATCCCTCCTCATATATATATATATAGAGAGAGAGAGAGAGAAAGAGAGAGAGAGTAGAACTAGGGTGTTCTTAAATTTATTAAGCCTCTTGTTGAACTCAAGTTTAAAATCTATAGAATTAGCCTCAAACGACGAATCTGAACCGTTCAAATCTTCCTACCTTACGAGTGATACGTCTACATGTTAAAAAAAAAATTGAAATTATTTTTGTATAGAGTGAAGTGGTAAAAAAATATTTAAAAAGTAAATGTATTAAAATTAATTTATTAACCTTCTAATTTTGACTGCTTGACTTTATATTAAACAATGGTTTAAATAGCGTTTATCGCGAAATAGCGTACGGGTTAAAAAAATCGCGCTATGCTCAAATAGCGGCGCTATTTGGGCATAGCGCCATAGCTTTTTTGGTCGGAAAACGCTATAGCGGCGCTATAGCGCCGCTATAGCGCGCTATTTAAAACACTGATATTAAATGAATTCGAATGTTTAAAATTTTCACACGTAGACGCATCACTCGTAAGATAGACGAGTTTTAACGGTTCGGATTCATCATTTGAAGCCAATTCGATGAGTTTAGACTTTAGTTCACTAAGTCCTTTGATGAATTTAAGAACACCCTAGTTCTACTATATATCATATTAGCATTTTTTTTTCTCTCTCTCTCTCTATATATAGAGGAGGGTTCAAATGCCTCCATTTTTTGTGCCTCCACCATGCCTCCATTTTTTAAAACTTTAATAACTCAAAATTTAAAATTTAAAAGTCAAAATAAAACCGTTAGATGTGATCTATGTTATTTTCTCTATGTGTTCGTAAAAAATCATTACATTTCAATTTTGGTAATATGTGAATCAATAAGTCCAAAAATCAACGTCTAGAAATCATACACATTAGTGCATTTTTTACAAGCTCTTGATGACAATCAAAATAAAATTAAAATGTCATAAATTTTTACACATGCATAGGGAAAATGATGTAGATCATATCCAATGGTTTTATTTTGACTTTTAAGTTTTAAATGTTTAATTATTAAAGTTTCTAAATATGAAGGCATGATGAAGACACAAAAAATGAAGATATTTGAACACTCCTCATATATATATATAGAGTTAGGCTGGGGTGCTATGGATAGCATAGTGGCCTCTATGCTACGGCTCAATATTTGAGTTTTCAAAATCCAAACGGTCGATCCGACCGTTCATCTTATTCTCCATATTAATATCTGCTTGGAGACCAAATTTTATAATTTTCTGATTTTTTTTACTATTTATTAAGCCACTTTGAAAATCGCTAATCCAACGGTTTTACTGTTTTGTGCAGCCACCGTTGGATCAACAATTTTGTAAAATACTTAATAAATAGTAAACAAATTCAGAAAAATGTAAAATTTGGTCTCCAAGCAGATATTAATATGGAGAATAAGATGAACGGTTCGGATCGACCGTTTGGATTTTGAAAACTCGAATATTGAGCCGTAGCATAGAGGCCACTATGCTATCCATAGCACCCCAGCCTAACTCTATATATATATATATAGGATTTGGCTAATATGCTATGGGTAGCTAAGAGGCCTCCCGTGCTACGGCTCAATATTCGACTTTTCAAAATCCTAATGGTCGATCCGAACCGTTCATCTTGTTCTCCATATTAATATGTGTTTGGAGACCAAATTTTACATTTTTTGGAAATTCTTTACTATTTTTTTAGATTTATTGAATATCGCTGTTTTTTATGGTCCAGATTTGTCTGAAAAACAGCGATTTTCAATAAATCTAAAAAAAATAGTAAAAAATTTCCAAAAAATGTAAAATTTGGTCTCCAAGCACATATTAATATGGAGAACAAGATGAACGGTTCGGATCGACCGTTAGGATTTTGAAAAGTCGAATATTGAGCCGTAGCACGGGAGGCCTCTTAGCTACCCATAGCACCGTAGCCAAGTCCTATATATATATATGATCTTACCAACTTAGAAGGATTGCGTGCATATAAAGAATCTTCAATGGAATAAATATTAAATAAATAACTACCTACCTTCTACTACAACTACCAACTTAATTTCGTTCATATTTATAGTGTGATATATGACTGAAAGATGTTTCATTTATAATTGGTTACAGCAATATAACAATTAATGATAAAAAAATGTTATAGATTGTTACAGATTATACATTGTTAATATTATATTTCCAGCAATGAATTAAAACATTGTTGTTTCTAAAGTATGAATAACAGAACCAGGTCATGCAATACGCGCTTGCTTGTAACACAAATAATATATATTCAAAAGATTAAAGAAACGTATTTAATAATTTAAAATTCGCTTCTAACTACATTCTTTCTTTACTTTATTAGATAAACCACAAAACCAAATTCTCATCTCATTCTTTCTCTGCTCCAAATCCCTTTTCAAATAAATTTTCTCAACCAAACAAAAAGAAAAAAAAAACAATTTGCAATATATTTTCACTATTGATATTATATATTTCCTTGTTAATAACAATAGAAACAATTACAAAAGTTATTGCTACCAGCGATCAATCAATCACCAAATTCACCATGCCTATAATTAATTAATTAATTGTTGAAATAGAAAACAACAGAAATCAAAAAGAAAATTTTCCATATGTTGGTAGAAGTTGGTGAGAACAATAAAAGAGATGAAGTTGCGTTAACCTAACGCCAGGCAGATGCCATTGTCAAGATCCGACCCGTCCACCCAAACCCGATACCTCCTGATTCCTCCTTAACCATGAAGCCGGTATTGGGTCGAACTGAATTTAACCGGGTACGAAGATGATCAACAATAGCAGGTCCGAGAGGAACCGGTACCAACCCAGCCATGCTCATACGGGATCGCCACTTACCGAGCATCTCACATCGCTCAACCCGCTCTGCACCTTCCCTTGACACCAAATTGACAACTTTATGTGCCAGGGCTGCCTCTACCCGGGCCCGCGCTATGCTATCCCGACCGAATGTCGCCTCTAGAGAATCCAATATTGCTCCATAGTAATTATATGCCTCACTGAACCGTGAGGTAAATGGTGCCGTATTGCCATTCATCTCCTGCTCAACAAGAGTAACTACATGGGGCCCGAGGGAGCGGACCCGGCGCAGTAGTTCATCACGAGGGTTTGCAGATGTGACGCTCTCATCTGGCACTCGCGATAGCGAAAATGCTAGGTTTACAGCCAATGTTTCCCCATGTTCACATCCTAGTAATAACCGGTCCAAATCCGTCACCCGACATGTCACCATATTGAACCTAAAATCTACTGCTACACGCTCCGCAACCTTCTTCAACCGCTCCCCGACTAATCTGGCATTGGTTGTGGCAACTGGGGTGAAGGGGGATGTGGGGTCCAATACAACAGTGATTTTGAAAACAACATTTCTTCGGCCTCCACCGAGGGCTTGTATGAGGCCGGCATGCTGAGATCCAGTGCCAATGTCGAAGTCGATTAAATGAAGCCGGGACCCTCCGGTAACCCCAAGAATCGCAAGGTTAGCGGCTAGGAGGCCGAGCTTGAAGCAGGGAGACGTGTCATGCAACAGCTGGGTTGCGGCCCGTTGCTCCGGGCCACACAGCTCAACGATTGGATTCGTTGCTAGTAATTGAGTCACCATTGAAGAGTTTATACGAGTGGCCAACGAAGTAACCATCATCCTGGTTAGCCGTTGCTCTGTATCACTATTTGAGTTGACATTTCTTTTTAAGATGGCCATGTTGGCCAAAGCCATTTCAAGATTTCCTTCAGCAATGGCAGTGGCAGTGTCGGAGAGCAGTTGCCGGGAAGACATTGCTGAAACCGGAGGTGAATATGAGGCAGAGGAGGAGGCGGTGGAGGAAGAGGAATTAGAAGGGGAAGAGGAAAGGGTTTGATTCTGAGTTGTTCCTATAACAGGAAATTGTGGTACCGGTGGAGACGGAGTTGACATCTCTAGAATTTGTTGCATCGTATCACCCCACTCAGAATTGGTAACCACCGAGCCAGAAGCGCTAGGCTCGTCATCCTCATCATCATCACAAAAGAGCTGCCTCTCAAGCTCCTGCAGTTGGTTTCGCACCGACTCATTAACCGGTGCTGGAGAGGGATTGCCAAAGGAGAACCCCACTGGGTTCCTGTTCATATTCATATTCAAATTCAAATTTGAATTTGAATTCATACTTGTGTTGAAAATCATTTCTCTCTGCTGTGGTTGCGACACGAAGCCGGGAAATGAATTAAGAGAGGAGAAGGAAGAAACCGAAGTTAGGCTCCCCAAATCAGAGTTTCCCGAGAAGACAGATGGTACCGGTACCTGTGCATGTACCGGCAACTCGAGAACCGTCTTCTGCCTCACCGCTCTTGAAAGCAGAGTTTGTTGTAGCAGTGTATGCTGATTTTGCCTCTCCATATCTGTGAAACTTCTCTTAAACATTTCACCGGTTCCGGTGATACCGCTGTCCGATAAGCCTCGGAGAGGAGATCCACCACCGTAGCTGTATGATCCCCATAGTGAATCCTGCCATGGTGACCCGGGCTCCATGTTTTGTTTAATTATAGAAGAAATATCCAACTAAGCAAAAAAAAAAAAAAAAATGCTTGTCAGAGAAGGACAAATTTTACTGAATTCTTTCAATTCAGTAATAGCTGTTGAATGAATGGTCTCTGAAACCAGTAAAAGCAAAACAGTCTCAAAATAAAACAAGAAAACCCATGATCTGCTAAAAAACCAAAACCATGCATTTTCAAAATTCAAATGAAAAAAAATCAGAAACTAAGGAATTGGAAGTATAGCAATTAGTTCAAATCAATCTAAAAAAAGGAAATCAAAATCAAAATCAAACCTGGTGTATTAACCCATTAGCGTGCACGAATGAATCTCTTAATGGGTGGTTTTGGCGAAGGTTCTCCAGACAAATCAAAGAGTAAGCGGCTTTCGTTTGGGAAAGGGATTGACAAATGAATACTTGGAAAGGTGAATTGATTGGCCTTGCAATTTATGAGGGGTTATGGGCGTTACAAGAGGTATTCAAATCACCTGTGTTACCTCAAATTTTGAGTTTATATCTGCACCGTTCGATCTACTTTAGTCGAATATTATAGCAGATCGTACGGTGTTGATCTAAACTGAAAATTTGAGTAACTTCAGATGATTCGGAATCATTTTTAAAGCTGGAGTTCAAGCGGAGTCTGAACAGGTTTCTTTTACTTTTAGAAAAATAAAATTTTTTTTTACAACAAAAAATGTGCTGGTTTTTCTCTGATTTCAAAATTTTCAAAGCATGGTGACTTTACCGCGGCCCAAGCCACAAGAAAACGCCTTGCTAAGTCGCTGTCGAACTCTCTGCATTATTAGACGATTTTACCCTTCCTATATCCTCTCTTTTTTGGTTTAATGTTCTCATCGAGTACAAAATATCCAGGTGCTATTTAGTCAATTACGCTAGTACTGTTTCATTTTCCTTTTACTAGGTATAATATAATAATAAAAGGAAGATTGCGTGTAGATCTGAGGTGGAATTAGTTAGTTAGAAACCGAACAATACATCCACCTACCTCGAGCCTACGTGTCAGGACCTCATTGGTCGGTGATTATTGGTCTACTAAGTAAGCATGCTTATGTAGTGATTGTGATTTACATTATAACATTCTAAATTCCATGGTGCCGTCAATGAATTCAGATCCGCTGAAATTTCAAATAAAATTTCATGACCCTGCAATCTCATCATCTGTATTTCTCTCTCATCAAAGTTTGATGAGAGAGAGAAAGAAGAGAGAGGAGAGAGATAAACAGATGATTTTCAGGGTCTCTGAAATTCTGTTTAGAATTTTAGCATATTCGGATGCACCGTCAATCCATATTTTATGAGGTAACATAGTATTTATGTTTATATTCAATTAAAATTATAATTAATTATATGGAGTTTTTTTAATATTCATACGAATTATAATTAAACAGACAATTAAACAGTTTGTTTATTGAATTTAAACATAAATATCCTGTAACTAGTGGAATACATGTGCCGTCCATTTAATTATAATTTAGATTGGTTTATTCAAGATTCATCATTTGATCAAAATTTAACGGTTCTAATTATACGTGACTTTCAAAGAGAAGTACAATCAATTAATACTTCAATTTATAGTGTGATTTATATGAATCGCTAAACTGAATATCAATATATTATTGATCAATTATATATAGAAATAATAAATTTTAAAAGCTATAATAGTTAGCGAAGACAATGGTCTACTGACAACTAAAATGCAATTAATTAATTTATAATGACAATTGTACAAAATAATTGTTCATAATTGTAAAGAGTATAAATGAATTAAGAGATAATTGTATAATTATTAAAAATAAAAAAAATGAAACTTACACAGGACAAAGAGATATATTCTCAAGAGCATCGAACTCTCGATCTTTTAAGTAACCAACAATTCTAATTTTTTTTTCTAGCCAACAAATCGAAAAAAAAAAAAAATGAACTCACAGGAAAGAGAGAGATATTCTCGAGAGGTTATTTTTTTCACATTATTTTTAAGCTTACTCATTTCAACATCATTACCTTTTTTTTATGCACTTGAAATTGAGACCTTCTAGATCTTATTTCTTAAAGGAAAAGTTGTTTGGTGACTCTGATTGCTTAACTATATTAGAGGTAAATATTAATTAATTAGGAGGAATTTTACGTATACACCTAAAAAAAACTCGATATTAATTATGTTTTTTTTTTCTCTAAGATAAATAATATCATCTTTACCCTTGTAAATTTAAAAAACTCACAAATTTACTCAATTTATTATCTTCCTTTTTAAAACGTATTTTAAATTTATAAATTTCTCATTTTACTCTTTTTTTTAGAAATAAAAATATATAGTATGTATATGATAATATGAAAATTGTTCATTCTAGTTAGTTTTTTTTCGAGAATAAATGTAATATTATAAATTTTAGAGTTCGATTGATCCTCACAATTTTACAGCTTCTGCGAAAATTTTCAAAAAATATAAATTTTAGAGGGAGAAATAAGTAATTTTTGAATTCTCAAGGGATTTCAAAGGAATACTTTTAAAGTTTTTTAGGCTATGTCAAATTACTTATATTCATATCTGCTCATTTTTTTTTTCTTTTTTGTAAAAAAACCATAGGGATACCATTAAATATGAAAGTACATTACAGGAGAGCTACAATATATAATAATAGCAGCATGTATGTACGGAAAATAAATCTAATATGTGCCTATGTTAATAAACCTAAACCCACTCACATTTATCAATACATATAACCAAATCTTCTATTACAGAAATAAGCAAGGAAAAAAAACATAAACAAATAAATTGTAGTTCTTCATGCTCAAATGAAAATTAGTGAATTAACAGTCATTTTTGCTCTCAGCACAAATGCATTAGTTGAAAAACAATGTTATGATTTATCCAGAAGAAACAAATATCTGCTCAATTTTGTTCTCTCTTTATATATTTTAATCCAATGACAAAAATATACTTCAAATTTTTTCTACGCCTGATATTTCCGTAATATAGAATATATAAAACCATTTAAACATGTAATTGTTTATTTAGTACCACATCGAAAAACTCAATTAGCTATTTCAAATAATAAGAAGAGGAGGGTTCCGATGCCTCATGTCTTTCATATATATCTCATCATACCTCACATTTTATATCTTTGTTTTTAAAGTTTAAATTGTTGATCCAAACCTTTCAACATGATATATATACTAAAATATGGTTAGGGATGAAATTTTATAATTTTGAGAAATTTTTTACTATTTTTTAAGATGGGTAGAAAATCAGTGTTTTTTTAACGGTTCAAAAACAGTGATTTTGTACATATCTTAAAAAATAAAATAAAAATTCTAAAAAATATAAAATTTCATCTCCATGCATCTTTTAGTATAAATATTATGTTGAATGGTTCAGATCGATAATTTGAACTTTAAAAACGAAGATATAAAATATGAGGTATGATCAGGTATGAAAATGATGAGGTATTGGAACCCTCCACTAATAAGAATTGCTTCTTTTATTCTTTGATTTTATGTATATCTGCTTTTAACTAATGTGTTTGATATAATCAATCTTGACCTTTTATTAGTTAAGTTAATTAATATGAGGAGGGTCCACTTACAGTATTTGAAAGTTACAACATTTTATAATAATTCGATTTTGCAATTTTTAAAGTACAAACAGTCGATCTAAACAGTTCAACATGACATCTATATTAAAATGTACTTGGAGATCAACTTTTATATTTTTTTGAATTATTTATTATTTATTAAGTATTTTACAAAACTGTTGTTTTCCACTGGTCCTTAATTGTATAAAAATAACAATTTTGTAAAATACTTAATATACAGTAAAAAAAATTAGAAAAAATGTAAAATTTGATCTTCAAACATATTTAATGGTTTGAATCAACTATTTTGACTATAAAAATTACAAAATTAAATTATTATAAAAATGTTATAAGTGTATCCCTCAGTTAATATATCGATTAGTTTATCCCTAAAGACTTTTCTCACTCCAACTTAGCTCTCATTAATTAGTGGCATAAAATATTAAAATTTTAAGCTACTAAGTACTTGTTTGTTTAGGAGCTTAAAATATCATTTTTAATGACAACTTAATGATGTCTTTGTAAACCAATAGAACGAGTTGTTTACTTGTTCTGTTTTCCTAGTCAACATTTTTTTTTATTTTGATAAAATGTACCTCACTTCCAATGTACACCTTAAAAAGCTTCCATTATATATGAAGTGAAATTAGTTGTGACACGTTAAGTTTACAAGCTAAGTGTTCACAGAAGATCAACCAGTAGTACCAGCCGGAGTGGGGTCACACATTAAAGTGATGTACAGTGGGGCCACGTGTGCAGCTATATATCCCGAATTCCTGTTTCTGGGACCCACCAATTCGAATTCCTCGACTCCTCGTGCTTCCAACAAGGCTCTGATCGGAATATAAAACATTTTATTTCTGTCCCTTCTTCTTTATCCTTTTTTTTAATTTTCTTTTTTTAACGAACTGTTGGAGTGGAAAAAAAATGCTGTGGCGCCGTGATTTTAGTTCCGTGTCGTATTGTACTGTGATTAAGTGAACAGTGATCCGTACCGTGCCGTGATCAAAATGTCAAGAAGTGGTCACGGCACGCAAATGGTGACAGTACGCGACACGCAAGTCACGGCACGGAACGGTAACACGTGCCATGCAGTTCCGTATCATAACTGTGCCGTTTCGTGATAGCGCCGGCTCTACCGTGCCATTTTTCCCACACTACATCATCAATGAAATCTGGAGGCTTAATTAGTACTTAATCTAAGTACAAAATGATCAACCAATATTGATAAATTTATTCTTGTTTAAATATTTTTATGAATTATAATGTTTTGCAATTTATGATCAAACATATGAACTTTTAATTTTGACAGTCATATATAGTTAATTTAGTAATTTAGTAATTATTGCTTAATCTAAGTAGGAAATTATCAACCAATATTGATAAATTTATTCTTGTTTAAATATTTTATGAACTGTAATGCTTTGCAATTTTAATATCAGTTTTAAATTAATAATAATTTCTTACTCATGTTGTTTGATATTTTTCATGTATGAATTAAGATAGCTTTTGCCTATGCGCACTTCAGAAAAATAATAAAAATATTTGTATTAATTTTAATTGTTTATGAAACTATATCTTTTCTATAAAAATAAAATGAAGCATTTAAAAATAAAAATAGTAAAATAATTATGACTATTTAATCAGGTGTGCTTACATTTCTAAACAATATATAAACTTTATACAAATAAAAAATCATAAATTATATATATTTTAAATATTGTACAATAAATAACTAAGAGTGTTCTACTCATTTTGCAGTAAAAATAATCAACAAATATTAAATAAAATATTTGGGAATCGTCAAATTCAAAAAAATGATCGTCAAAATAAAAAAGCTAGAAAATTACTTTTTGCAAACTAAAAATTTAAAAATAAAGCGGTCATGTCACGAGCATTTTTTAATATATAAAAAAAAAAATACCGTGCAATTACGAACATATCGATGAACACAAAGTTGAGATTCCAGCGCTAACCAGCTTACCAGTAGCAGAATTGACCCTCTTTATTTTTTTTATGTTATCGCGCGAGTCACCACAACTAATAAATATTCAGTCACATAACACAAGGTTAGGGCACCAAATGAATTGAACCAAATCAAACTTACTGTAGTTTGAATTTGAGTTTGAATTTGGAAACTTAACTGATTTGATTTGTTTCAGAATAAATTTGAATCGAATAAATTAATTGTGATTTTTTCGAATTGAATTTAAGTCAATCGAGTCACGAACTATGAATTTTTTTGACAGCCACCGGTAGTTTATGCATTAGTTTTTTTCACGTGGAACAAAATTCACACACTTCACTTTCACGAATTTACATTGATGAATTATGAGTCAATCCAAAATTTCCTTATCTTTTACGCTGGTGGATTGATTAAAATTACGGCATGGATCTAGTCAAATGAAACTTATTTTCATTGTTAATTTGTTACGCTGCTGAAGCATTTTTCTCTTATAATTTACCATTATATTAACAATTTTGAGCTCTGATATAAATTTGGTTCCTGTAATATTAAAGATTAATGGTTGAAGCCATTAGTTGTATTATTTGATATTCGAATCTAATTAATTCACTAATAAATTTCGAACGAACTATATCTAATTTGAGTTTTAGTTTGAATAAATTTAAACCGAACTGATTTAATTTGTTTCAAAATAAACTAATTTCTAATCAAATTAATTACAAACTTTTTTCCGAATCAAACTCAAATTGTTTATGCAGTCGGTAAGGTCACCGTCATATAATTATACACCCAAAAAGGCACGCTGTATAGATGTCCACAGCTGAGATCTTTTTGTCGAATCTATATCCTCTGAGGTAATAGAATAATTATGTTTGGATCATGTCCGTCTGATCAGAATCCATTCCAATCCAGTTCGAAATGGAACGCACAGAGTAGCTTTAATAGTCGTGCCGATCCAACATAATTTTTGTATTACCTTAGGTGATATGAATTCATTTTTTTTTTTTTTTAAGGAAATTTAATGCATTCTAGTCTTTCTCTTTTTGATTGAATACTAATCTTCCTCATCTAGTCATCTCAGTTTAGTCGGTTAGGTAAGTCGGTAACGGACTAACGAAGAGCGATGCTCAATATTTTTAGAAATTATAAAAAAAGATATTGGAAAATAGATAGAATGATGTTTTTATTTTTGGGATTGACTAACTATTTCTCAGTTAATTTTCTCCATTCATTCATTAGTCAATAACTACTTGTGGGGACCGTTAACTAACTGAACTTCATTAATTACTTGAGAAACCACTTAATATTTGATAGATTTCATAACAAACGCATGCAAATATAGATACATATACACACAAGTGTCAATATATAAAATATCAAGTATTCATACCTAAGATATCAAGTATTTCGAAAATAAAACTGGACACATCACACACACATCTTTTTCACGTTTTTAGGGTTGGATTTTTTTTTTGTTCAATCTCGTAAATATTTCTGACGATCTATAAGGAAATTTACAAATCTAAAACTATGGACATCTTCTACGTAATTTTATCTTTCAAATGAGATCCATAATGACGTACTTTCAGGTTGTCCGTCATGCAAGTATTCATACCTCCTCATACAAGTATTCATATATCGTTTTTAATACCTTGTTGTGCTAGTATTCATATATTGTCGAGCAAGTATTCATACCTCGTCATTCAAGTATACATATCTCGTATTGCATGTGTATATAATTAATGTCTGAAGTATTTGTACCTAACATGTTTTATCAATTTTTTTTTTCCATATGACACAGGATGACGTCTGAAAATATTAATATTAAGTAGTGCAAGTATTTATACATCGTCATACAAGTGTAAATAGTTCATAAGTCAAGTGTTAGTAACTAACAAAATCTATAAAATTTTTATTTTGATTTTTATTTCCATATGGCACAGGATGATGTATGAAAGTATTAATTTCAAATATTGCAAGTATTCATACCTTATCATGCAAATGTTAATAGTTTATGTATCAAGCGTTTTATCTAAAATATTTTATCAACAATTTTTTTTTTTTTTGCATCAGATGATGTTTGAAAGTACTAATGTAAAGTATGCAAGTATTCATATCTCCTTATGTAAGTGTAAATAGTTCATATATCAAGTATATGTATCTAAAAAATTATATATTTTTTTTCATATAACACTGAATGATATCTGAAAGCATTAATATAAAGTATTGCAAAAATCCATACATCATCATGCAAGTGTGAATGGTTTATATATCAAGTGTTTGTATCTAACAATTTATATCAATTTTTTTCACATGACACTGAATGATGTTTGAAAGTTTAATATGAAGTATTGCAAGTATTCATACATTGTCATGCAAGTGTAAATTGTTCGTGTATCAAGTGTTTGTATCTAACATATTTTCTATTTTTTTGTCTGTGGCACCAGATGACATTTAAAAGTATTAATATTAAGTATTATAAGTATTCATATTTCTTAACTTAAGTATTCATACTTATAATTAAAGTATGAATTGTTATGTTGAAAAATATTTTAATTTAATATTTTAGTCAAATAAGACAACATTTATTAATAGCAAAAATAAATTAATGCTGTCAACAACTATATATGCACCGTTTACCTTAGTTAAATGAAAATAATAATAAAATAAATCACTGTCTATTTAATAGCATAATCAAATTAAATACGACAGCATTTATTAATAGCAACTTTGGTATTAACGAAAAAATAACATTAATGTTGAATATGACATTATGTGCATCCGCTGATTCCGCTTCATATTTATAACTGGTTTGAACATGGTCCACTGTAAACTATGTTAAATTTTCAAAACAAAACAGTATACCATACGTACACCAAATCTATTTTCAAAACAAAACAGCATTCCAGTTTAACTGACTCCCAAAGTCCCAACCATACAAAAAGAGAGCTGCTTTAGCAACTTTATTTTGAATCACATAATTTGCAACAATGTTTTCTACCAGAAAAGAAACAAAAATTCAAAAGTTGGAATTATGAGTCATTCCTCAGTTCCTGTCATAGGACTGAACAAATGCAACAATCCAAGAAAAAAGGATCAAATGGAATATATATTCTGATTTTTTTTATTTATATCCAAAAAAAATATAAATTTAAAAAACTAACCAAATCTCTCCTCAATTTCGAAAACTAACCAAACCGGAATTTTTTTTCCGGTTTCAACACCAATTTCTGAAAATTTTATTTCCGGTAATTGGATATTAAAACCGGAATAATTTTTTCCGGTTTTAGGATTTTTTTTTAGGAAATTTTTTTTTCGGATTTTTTTTTCATTTTTCAATTTTTATAATTTATTTATTTTTTGTATTGAAGTATTACAAATATTTAATATATTTTTTTAAAAATAGATGGAATACTATATAATTTGATTTATTCGAAAGACTACTACAAAAAATCCGGATCAACATTTTTTATGCCAGATTTTTTACGGCCATAAGAAAAATGAATATAATATAATATATGTATATGTAATATAATATAATATAATATAATATAATATATGTATATGTATATGTATATGTATATATAATATAATATTATATATGTATATGTATATATAATATAATATATATGTTAAAATGTGCTTGCATATCAAATTTTTTATTTTTTTGAATTTTTTTACTATTTATTAAGTATTTAACAAAATCGTTATATTCAGACCATTGAATTTTTGTACCCATCTTGATAAATAGTAAAAAATTTAGAAAAATGTAAATTTGATCTGCAAGCACATTTTAAAATATCCATCATGTTGAACGGTTTGGATCGACTGTTTGGACTTTAAAAACTTTGAAAATACCGATCGTTGAATACCTACCATTGAACAAAAACTTAAATTGAATTTTTGAGGCACTAAACGAGGGTTCCAATGCCTCATTTTTTTTATACCTCATCATACCTCATATTTTATATCTTCATTTTCTTCATATTCAAAGTCTAAATTGTCGATCCGAACCGTTCAACATGATATCCATACTAAAATATGGTTAGGGATGAAATTTTATAATTTTTGAATTTTTTTACTATTTTTTAAGATGGGTAGAAAATCACTGTTTTTTGAATGGTTGAAAAACAGTGATTTTGTACCTATCTTAAAAAATAGCAAAAAAATTCCAAAAAATATAAAATTTCATCTCCATGCATATTTTAGTATAAATATTTTGTTGAATGGTTCAGATCGACAATTTGGACTTTGAAAACGAAAATATAAAATATGAGGTATGATGAGGTATGAAAAAAAATGAGGCATCAGAATTTCAAAAAAACGTCGTTTAGTACCTTAAAAATTCAATTTAAGTTTTTGTTCAACGGTAGGCATTCAACGATCGGTATTTTCAAATTATTTTCAAATCCGGTATGAAAAATATTGATCCGGATTTTTTGTAGTAGTATTTTGAATAAATCAAATTATATGGTATTCCATCTATTTTAAAAGAAAATATATTAAATATTTGTAATACTTCAATACAAAAAATAAATAAATTATAAAAACTGAAAAATGAAAAAAAAAATAATCCGAAAAGAAAAATTCCTAAATTTTTTTTCCAGAACTATTTTTTATATGGTATTCCATCTATTTTTTTTTTATATAATAAAAAAATCGGTATATTCCGATTTTATATTAGTACCATTCTTTCAATACCATTCAAAACCCACCTTCCTAGAAAGTAGAAAGTAGAAACCATCAAAACCATAGATCCAGAACTTTTTTATTTTTCAAAAATTATTAAAAATAATATAGAAAAATGAATGACTATTTTTGTTTTTTCCATTTGAAATCAAATATTATGTTGTACACAAAATATATGCACGCATGGGTGTATCTTGAGTCTTGACCACGTAAAATCCTATAAGGCAAAACATTCTGGTACATATCTGTTTGTTGCCTGAACTCGTGTCGTAAAGAAACCAACACACGTTTGAATTTGTGGTGGAAGCACCAGGCCTAGACGCCTAGTCCTACTGGGCCCCCCACACTACTCAATAATTGTTAGATCTTATTGGGAGGTTGACAAGCGGGTCCCTTCATTTCACGGGTCATGTACTTCTCTCAGTATTGTACTTCTCCGGACCGGACCGTATTGGATCAAGGGACAGGTCTAGTAAGGATTTGAGTCGATTTTTTTGCTAGATCCATTCAAATCTAGACCGGACTAACTCATGGAAATGTATAGATCCAGACTGTACCAAATCCGGACCGCACCGTGCAAAATCGGATCGGACCGTATCAGATCAAGGGACAGGTCTAGTAAGAATTTGAGTCAATTTTTTTTTTACTAGATCTGTTCAAATCCAGACCGGACTAACCCATGGAAATGTATAGAGTATAGATCCAGACTATACCAAATCCGGACCGCACCGTGCAAAATCGGACTGGACTAAACTTGCACAGTCCAATTTCAATCAGAAACCACTGAATCAACATATATCAATTTCTGGAGAGCTACAATACTAGCAGTATGTGTGTACAGAAAATAAATCTAATATGTGCCTATATTACATAACAGGACGTATCAGTAAACCTAAACCCCCTCACATTTATCAATACATATAACTAGATCTTCCATTACAGAAATAAGCAAGGAAAAAACATAAACAAATTAATAAATTGTAGTTCTTCATGCTCAAAGGGAAATTAGTGAACTAACAGTCATTTTATTTTCGATTTTGTTCTCTCTTTATATATTTTAATCGAATGGCATATGTATCATTATTTTCTCTTCTCATTTAACAAAAATATACTTCAAAGTTTTTCTACGCCTGATATTTCCTTAATATAGAATATATAAAACCATTTAAACATGTAATTGTTTATTTAGTACCACATCGAAAAACTCAATTAGCTATTTCAAATTATAAGAATTGCTTCTTTTATTCTTTGATTTTATGTATATCTGCTTTTATCTAATGTGTTTGATATAATCAATCTTGGCCTTTTATTAATTAAGTTAATTAATACGAGGAGGGATCCAGTTACAATATTTGAAAATTATAACATTTTATAACAATTCGATTTTATAATTTTTAAAGTCCAAACAGTTCAACATGACATCTATATTAAAATGTGCTTGGAGATCAACTTTTATATTTGTTTGAATTTTTTTTTATTATTTATTAAGTATTTTACAAAACTGTTGTTTTTCAGTGGTCCATAATTATCTAAAAACAACAATTTTGTAAAATACTTAATATATAGTAAAAAAAATTTTTAAAAATGTAAAATTTGATCTGCAAATACATTTTAATATAGAAATCATATTTAATGGTTTGGATCAACTATTTAGACTTTACAAATTACAAAACCAAATTATTATAAATGTTGTAACTTTTCAATGTTATAAGTAGATTCCTCCTCAATTAATAAATCGATTAGTTTATACCTAAAGACTTTTCTCACTCCAACTTACTCATTAATTAGTAGCATAAAATATTAAAATTTTAAGCTACTAAGTACTTGTTTGTTTAGGAGCTTAAAATATCAAAAAAAATTTAATGACAACTTAAGCACGACGAGCATTCCTTTTTTATGTACCGAGTACTTAATTTAATTGTGTCTTTGTACTGCAATTAGATTTGTTTTTCCGAGTCAACCAATACAAATGAGTTGATAAAATGTACCTCACTTCCAATGTACACCTAAACAAACTTCCATTATGAAGTGAAATTAGTTGTGACACCTTAAGTTTACAAGATAAGTGTTCACAGAATATCAACAAGTTGTACCAGCCGGAGGAATTGAATTCGTATCCTCTGAGATATCTCATATCGTGCGTGACTTTTTGGAAAAATCTTATCAGTCCACCTACGTTCTGCACAAATCTCAAAGCTCAAATAATATTTGCCCCCATGCTATCTCCGAATAAGAACCGGACACGTTGGTCACATGAAATATGAGATATCTCAGAGGATTCCTGGTGCTGGGACCCACCAATTCGAATTCCTCGACTCGTGCTTCCTAAATCGTAAGCTCATATTATAAAAAGAGGAGAGGTCATATTCCTCTTTTTTTTTTGTTTTTTTTATCATGTTTTTATTTTTAAAAATTTTAATAATTCAAAATTTAAAACTTAAAAGTCAAAATAAAACCGTTAGATATGATCTACGTCATTTTATCCATGCATATGTAAAAAATTATGACATTTCAATTTTATTTTTATTATCATCAAGAGCTTGTAAAAAACACACTAATTTGGATGAGTTCTAGACGTTGATTTTTAAACTTAATGATTCACATAAAAACAAAATTGAAATGTCATAATTTTTTATGAGCACATAGAGAAAATAACATAGATCACATTTAAAGGTTTTATTTTGACTTTTAAGTTTTAAATTTTGAGTTGTTAAAGTTTTGAAAGATGGAGGCATTTGAACTCTCTTCTTATAAAAATTTGATTTTGCAAATCATATCCGCCAGATCAACCGAGAAGACAACTCTTAGTAGGGGGGGGAGGGGGGGGGGGTTAATGGCACCCTTTTATCTGTTTATCTCCGATTAAAATTATGATTAATTACGCGGAGCTTTTTTAATATTCATACATATTCTAATTGGACAATTAGTTTAATTGAATTTAAACATAAATATTTTGAAACTAGTGAAATACATGTGTCATCCATTTAATTATAATTTAGATTAATTTATTTAAAATTCATCATTTAATCAAGATCTAACAGTTCTAATTACACGTGACTCGTATGACTATGTATATGTATCGTGTCGTGACTAGATTTTTTTATCAATTTTTTAGTAAGAGTACTAGTCTACTAGTCTTTACTCGCAAATTATATTCCTACAAATTTGTGCCCCGCACCCATGCATCCTTAAAGTGGGTCAATCCTACGCTATCAGACCCAATTCGGTCACTATGTTTCATCAGGGTCCTATATGCATATTTGATTCTTTTTTAAATTTACATGCGGAAATCTTGGAATTCGTATCCCCTCAGGTTATCTGACTGAGTAGAATTGAATCGGACGGTCTGAAAATGAAAATTTTAACTTTGTACGGATTCTCAAAACACAAATAGTACTGCCCCTAGTGTTATTCTGATCACCCACCGGCTGAAATTAAATCTGGGCCGTCCATTTCAATTGTGTTGAGTCAGTTACCTGGAAGGATACATATCCGAAATCTTGAGGGCATTCAACTAGATTTGAAGCTCAGTAATAGAAAGACATGTTTGGCAACAAAAAAATTGAAAAAAAAAATATATTTAGCTTGTTTTTTTCTAAGAAGATTCAAGTATTTAAGTCATATATAATAGTTTTTTTTTCTTAGTTTGAGCAAGCTTAAGAATATAGACAAAAAAAACTTAAAAAAATAGTTTTCAGCTTTATAAAGGAGCAAGTGTAGTGAGTTTAAGATTCTTTAGAAGCTCAAGGAACTCTATGGAGGGTATATCAAACACTACGAACGGTCTAGAAGCAATTCATCAAAGCAATGTTATTAGAATCAAACAGGACGTCGATTCGGAAAATCTTCGGTTCAACGGTTCACTGGTTGGATCGGTGGATCGGTCGGTTAGACCACTGATTTTTAAATACTTATATATTATGCGATATATGACCTATTGTAAATATAATCAGGTTTTCATATAATGAAAATTCAAACATACACATTAACTAACGTACTATAAAAATACATTTATCAAAAATAACGAAGTAATTTTTTTAAGAAGAGAAAATATAGCATTCCATTCTAAATTTGTTTTATAAGTTTACTGGAACTAATAAGATATATGAATTTAGGATTTTAGTATCACATTTTATAAAAATATATAAATATATTTGACTTTATTTTTCTTCACCCCAAAGAACTCTTATAAACTAGCACTTAGAGTAATTGATTAGATAGATTAGATATTAGCACTATTCGATAACTCTCAATTATTCTACATTGTCTAGAGTAATTGGTTATTCAAAATATTCGCTGATCCACTTTAAACTAACTATACTTTTTTTTTTTGTATATCTAGGATTTATAAAATATTATTATTTTGCACATGAAACAATAAAACAAAAATAATTGAAAATGCTAGAAATATGAGGCCAATTAAAGGTACAAAAATAGAAGGTAAATTAAGATTTGTCATAGATTGGGTGCCTTGATTTGAATTTCATATTCGTATATTTCTATTTTTCAATTTCTTTGTTTTTTTTTTACCTTTCTACAATAATTGGATTTCGATTTTTTTTTATTCTATAGGTTTCTTTAATGTTGATTCTAGAGTCACTGTTTGCCTTTTTTTTAAACCTTGAATTTTTCCTCTACTATCCCCATTTTTTACCTCGCGAACTTTAAAAAAAAAAAAAAAAGTTATATTTTTTTTGGAGAATGAAAAGAACTAATCTTAAATAAGTTCATGTTTTTCAATAAAAAAATTTAGTGCTTTGAAGAACAAATCTCATAAGATATAAATAATAAAATTAATAATTATTATTCAAATGTATATATATATTATTATATGTATATGAATAATTGCAGGGCCTTTGTACTTGATTAGGCCTTTATAATATTGAAAACATGAGGGTCCTACAGGCTTCTAAATAGCTAGCTATAGTGGCGCTATAGCTTTTCCGGACCATAAACGCTAAGCTATGAGATAAAATTGCGCTAACTCAGCTACGACCGCTATAGCTATAATAGCTGACCGCTATTACCGCTATATGAGACTCGCTATAGCTACCGCTATGCTACATGATTTTTTTTTTGCAATTTATATGGACTTCTGTACTTCTATTCTTATTTCTAATGCTACATGGTCTTCTACGATAAATATACTAAACCAAACTATATGCTTCTATTTTTATTTGTGATTTATTCTATCATTCTAGATCGAGAAATATTCAAATACTAATTCTTCATTTTGATTACTCTTTTTATAGTATTCATTTGTAAAATTATTATCGTTCGTTTCAATTGAAAGCTGATTTTGATTATTATTATAATTATAAAATGTTTAAATATGTATATTGACTTCATTTACCTTATGAAATTAATTGATCTTTGTCTATTATAATATGTAATACCATGAAGTATAAACTATTAAATAATGTTACTTTTTAGATTTTTTTTCCTTCTTATTTGCGTAATTGATAAAAAGTATAGATTTAGATTAGTTGTCATTTAGTTGTTACCTCAATTCTCTAATATTGATTATGTTGATAATTAGTAGAAATATAGAATATAAAGTTTGAAAAGGAAAATCGCTATGTGTGATAGCTCCCGCTATAGCTACGCTATTCGCAATAGCTTTTTTTTTTGGTCTACCCGCTATGCCGCTATAATCGCTATTTAGAACCTTGGGGGTCCTATTAGAGATAAAAAGATATTTTTTTTTCTTTCTTTTTTCTGGGAGAGGGGGGCGTCCGACGCCTATCGGATCACTTTTGTGTTCGATGGGTTCTCTTTACCGTCGGATCTGCTTTAGGATTCGCGCCCGCAATTTCGCATCTGCTTTAAAATCCGTACACACGAATCCTAAAGCAGATCTGACGGTGAGAGAACCCATCGAACACAAAAGTGGTCCGATGGCCATCGGACAGCCCCCTCTTCCTTTTTTTTTCTAGAAACGCTATAAACCCTTGGCGCCTGGGATTGTGCCCCATGTCAATTTCAGCTCGATCTTGCCACACGGTTCCGGCAGTTGGGATTGGCGGTTGGGAATGTCGGTGAGACGAAGAACCATGTCTTGCGTGATCGTCCCCTCAGCCTTAATAGATGGCGCTCTCTTCAGCCAGACAGTTCTTCTGGACCACTTTGCCGTTCGGAACATTCGGCGAATCGCGCTTCACGACCTCAATGAATGTGCGGATATCGAACTCTGCATGGCCGGATAGCCCATACTGTCATCCCTGAAGAAGTCCTTGTCGTACACATTCTGGATATATATATTAGCATGATAAATTATATATTAACAAAACAGATTTCCTCATACATCAACGTTTTTGTAATACGGTTGCTTGTTGTGCATGGTGTTAATCACCATTACCATAGTACCACTATAATGTGGCCGAACAGGTACCGAGGTCAGCTGCAAAGGCCATAAAACAAGTTTGGGTTGAAATTTAGTATGAGAGCTTTGATTGAGTGCACATTTAGGCTTCAACCCCTACAAAATAATAAATAGTGAAATGATTACAGAGTATAAAAGATTAATAAGGACAACTTACAACACTGATAGGCATATTTGGATCCTCAATAGAAAGCGTTAATTAACTCTTCATTCCACACTGGATTTGTATTATTCTTTATCACTTTTGTCTTCAGTTTCTGTAAAAGTATAAAAAGAAGGCATTATAATGTCAGTATAGAAAACCCAGAAGAATAGTACAAGCCAACAAACAGATCGATCGAAATGCACTTTAAAGTTTGAACAAACTAAACCCACTGGTGCATATCTGGTATTGAAAGTTTCTACTAGTTTTTTCGCTTTGGGTTGAGGGGATTAAGGTTCAGCTGCTCTAAGAAAACAAGGAGGGGATCTGTTTATAAGAAAATTTTGGAACTAAAGGTAAAAATGGTAAAAATTCATATTTAATAATATTTTTCTTGTTAGGAGAACTAAATTGAAAGGAAAAGGCAGAGGAAATTAAGGGGAAAGGAAGAAAAAAAGGTAGGCCATTATGCAGGACCTTCAAGAAAATAAGCTCAATTAAAGCCTCAAACTTGAACGAGAAAAACACAACTCAAACAGAGAAGAGAGAAATAAATAAAAAATAAACCTTGTTGCCCATACGCAAAATAACGTAAGGATCGCTGCCAGATACATCTCTTACGGCGAGGTCTACGCCTTTTATCACCTTCACCTTCAACAGACCCAACGAGTGCACCATTATTCACTCTTTCAATCTCGAGCTCTATCTCGCGGAGTTTCCCTTTTGAAGAAGAGAGGAAACCTTCTTCTTATAATAAAGAGGAGATTAGGATTGGTCCCTTTTTACTTTTTAGCAAGAACAAATCCCAAGGCGATATAGCAGGTGCTTATTGACGAGTGCCCAGTGGACAGTGGACTTGAGTCACTTGATTAGGGGTGTCAATGGGTACGATACGGGGAGGGTGGAACCATTTTCATATTCATACCCACTAAGAATTGATCTTACCCATATCCTACTCATACCCATTAAGAATTTGTCTTACCTTACCCTACCCTACCCATACCCGTTATGATTAACGGGTAACGAAACGGTAGTGGACGAATAACGAAAATACCAATATAATGGTTCGGACAGCATATGGTCAATTTTGTCATTTGTTACATTCTTTCTTCTAACATTTCATTCCATCTCATTCAATTATTAAATATATATATTCATAGTATAACCTTGAGAAAGCTGACATGTAATGCAAAATTCAGACGCTAACACCTGAGCTGACATTAATGGATTACTTATTTAGACCAAACAATACATTATTGTCAGAAAATAAGGTGAGGATATATTTTCTTTGAAATATGGAATATTTCCATTTGTAGAATTGAGAAAAAGACAATAACAATGAATAAGGGAGAAAACAAGGAAATGAATTCGTTGATATATATGTCTCTAGCGTTGATACAGGCATACAACAATATGAAAAGAAGAAAAATAAATAAATTGGATATAATATTAATACATTTATATATAATATATTTCATATAATTACCCATTACCCAACGGGTACGAAATAACCTTTACCCGTACCCATACCCGTTTATCTAACGAAAAAAATTCTTTACCCATACCCATACCCAATAAACTAACGAAAAAAAAACCTTACTCATACCCGTCTTATCGAATACGATACGGGTAGGGTAAACGGGTAAACGGGTGTCATTGACACCCCTAGACTTGACCGGGCACTAATACTATTCCTGGTTTGTCCTTACTTGTAATTCCCTGTTCGGCCGAACCGGAATAGAGGAATTGGATGGAATTGAGTCACTATTCCTGCCGAACAGACTTGGAATTAATCGGATTAGAGGCAATGGAATAGAGTGCTTTTCCAGCTTTTTCAATTCCAGGGAGAGCATGAAATTAGATAATGGGAAGGAATAGAGAATAAGGAGGACTCTTTTACCCTCATTTTTGTTGACGTAGATTCTCTCATTTTCAGTTTTTTTTATTGCCTTTCACCCTTCTTCCTTGCACGTTTCCAGAGGAAAGAAATAAGTTCTCCTCTGCCTCTTCTCAAGCACACATCTATTGTAATTTTTCGTGAAAACAACAAATTAAAAGTTAGAAGAGTAACGTATTCGATTTTCTCTTTTAAATGAGATCTGTCACCATGAAAAAATTATGATCAATCTCTTTCCTTCTTGATGTTTGTCTTATATTTTCGAAAATATTTTGATATTGTCAAGAAATTTATAGTTTTAACTAGTAAAGAGTGTATTTCTGAATTGTTGATACTTTTTTTTTACTTCATTTGTTGATTCTTTTTACTGTCTTTTCAAGTTAGGTTCATTACCAGTAACCACGCGTACCAGTAATCAATTCAATACCGGAACATATATGACTATTCTGAATGGTCCGCGTATTGTGTTTGTGTAAGACATGATCCGGTATATATATTTTGTTTGAGTATATAAGACAAATCGTTTGAGTAAGAATATATATAGTCTGGTATTGTATTGGGGTCTGGTTCTGAACAGTCAGATATGGTACCAGTAATCAATTAAACTCTCTATATATATATATTTCGTTTGAGTAAGACAAATCGTTCAAAAAAATATATTTATATATAACAATTCTCCAAAATATCAAAAATCAGTGACAGTTTTTGTTCAGGAATCATGCCAGTAAGCATGAAATATAACATCTTGGTCCCTAATTGATCGCAAGTAACAAATCTAACTCTGATAATTCCCAGTGAAAACCAATAATTTCAAAGTGCTCCATATTGGTTGACTTGAACAACTCAAATCACCACTGGTACCGACAAACTCCAAAACCAGCACTTTGTTACAAACCAAAAATAAATTGGTCTAACCAGCAACTTAAGTTTATTACCCTTGTGCATAAATTTATTATCATGTCAACTCCAATTTTTAATTGATTCCAAGGATGAGTGGTATTTCATAATTTTGCAAAATTAAATATTTACTGGTATTCGTTGTACTGTCTTTACCAATTATACTGTCTTTTATCAATTGTACTGTCTTTAGCAAAATTACATAGTTATGATATAATAAAATAGTCTAATAATCACTTTAGCAAAATTTACCAACTGTACTGTCTTTTTATGTTACTGGTATTCGTTGATACATATTGCTTAGAAATTTTTGGATATTTTATTGAATATTTTACCAGTATTTTCATTTAATATTTTATTGAATATGTTATATGTTCATGTGTTAACATTCATCACTATGAAGTGTATTAATTAAATCTCAACAAGGCTATCAGAGTCATTTCTTATCACTTTTATATTTTAATGAAGGGGGAATTTCATGTATCCCCCTCAAAAACCTTGAAATTACGTATTTCCCCCTCTAAAATTCATAATATCATATTTACCCTTCTAAAGTTCAAAAACTCACAAATTTACCCATTTATTGACATTTCGGTCTCCAAAAAAAAAAGGATTTCCACACCAAAACAGTGTGCAAAAGGGAAAAATAACAGGGGACCGAATAAGCTATTCGGATCCAAAAAAAAAAGTAAAAATTCAGGACTGAATGACATATTCGGACCTTCTTGTTTTTGTAAAAAAAAAATAACCATGCTGCTTTGGTAAAATCATTTTTTTTAATTATGGTTTATAAAAAAAATTCGAAAAAGTCGGTGGTGTTTGGCCACCAATTTTTATTTTTTTATTTTTTTATTTTTTAATTTTTGATTCCTATTGGCCACCAATTTTAGAAAAGGTGTATAGTAGTGTTTATGCATATGTGCCTAGGTGGGGACAGATTCCACACATACAAGGCTCCTATCCTATGCAATCTGTTGAGAACTTGGGATCAGATTTTATCTGATAGATTCCAACTTCTAAGCTTTTAATATCACATTATAAGGAAGCACCAACCAACCGCCTCACCGCCGACTGCGTATCCTCTCAGATATATCAACTTTTGCGTGACCGACGTGTCCGGTGCCTATTCGGGGGTGATGTATGGGGTCAGTATTAGGTGTGCTTTGAGATTCGTGCATAACGTATTTAAACGTTTGGGATTTTCCATAAAGTCACGTAAAGTTTGAGATATCTCAGAGGATAGGATCGAATTCCTCACCGCCATGATCCTCTACTTTAATATCTCTGGACCGGCTACCAAATGGTTCGTGTACAACAAGTGGTACCAGCCGGAGTGGGGCCACGCACTCCAGATTCTTTCGGCGCCACGTGTGCAGCATATATCCGAATTCCTGGTGCTGGGACCCACCAATTCGAATTCCTCGTGCTTCCTGAGGCTCTAATCGGAATAAGAACTAAAAAAATATAATCTTTGTACAAATAAAAAATCATAATTATATATATTTTAAATATTGTACAACAAAAACTCATTTTGTAGTAAAAATAAACAATAAATATTCTTATGTTGTCGCGCCAGTCAGCTCAAGTAATAAATATTCAGCTACGTAACGTAAGGTCACTGTCATATACATGTGGACCCCACAGCGGGGATCTTTTTTGTGGTCGAATCTATATCGAATCTAAGGTAACAGAATATTTATGTTTAGATCACGGCCGTCTGATCAGAATCCATCCCGATCCAGTCCTAAATGGAACCACAGGGTAGCTTTAATAGTTGTGCTGATCCAACAGAATTTGTCTGTTACCGTAGGTGATACGAATTCATATTAATCCCTTTTTTTTTTAGGAAATTTAATGCATACTAATCTTTCTCTTTTTTATTGAATACTAATCTTCCTCATCTCAGTTTAGTTGGTTAGGTAAGTAGGTAACGGACTAACGAAGAGCGATGCTCAATTTTTTAGAAATAAAAAAAAAATGTTGGAAAATAGAATGATGTTTTTTAATTTTTTTAGGTAAGTAACCAAAAAGGTGTTTCAATTTCACGGTTCACCTTTTTGGTTTGACTTCTTACTAATCTTGAGGAATTCAGAGCAAGTTCAATATCCATAGAATTTACTTTGGTTTGATGGACTCAATCACCGCACAATTTGCATTAAGATGCATACACTCTACTTTAAAATATATGTGTGTTTGCTTTAATTAACGTGTGTGCATATTTTAATACGGATCATACGGTGTTAGAGTTTATTAAATACAAAAGTAGGTCCCATGTTCATCGAACTTACCCCGTTCTCAATTTTGAGTGCTTGTCCCACTATTATTATAATTTTTAATTGACTATATCTGTGTATGCGACTCAAACCTGTCGGCGGACAAGCATTTGAGATGATATTTTTTACATTTCTACTGGGATTTTTTTTTTTTTGCCTTTTTAAATAAATTAAGTAAACAATATTCTAAAATGTGAATTTTGACTTCTCAATATATTTTCATGTATTTATATGGATATCATATTAAGCAGATCATATCAATTATTTGAACTTTAAAAATAATAATATGGATCTATTGTATACGTACAAGCCGATGTATGCTATATATAGTATCATAGCCTCACTTTATATATAATTTCATATTCTATCAAACGTAGTTAAATATAGATTGTTACAATTTTAAAGTTATATGATAATAGTGAAATTAATATTAAATTTTATTATTTTTTATGTATATGATGTGTTTTAAGGTGTATATTACATTTACTTTGGCGGATTTTATAATTATAAGTTATTTTAACATTTGTCAATATTATGAAACTAATCTTTTGCTAATGAATCTTCCATCCTTAATTATGATATATAGTTTTCGATTCAATCATACATAAATGTTTTATATTTAAATATTAATTTCAATCATTTAGTGTCGCTTTGGTTAAATCAACATACCTAACACGGGAAACAAACTTATTATTCTTTATTCAAGGGAACATAATATCTAAATTATCATTGGAAAAGGGGAAACTAAATTATTCAAGGAACATAATATACTGTTATTTAGTGTCGCAGGTTTCTGTTGTTATTCCAAGAATAGCAGCTTGAGGAATAACACAGATTTATTGAAATAATTATGCTGTTATTCTTGGAATAACATGAACCTGCGACACTAAATGACAATATTATGTTCCTTGAATAATTTAGTTTCGCCTTTCCAATGATATAATTTAGATGTTATTTTCCTTGTCATTTAGTTTCCCCTTTCCAGTGAAAGCTTTTATTCCTCTTTATTCCTTAACACGAGAAACAAACTTATTTTGGTACATTGTTATAAACAGTTATTTAATTGTATGAATTAATAGATCTAAATAATGAAACAATCAAACCGTTATTTAATTGTATTAATTTAATCGTATGAATTAATGGGAATTCGTCTCAACAACCGTTGGTTTTCATTGAGATTCGTGCATAAAAAACTTACTTCGTTGAGATTCACACATGAATTTTTTTTAACAGTTATAGAACCGAAATAACAGGTTCTGTTATTCTCAAGGAATACAGCAGATTTATTTCCAAAAAGAGGTGCCAGTATTTTAACCGACTGCCAACCGTACAAAAACAGAACTGCTTTAGCAACTTTATTTTGAATCACATAATTTGCAACAATGTTTTCTACTAGAAAAGAAACGAAAATTCAAAAGTTGGAATTAAGTGTCATTCCTCAGTTCCTGTCATAGGACTGAACAAATGCAACAATCCAAGAAAAAAAAGGATCAAATGAAATATATATTAGTACCATTCTTTCAAGAGGAGGGTTCAAATGCCTTCATTTTTTGTGCCTCCACCATGCCTCCACTTTTTAAAACTTTAATAACTTAAAATTTAAAAATTAAAAGTCAAAATAAAATCGTTGGATATGATATAGATCATTTTCTCTATGTGCTCATAAAAATTATGACATTTCAATTTTATTTTAGTTGTCATTAAGAGCTTGTAAAAAACATACTAATGTGGATAATTTCTAGACGTTGATTTTTCAATTTATTGATTCACATAAAAACAAAATTGAAATGTGATAATTTTTTATGAACATATAGAGAAAATAACATAAATCACATCTAACGGTTTTATTTTGACTTTTAAGGTTTAAATTTTGAGTTATTAAAGTTCTAAAAAATGGAGGCATGATGGAGGCACAAAAAATGGAGGCATTTGAACCCTCCTCTTCTTTCAATACCATTCAAAACCCACCTTCCTAGAAAGTAGAAATTAGAAACCATCAAAACCATAGATCCAGAACTTTTTTATTTTTCAAAATTTATTAAAAATAATATAGAAAAATGAATGACTATTTTTGTTTTTTCCATTTCATAGAAGAAACAGAATCAAATATTATGATCTACACAAAATGCACGCATGGGTGTATCTTAAGTCTTGACCACGTAAAATCCTTAAAGGCTGGTACATATCTGATACATGTCTGTTTGTTGCCTGAACTCGTGTCGTAAAGAAACCAACACACGTTTGAATTTGCGTGGAAGCACCAGGCCTAATCCTACTGGGCCCCCACACCACTCAATAATTGTTAGATCTTATTGGGAGGTTGACGAGCGGGTCCCTTCATTTCACGGGTCATGTACTTCTCCGGACCGGACCGGACCGTATCGGATCAAGGGACAGGTCTACTAAGAATTTGAGTCAATTTTTTTTTACTAGATCCGTTCAAATCCAGACCGGACTAACCCATGGAACCGTATAGATCCGGACTGTACTAAATTCTGACTGAACCGTGCAAAATCGGATCGGACTAAACTTGCACAGTCCAATTTCGATCAGAAACCACTGCATCAACATACATCAAGTTCTGGATAGCCCAAAACAAAGCTGTTTTGGCTAGAAACAGAGACCAAAACTGATAAAAAATTGAAACTAAAACAATTCAGTTTACCACTGTTTGAAAAAGAAGAAAGAAGACCTGGCCTGGACCGGACCGTGTGAATTTGAACCATGGTCCTAACACAGATTTGGACCAATCCCTCCAAATTGAACCCGCCAGACTCGGACCGTGTTAACCCGTGGATCCATGAAAACCGTGAACCATTCAGCTCATACAAAGGTAATAAAGATATTGTCAGAGCAATTTCTGCCGTGTTCATGCTTCCATCTGATACGCCATGTACATTCACACATTGAGTCTTCAAAATCATATTTATCGGAGCTTATAATATCAAATTTTTAATGACAACTATATAAGCACGACGAGCTTATCTAATTAGATTAATTTGTTTGTTTTCCCAGTCAACCAATTAATACAATGAGTTGTTTACTTATTTTCCTAGTCAACATTTTGATAAAATGTACACCTAAACAAAGTGAAATTAGTTGTGACACGTTAAGTTTACAAGACAAGTGTTCACAGAAAATCATTAAGAGGTGCCAGCCGGAGAGGGGCCACAAATGAACGAGTCTTTCGGCGCCACGTGTGCAGCTATATATCCGTATGTACCTGGAGCTGGGACCCACCAATTCGAATTCCTCGACTCCTCGTGCTTCCTAAATCCTAAGTTCATATTATAATAAAAAATTGATTTTGCAAATCATATCTGCCAGATCTAACCCAAAAGACAACTCTTAGCCAATGGGCTATATATATATATATATATATATATAGAGTTAGGCTGGGGTGCTATGGATAGCATAGAGGCCTCTATGCTACGGCTCAATATTCGAGTTTTCAAAATCCAAACGGTCGATCCGAACCGTTCATCTTATTCTCCATATTAATATCTGCTTGGAGACCAAATTTTACATTTTTCTGAATTTGTTTACTATTTATTAAGTATTTTACAAAATTGTTGATCCAACGGTGGCTGCACAAAACAGTAAAACCGTTGGATTAGCGATTTTCAAAGTGGCTTAATAAATAGTAAAAAAATTCAGAAAAATGTAAAATTTGGTCTCCAAGCAGATATTAATATGGAGAATAAGATGAACGGTTCGGATCGACCGTTTGGATTTTGAAAACTCGAATATTGAGCCGTAGCATAGAGGCCTCTATGCTATCCATAGCACCCCAGCCTAACTGTATATATATATATATATATATATATTTTTTTTTTTTTTTCTTTTTTTCTTTTGATGAAAAAAAAGTAGAAGGAAGAAGACGGCTGATCAAGAGGAGGAACGGAATCTGCTGGTCTCTAAAATTTCTGATTTTTATGTTATTCTTTCTAGATATGTTTAGTTGGGTTGATAATAGATTATTTTTAGAGTTAAGCTATTTCGAATATTTTATTTGGTGTTTCGTTGAGTAATAACTAAAATAGGGAATTCAAATATTTTGCCTTATTAGAATAGGTTATTCTCAAGAATTTAACTATTTTAATAAGATAAATAATAACTATTATTGATTTGACTATTCTAGTTATTCTTGTTTTGCAATCAAACATACCCTTTCTCTCTCTATCTTTTCTCTCCCCTCTTTTGAAGAGATAGAGAGAAAAATAAAAAGCAGAAAACTGCTATTTTTTTTAGAATAGTAGCATATTCAGATCCTCAAAAGGATGCCGGCAGTTCAATAGTAGAGGATCTACCAAACAACTGCAAGCTTGTGGTGTCCAAAATTAAATTAGTAAATTGAAAGTTGAACGGAACTAAAAGAAAAATTAATTGTGAAAGTACGATTAACATAATGCATGCACATAAAATAAATTTGGTATGTGTCTAATATAAAGATGTCATTTTGCATGAGCAGAACTAGATATTTAGATTAGAAAGACTCAAGTGTAAAATGCATAATATATAATAGGTGAGATTTCAATTGAAATCTCTATACTTACAAAGTAAAATCCTAACAACTAAGGCTGTGCTCCAATCAGGGGGAGAAATTCTTCATTAAAGGAAAAGAAGTGGACGCTCTCAGACTGGAGCTGCCCGCCACGTTTACTCGCTCTAGCAACGTTGCTGGGGTAACTTTATGTACAAAGTTCTGAAATTCATCCCTCCCAATTCAGGGTGTAGACAGAGTAACGAGCTCTTGTGTTCCTTCCTTCCTCTCCTGTCTCCTTCCTCTGCGCGACAGATTTCTGGAACACAGCCTAAGTTACAAATACATATTAATATTTTATGAGAAGACTAAATCATATAAGAACTTATAAAAAATAAAATTCAATTAAAATTTTAATATATATAATTAAAATTATAGTGTTGTAGTTGCTTGTATAATTGGCTATATCCCCATTAATTATAAATGGTTGAACTCAACGACAGGCTGGATCGATGCTGCCCATTGGTTTATATAATAAAACCCTAATTTAGTTAATCATGATAAATAGCGATTATCGTGCCACGGAAAAGCTAAGAAAACAACTATAGTTAGTCATTGCGTAGCTAAAGTAGGAAAAACGGCACGACATAACCAACTCCGTCACAAAACAATATAGTTACAACACAGAACGATACGGCACGTGTGACTGTTTCGTACACGTGCCGTAATCATCTAAACGAACTTCCATTATGAAGTGAAAGTAGTTGTGACACGTTAAGTTTACAGGATAAGTGTTCACAGAAAATCAACAACTTTCGGTGCCACGTGTGCATTTTTATGAAATTGGTAATAATTGGCCAATACAACGACAAATTTAATCTTTTTAAATATTTTTATGAATTATAATGTTTTACAATTTATACACATGAACTTTTAGTTTTGCTATGCAATCATTGACCCTCCTAGATAGTTAATTTAGTAATTTATTAATTAGTGCTTAATCTAAGTACGAAATGATCAACCAATATTGATAAATTTATTCTTGTTTAAATATTTTATGAACTATAATGCTTTGAAATTTTAATATCAGTTTTAAATTAATAATAATTTCTTAATCATGTTGTTTGCTATTTTTCATGTGTAATTAAGATACTTTTTGCCTATGCGCACTTCACAAAATAATAATAATTCTATTCATTTTAGTTATTTATGCAACTATATATTTTCTATAAAAATAAAATGAAGCATTTAAAAATAAAAATAGTAAAAAAATTATGAATATTTAATCGATCAGGTGTGCTTATATTTATAAAAAAAAATATATATAAACTTTATTCAAATAAAAAATTATAAATTATATATATTTTAAATATTGTACAATAAATAACTAAGAGTGTTCTACTCATTTGGTAGTAAAACTAATCAATAAATATTAAATTAAATATTTGAGAATCGTCAAATTAACAAATGATCGTCAAAATAAAAAAAGCTGAAAAATTACTTTTTGCAAACTAAAAATTTAAAAATCCTTCGTGCATGACATTACTGCTTTATTTTATTGGGGGAATTTCACGTATACCCCTCAAAAATTTCAAGAGCACATATTCTCCGGCCCCTCTAAAATTTAAAACTACATATTTCATCCCTCCAAACTTCAAAAACTCACAAATTTACCTATTTTATTGTCTTATATATTAAAACTCGTTTTAAATTTATAAAATATCCGTTTTATCCTTTATTAAAAGTGTAAAACATCCATCGTATTCAACTTAGAATATGAAGGGTTCCTCTACCATCCAAATTGCTTTAAGATTTGTGTGCACTAGATCAACACGAATCTTGAAGTGAACACGCACGTATATTGAAGTGGCGTGCACATATCTTAATGCAATGCTCGGAGATCAGAATTGCTTTAAGATCTGCGCGCGCTATATCCAAACGAATCTTATAGTGAATCCGTACGGATATTGGAGCAATGCGCACAGATAGGTCGGTAGAGGAACTCTTCATGTTCAAATTTGAGTCTAATGGACGTTTTATGCTTTTAATAAAGGGTAATTGAGTATTTTATAATTTTAGAATGAGTTTTATTTAATATAAAAGACAATAAAATAAGTAAATTTGTGGATTTTTGAAATTTAGAAGGGTAATACGTAATTTTGAACTTCTTGAGGGGGTATACGTGAAATTTCCCCTATTTGATTAATAGCGTGTGATTTTGAACATTTGGATGAGCACAAAGTTGAGATGGCAGCATTAACCAGCTTACCGATGAACATTTGGATGGATTTATCTTTACAATTAAGAGGGGGCTCCATGCATTATTACTCTCTGCAATGCTGTATGCTGAACAGGAAGGGATCACATCCTGCTACTTCTTTACTGATTGCAAGTCAATGACTACTGGACTGGACAGCACATGATAAGGAGATGTACCAAATCTGGCAGAAACTTAAAGTTAATCGAGGTTACTCGTGCATACAGCTTCATTACAAGGCAAGAAAACACCTTAGCACGCAGTAGCAGACGAGCTTCCACGAAAACGAAGAATTAATGCTAGCTGGGAGTACAATACAATACACTGGTTTTACTCTTCCCTGTTTTGAAACAACTCTGTAACTATAGATGGGTAGAGGTCTCATTTATTTTACCAGCGGTAGAATTGATCCACTTTATTTCTAATGTTATCGCGCGACTCAGCACAAGTACGTAATAAATATTTAGCCACAGAACGTAAGGTCACTGTCATGTACATGTGGATCCCACAGCTAGGATCTTTTTGTTGTTGTCGAATCTATATCCTCTGGGTAACATAATAGTTATGTTTGAATCACGGCCGTCTGATCAGAATCCGTCCCGATCCATTCCGAAATGGAATGCATAGAGTAGCTTTAATAGTCGTGCCGATCCAACAGAATTTCTCTGTTACCTTAGGTGATACGAATTCATATACATCCATTTCTTTTTTTTTAGGAAATTCAATGCATACTAGATTACTAGTCTTTCTGTTTTTGATTGAATATTAATCAATCTTCCTCATCTCAGTTTAGTTGGTTAGGTAAGTTAAGTAGGTAACGGACTAACGAAGAACGATGCTCAATTTTTTTAGAAATTAAAAAAAAAATTGTTGGAAAATAGAATGATGTTTTTATTTTTATTTTTAGGTAAGTAACCAAAAAGGTGTTTGAATTTTGGTCCACCTTTTTGGTTTGATTTGTTACTAATCTGGAGGAATTCAGAGTAAGTTCAATACTCATGGAACCTACGATCTGAATTAAGATGCGTGCGCTCTACTAATTAATCCATTGGTAATTAATTTCCATCATTAATTATTATAATTTTCGATTCTATCATACATAAATGTTTTATATATATAAAAAAAAAATTATTTTGTTAAGATTCACGCATGAAAAAATTTGAACCGTTGAAATGGAAATAACAGGTTCTATTATTCCTTGTCTGTTATTCCCAAGAAATAACAACAGATTTATTTCCTAAAAGAGGTGTATCCTCGATCTGCATTAACTCAAAATATAATCTTTTTTTTGTTAATACATCTCGACCTTCCAAGTCCCAACCATACAAAAAGAGAGCTGCTTTAGCAACTTTATTTTGAATCACATAGTTTGCAACAATGTTTTCTACCAGAAAAGAAACGAAAATTCAAAAGTTGGAATTAAGGGTCATTCCTCAGTTCCTGTTATAGGACTGAACAAATGCAACAATCCAACAAAAAAGGATCAAATGGAATATATATATTAGTACCATTCTTTCAATACCATTCAAAACCCACCTTCCTAGAAAGTAGAAATTAGAAACCATCAAGGCCACGTATCGCCGACATTTTTATTTTTACCCAATTAAAAAAATAATTTAATAATAATAACCATGATCCAAGAACATTATTAAAAGTACCCAACCCGTGGAATTTTTCCACGGTTCCAACCCTTTTTTTTTTTTTTTTTTTTTACAAAACAGAATTTTTTATTTTTTGAATTGAAATATTAGAAATGTTTAATATATTTCTTTAAAAATAGATGAAATACAATATAATTTAATTTATTAGAAAGACTGTAACAAATAACTCAGATCAATATTTTTCATGCCGAATTTTTCACGACTGTAAGAAAAATTAATATATTTCTTTATGTGTTATTGGAAAAAAATAAAAATGCTTAGATTCTGAATTATTGATCCCGGTTCAAAAGTCACTTCTAGGTAATCCAGAAAATAGTGTGATCTTTCTAATACATTTAATTTATAAAAAGTTATATCTATTTTGAGAATTATTTTTGAAAAATAATTATTAAATAAATTAAAGTTTTTATTTTTTTTTTCAAAAATAGATACAACTTTCTATAAATTAAATGTATTAGAAAGATCACAATATTTTCTGGATTACCTAGAAGTGACTTTTGAACCGGGATCAATAACTCAGAATCTAAGTATTTTTATTTATTTCCAATAACACATAAAAAATATATTAATTTTTCTTACAGCCGTGAAAAATCCGACCTAAAAAATATTGATCCGAGTTATTTGTTACAGTCTTTCTAATAAATTAAATTCTATTGTATTTCATCTATTTTTAAAGAAATATATTCAATATTTCTAATATTTCAATTCAAAAAATAAAAAATTCTGTTTTGTAAAAAAAAAAGAAAAAAGAGAGGTTGGAACCGTGGAAAAATTCCACGGGTTGGGTACTTTTAATAATGTTCTTGGATCATGGTTATTATTATTAAATTATTTTTTTAATTGAGTAAAAATAAAAATGTCGGCACGTATCCAGAACTTTTTAACTTTCAAACTTTATTAAAAATAATATAGGAAAACTCAGGAATGTATATTTTTGTTTTTTCGATTCTATAGAAGAAATCGAATAAAATATTATGTTCTACACAAAATGCACGCATGGGTGCATCATGAGTCTTGACCACATAAAATCCTTCGAGGCATTTCGAATTATTGATTTGGTTCCAACTATTTATTAATAATCTTTTTAATGAATTTGTAAAAATAAAACATTCTGATACATATCTGTTATTGTTCCCTGAACTCGTGTCGTAAAGAAACCAGTACACGTTTGAATTTGTGGTGGAAGCGCCAGGCCTGGGCCTACTGGGCCCCCACACCACTCAATAATTGTTAGATATCTTTGGGAGGTTGACAAGCGGGTCCCTTCATTTCACGGGTCATCTATGCCTGAGCCTGACTTGTTTTTCAGCATTCTCAACTAAGACATGTGTTGCTATCATATGTCTTGTTGACCTTCATATATAAGTGCAAGCACAACCACACTCTCAGTTCTGAATCCGTATCACTCCAGTACCTGAGGTGCAAGTAAAAAACCCTGACCATTCTTTTAACGTGGCACGAATCTCAAAGCAGACTCCTACAGTGTCAATAAGTTCCGGATTGAATTTGAGCTGGTTGAAATTAATCTAGACCGCCCATTATTATCAATTGTACCTCAGGTACCCGGGGTGGGAGCGCACAGACTCCTCAGTTCTAAACAAAATGCATGAAAGCTATGTTTTAGCAAGAAAACTTCATGGTTTGATTTACTATGCCTTTAAAAGCCCACTCAAAGAGATCATCTTTTATAATTGTTTTACATGTAGGGACCTATCTATATTTGGGCCGAAGCCCATTAACCCCGAAATAACGAATGAAAATGTTTAAATAGCTCCTGCGTTCGCCCCCAATATATATATATTTTAATCTTTTCCAATAATCCAATAAATGGAGATTTCCCCATTCTTGGTATAACAAACAATGCTCAGCATGTAATAAATAAAAGTAATTTAATAACACCAAGCTATTGAGCTCTTTTAGGCTGCATGAAGTCAAAACATCATGTCATCAATATCGTTATCACTCATACACAAGAGGCGGTGTTCATGCTTCCATCTGATACGCCATGTACATTCACACATTGAGTCTTCAAATCAAATTTATCGGACTTGAAAACGACATTGCTCAGCTCAATACCTTCGCATGGCACCGCATTACTACAAAGTAGCTGGACCGCCACAGGAGATGCCGATGTACCGGTGATGTTTCGGAACGCAACATTCTGTATCTTCACATTTGAAGGAGCCTGTAATATTTAGATGAAAAAAAAATGAAGTAATTATCAAATTTTGTAGAAAAACAAGCTTAAATTTTATCAATTTTTTTTTTCCCAAATAGAAATATATATAACTGTTGAACTTACATCAGCAATATCACTGCAAAAATTATGGGGACAGTATTTCTGGTCAATAATGATCGGGTTTGTCACGTCATCCATCTGAATATTCTCGAAAACGATATCAGATGCTACCAATGGAGAAGGGTTATTTTGCCAAGTTTTAATCCTTAGTCCGTTTGTGGTACCCGTTAAGGCGCAGTTTTTGACACGGAGACCCCTAACATCCTTCTCATTCAAATATTTTCCAAGGCTGCCTATGCTGATACCATGACCAGGACCACATTTTACATTTGATATCGTCACATTGGTGCTCCCGGGACCGATCGAGACACAGTCATCGCCGGTGCCTATAATCGTGTCGGTGATTGTGATGTTTGAAACATCTCCGATATGAATGCCGTCTGTGTTCGGGCTATCTGCGGGTGCTTTGATCTTGAGTTTGTTGAGAAGGATATTTTTCGATGCGAAGACAGTCATGTGAAAGAATTTGCTGTTCATCAAGTGTATCGCGTTTATTTTCGCATCCTCAACAAAGGCAAGCACCAAGGTCTGAAAATTAAAAAAATTAAAAAGTTAATTGAAAGGACAAGTATTCACATTTGCTCAATTATATTACTGAAAAAAATAGTAAAAAAAGAATCTAAAAAATGTAAAATTTAGTTTGCAAATACATTTTTACATAGAAATCACATTTTTTTTTGATCGATTATTTGGAATTTGAAAATAAAAATATTGATGCGTAGTACGGACCAATATGCACTATGCATAGTACCGTAGCCTCACTCAATTGCAAAGAAGATACCGAAATAAATGTTTAATTACCGTAGGTAAGGTATGGCATTTAGATTTATTTGGGCATTGGTTCTGTGGCCAAGCCGACGCCCCTTGTCCGTCAAGCGTCCCTCCCCCGGCGACTTTTAACCCTTTGATATAATGAAACTCAACCCAGTTACTAGAGAACAGATCGAGGTTGGTCGATGCTGACAAGCTGCCTTTCAGACTCACTGACATAGGACTCTTGCATGGTCCTTTCAATTTCAACGGTCCGACAAGGAACGCCCCCTTAGGTATCAGCAATGTCGGTGCTCCGTCGGCCCCGCATGCCCCCTCCCATGCTTTTAGAAATGCCTGTTATGTATCAGTATATCATAAGGGATCAGATATTAATACCAGAACTGTAAGCTAATACTGATAACTCACTGATGTGCTGTCGGTTAGTCCGTCAGCGACTGCGCCGTAATCCATTACATTGAAGACACATGAGCTCAAGTTTTGAGCATGAATTGTGCATGCAAAAATTACAAAGATCAAAATTGTGCACTTGAGAATTTTTAGGAAGTCCATGGTTATTTATTTTCTGTCTTTTTTTTATTATTAGCAATAATATTAAGGAACTTCCTCTCTCAAGTACCAATTTCTATTTTTTTTTTTAAATTTTGTGAGTTTTGGAAAACATATATATAGAGATAAATTGAGCTGATGTTTGTAACTTAAGTTTGTTTATCTACAATGAAATTTGTTTTGATTGTTTTACTGTTAGAAAAATTTGCCAAATTTGTAGGGTGTTTTATTTTCATAACAAACACTAGTAATATATTGCTATTAGATGGAAGTGTTTAGTAATTTAAGTAAAACTGATCAGTGTACATATCTAGGTAAACAAAATTGTAAAAGATAATATACAATTTGTTGCGATAGTTTTGATTTGCTTGAACATAAATAAAATATCCGTTAAATTTTTAATTAATGTATTTTTTTAGGTCTATAATTTTTACCTCTGTTCTTCACCAGGCATGTTTAACGGTAATATTTAATTTAATGAAAAATAAAAAATGTGTTCCTTTAAAATAATTAATTGATGGGTGAATATTTTAACAGAGAAGGTTTGGCTTCATGCAGAGCACGGATTGTATAATCAAAACACCACTGCATGTTGTTTGTGCGCTGCAGGAAGCTAAAACTACTATGTTAAAATCTCTACCCTTCATTGACCATGTCTAAATTTCAGTGAGCCATTAAGTCGCAATTTCATTTGATAAAAAAAATCATCTTAAGCAAATCTGTTTGACAAAAATTTCATTTGTTTGTGAATTGTGAATCACAATCATTAAATTCTGAAGCGAATTGTGAATTGTGAATATGAGTAGAAAAAAAATGTGCATTTCAAATTGTTTGCATCTTTGTAGACTGTTATATCTTTGTGGTGAGAATTATATCGTTTAAATTCTAACATAATAAAGTTTAAATTGTATTTACTTCTTCTGTCTAAACAAATAATTTGACCTCTTCAATTATTTGTGAGAATTGAACGAGACAATTATTTCCTGACAAAATGTGAAAGGCATGAATTATAAACTTCGCTTTCATTTTTATTTTTTCTCTTCCTTTTTTTTTTTTTTCTTGTGGACAGTAAAATGCCATATTTTATTCTCAAAAAAAAAAAAGGAAAAAAGAAAAGTATGGTGTTTGTCATGGAATTGAATGGTATTCCACAATTTGTCCCCCTAACTTTTCAATAGTAAGACTAACTAATTTATAATCCCTAATTTTCCTAAACTGAACTAGACCTACATTTTACATTTAAGCCATTGAATGAAAATTAATTGCAAGTAACATATAGTAGTATGACTTTTGAAAGTTTCTAGTATCCAACCAAATCAAAATATATATATGAGAATCATTTCACCTACAAGACTACAATTCTAGAACACTATTAGCCAAAAATTCAAGAATAAATAAAAACTAGCAAGTTATTCAAGGATGCCACAACATCTCATAGCAACCAACAACCTCACACTGAATTCATATCACCTAAGGTAACAGATTATTTCTGTTTTGATCCATACCGTCCAATCAGAATCCTCACGAATATTAAACAGAAATACTCGATTACCTCACACTGGGCTCTGGCTGTCAGAAGCTTTTGACACAACTGCTTCTGCTTCCTCGACAAGCAATGGTTTCTTGTACATTTGAAGCAACAAAGAGGAACAAACTACACTAATAGAGGAAGCAGCCATGCAAGCACCGGCAAGCCAGGGAGGAAGTCTGACACCAGTGAACGGGAACAGAATCCCTGCTGCAACCGGCACGCCTAAAATGTTATAGCCAAGGGCGCAGATATAGTTGAGGCGGATGCGGTCGAGGGTTTTGCGGGAGAGATCAATGGCAGTGACTACATCAGCTAAGTTGCTACGCATGAGCACAATGTCGGCTGCTTCGATAGCAACGTCGGTCCCGGCTCCGATTGCGAGACCAACGTCGGCTGCTGCAAGGCCGGGTGAGTCGTTTATGCCGTCTCCTACCATGGCAACTGTTAGGCCTTTCTTCTGTAAGAGTTAGGAAAGGAAGTGTTGGTTTAGTTGTAGACAATAGATGCCGGTGTTTTGAAAGTTTTGGTTCTGAAATTTTTTTTAAGCTAGGGTTTAGGACTGAATACAGAATATATATATAGTTATTTTGTAGAGTGAGGCTATGGTAATGTGCATATTACGGATTGACCCGTGCTATAGATCCATATCTCTATTTTCAAAGTTCAAACAGTCGATCCGAACTGTTAAACATGATCTCCATATAAAAATGTACTTGTACACCAAATTTTATATTTTTTGTAATTTTTTACTATTTTTTTAGATGGGTAGAAAACCACTTTGTTTGGATGGTCCAGAATTTTCAAATAAAGTGATTTTATACCTATCCAAAAAAATAGTAAAAAAATTATAAAAAATGTAAAATATGGTCTGCAATTACATTTTCATGTTCAATGGTTCAGATCAACTATTTGGACTTTAAAACAGAGATATGAGTTCATAGTGCAGAAATTTGTGTAATATGCATATTACCATAGCCTCACTCTATTTTGCATAACAACCATTCTGCTACGCAAAATGAAGTTTTGAACAGCTCGAGAGAGAGATTTATTATAACCTAAAGATTATTCTTTTTGTTTATTTACATATTTTGTTTCCGGGCAATCGACCAAGCTTCAATAGACCAGACAAGATTTTCGTAACTAAACAACAGTAAAACAGTACAGGCGAAATTTCTTATGTTTTCTTTTATCATTCAAGGGACTTATTTAATTGACAGAGTACAAAAACTACCTGTAATTCCTTGATCTTGTCGGCCTTTCCTGCTGGGTCGATCTCTGCAAATACTGTCCCAATTCCGACTTCTCTTGCAATAGCACGTGCAGTGGCCCAATTGTCACCTGTTACCATGATGCACGAAATACCCATTTGTTCCAAATATGATACAACCCGACCCGCTTCTGGTTTCAATGGATCTGAAACTGCAAATGCACCGCATATTTCACCATCTATAGCAACCAATACACAAGTCCTCGCCAACTGTTCCATATTATATACAAAATCTTCTATTTCATCTTTTATTGGAATATGGAACAGGTGCATGAGTTTCTTGTTGCCAACCAAAACAGATCGGGTACCAATTTTGGTGTTGACTCCGGCACCGGCATGTACTTCGAAATCTTTGATTTCTAAGGTTGAAAAATCATTATTGGATAATCCGTATTGTTGGTTGAGCGCCTTTGTATAGTCCACAATAGCCCTGGATAGAGGGTGCTCACTGTTTGCCTGACAAAACAAAATGGTTGTTTTTCGGTTAAGTACTCAGTTTAAGAAAAATTAAAAGTGACTATGCAATTCGATGGAAACTACCTCAGCAGCAGCAGCAAAATCGCACATCTCAATAAGAGTTATCTTGGCGAAGAGCTTTGTTTGTACCACAGAGGGCTTTCCAACTGTCAGCGTACCAGTCTTGTCAAAAATTATTGCTTTCACCTGGTATTAATACATCAAGGTGTTAGCCTATGCACAATGCCCAAAATACCCCTCTTTTCAAATGGTTTAATCTACGCAGATGAAGGAAAAAGGGTGGTATATATATATATTTTTTTTGATAAAAGTGGCATAGCAACCGATTGCATTACGAAACCAATCAGTCTTACAGAAGGCAGTATCAAACAGCTGGTACTTAAATGATGAAAACTAAAGTTTAACTACTCAGAGGGAGGTATATTGTCATTTACATTTCTTTGAGGATATATTGAAACAAACGAAAACCAAAAAACCAAACCTTGTGAGCTTTTTCAAGTGCATGGCCACCCTTAATAAGCACACCTTGGGAGGCACCTTTACCAGTGGCAACCATGACAGCTGTTGGAGTTGCAAGACCAAGTGCACATGGACATGCAATCACTAGCACTGAAATGCTGAACTGAAGTGCGAGCTCAAACTCATCCATGCCCTTTGGAATCCAATGCTTTGGGTAAAGGTGGGTCCCTCCGGCTATAAACCACCCGAGAAATGTAAGAAATGCAGCTACCACAACCTATAGTGAAAAGGGAAAAAAAACAACCAGATAAATGTTAAAATGTTTTTGCCTGTATCAAAACACTAGTATAAGAGTGGAACCACTATCAAAAGTTATTGTTTATCAGAAAAATACCAGACCTAGAAAATAAAATATGATTTGGGCCATTTTCTTAGGTGATTGATAATATGACGTCAAATAAAACACATTCAGGTTGTCTAGATTAAATCATATTAATCATATTCAGACTTGAGTTATTTTCATTTCAGATCAACAAAATGTCACATCATTCAATTTTGAGTTTGATCTGGTCCAGGTCGGTCATTCAACTCATTACAATAAAAAGCCAATTCAGCAGGTCAAATTAAGTTTTTAGAAGTCAATTTAGGTTATTTGATTCTGGTCAGGTCTTCTTTACGTTTGTTTTAATATCATTCCAGGTTAGGTTAACTCATTTTTCACGTCAGTTTGACTGCAGGTCAGACCTTATTACAGACTCTTTCAAAAGAAAAAAAAAAAAATAATAATAATAGGGAACTTACAGTGGGAACAAAAAACCGAGAAATGTGATCGGCCAGCTTCTGAACAGGAGCTCTATCCAACTGTGCAGCTTCTACTAACTGAACAATCTGTGATAAGGCGGTTTCAGACCCAACATGTGTTGCCTTAACAAGTATGCACCCATTCTCATTCACTGTGCCACCAATCACCTAGAGGGAGAGAAAATATTTGAAAGGATTTCAACATTTTGTATTATATGGTTCGGTTGAAATTTGATCAGTTTTCCACTGCTGTTTGGATAATTGGTGTTTAGTAAATTTAGCCGAAGTACAGAGGATCCATAGTATATATTTTACAATATCACAAAGAATGAGATATTAATTTTGTTTGTGAATGTTGTGTTTCTCTGTGTGTGTGTGTGAGAGAGAGAGAGAGAGAGAAGAGACCTTGTCTCCAGGTCTCTTGGCAATGGGTATCGACTCGCCAGTGATCATGCTCTCATTAACATGACTTTGTCCCTTAAAAACTACACCATCAACTGGCACTTTCTCACCTGGTACTATCTTTATAACATCATTTCTTTGTAAAAGTTGGGTGCTTATCTCTGTCTCTGAAATTACATTTCCGTCCCTGTTCATTGAAGGAAGAAAAATAAATTTTAAGATATTTGAGCTGAAGAATAATGGAGGGTAAAAACACGCAATGAAGTTACTCAATAATGCACCAATAGACCAAAACCAAAAAATTCTAGTAGAGGATAAGTTGCCCTTTTCAATTTTCTTCATTATTTTTGCTTTTCTAATTTCACTTCCGTGCACTAAGAATGAAACAAAACATACCAAGGATGGTTAACTTTTTTAATACTTACCCTTTTTCTTTTATCAGTATTCCATTTTTAAGGTTAGTTTTTATGATGCTCAATTGAAATTCCAACAGAAATCAAGCAGTGTGGGTACCACCTGTCAAGGTTGAGCAGACATGCAGTCTCGGGTGCCAGCTCAGTTAATTTCGACAATGCGTCAGAGGTTTTCCCCTTTGCCATGGACTCAAGGTACTTACCGAGGAGAATAAAAGAAATCAGCATTGCACTGGTCTCAAAGAAATCCTGACCCTCGAAATTCGGCAAGGTTGCGGCTTTTACCGCAATATAAACTGAGTAGAAATAGGCTGCATTAGTGCCAAGCGATACCAGCACATCCATGTTAGATGAACCCCGTCTCAGTGCATGATATGACCCCATGTAAAATCTTTTTTTGCATAGAAAAAAAATGGATATGTTAGAAAAATGCTTTAGTATTTGGAAAAAATGTGAATTGCAACTTTAAATGAAAACCGATAAGTGAAGAGAGTAGTATTATCAAAACTGGTACTGGAATCATAATCAATCAAATGCAGTGCCTGTATGATGTTGTAAACTGCATTAAAAAAAAAGCACAAGGTCAAAACTGGAATTTTACCTCCAGCCAATTATGAACTGAACAGGAGTACAGAGCACCCATCGAAGAAGCAAACCAACCGTCAAATTATTTTTCACATTAATTTCCAGCCAATCCCCAGCTGATCCGGCCATCGGCAAAACCATGGCAAAAACAAAAACAGGTACAGAAAACAAACAGCTCAACAGAAACTGATTTCTGTACAACCTCGTTTCCCCGTACCGGTCCCCATCTCCTCCCTTAGAAGGTGTGTCAAATTTCACATCAAATGAAACCGGGCCTCGTTTGGCAGCCTCTTCCAAGCATTGCATGACAGATCTCGGACCCGTTAAGTCCGGATCGTAACAAACCACCACTCTCTGACTACTGGGGTCCACCTCTACAGTAGTCACCCCTTCTATTCCTTCCAGCAGTGCCTCAATGAAACTGTACTCTTCTAGAGAGTTCTTAATTCCACCTATTTTTAAGTAAATTTTATTCACCTCCCAACCGGAGCTAATTAAATCAGCCCCGAAACCTGCATCCTCAATTGCCTCTATTAGCCCGGTTGGATTAGTTTGGTTTGGGTCAAAATGGATCTTGGCCTCTTCTAGAGCAAGACCAACTGCGGCTTTCTTGACCCCTTGTACCAATTTCAGAGCATTTTCAACTGATTCGGAGCAGCTGGTACATGCCATGCCTTTAATACGGAGTCGACATGTTGCAATCTCTTGAGATGAAGAGTCAATATCAACATCAAAATTAAGGCCCTTGATTGATTCTATAATGGTCTCTACCTGAAGAAAGAAGAAATTAATTACAAATGTTTCATAGCCTAAAACTCAAATTTTGGCAATTGTTACATTTTAGGCTTTATACCAGTATGACCTTCAGTAGCAGATGCATATAGAAATAAACCCCTCCTTCTAGAGACAACTATAGTTTTCTAAAATTTAATGCTACTTTCAAATTTTGTATCATTTTTCATATTTAACTTTTTTAATATTTTCTAAATTCTGAAGTTAATTAAGAAATGAATACATGAATATTGCTCCCAGTAAGATCAAACAAACAGAAATGCATGAGAAAATGTGTTTTACATACATTTGTAAGATCAGGTCGGTATCTGACGATTGTTCGTCCTTGCAGAGGCGAAACTGATACACTCTCAACTCCTCCAATTTTTGAAACAGCAGATTCAATAGAATTTGTGCAAGAGGTGCATTTTATGCCCTTCACCCTGAAAATTACTTCTTTCGTTGTTTGGTCTTTTTCGAGAAGGGGAGTTTCAAGGCCATTCGATCCTGCCATTTCTTCTGAAAATCTTACAAAAACAAAAGTTTCTAATATAAATTAAAAAAGAATATCAAAACCAAGGAGAAAGTGGATCTGTTATAAACTTAAGTAGCATGCATCCTGTACCACTGGTACACACTGGTACACAATTTTACATGTACAGCATTTTGATCTTTCTGTCAGTATAAATTACTAGTATCTGCTGATTCATAAAAGTGCATAAGAACAAAAAAAAGGAGGTAGAGAGAAAACATAATTATTCTAAAAAAAAAAAAGATTTTCAAATCAAAAAGTATTATTAAAAGGTGCATATGCAAAAAGTCGGAACCAATTATGTATTCCCCAAGTAAACGAAAACTAAGACAAAGTGGAAAAAGAAAAAAAAATTACCTTAGAATTCTCTAATTTGAACAAATTGCGACTCTTTCAATCCTGCGATTGTTTGATTGTTCTCATTTATTTCGCGGGTTTTAGGTTGAAAAAAACTGAAAAAGGCGGTAGGGGCATAAATCAAAAGGTTTCTCTTTTTAAATGGTGGGGAGTCGTGGGAAACTCAACTCATCTGTGGTACCTCAAACTTTGCGTTTCTGTAGAAAAAAAATCTATACCCTCCGATCTGTACTGACACTATTGTTAAAGAGGCCCAGGCTTACAGATGTGGTCCGGATTGGCCAGAATTCTGATCGGACGGCTCTTATTTAGAAATTCAAGATCTGAGGTAATGCAGAGGATTCTGACTCGGTCGTGACTCCCTCTCTGTTTGGTAGTGTTCGGCAAGGGTAGCTTAGGCTTCCTTAGAGCTCCTTAGTGCTCTAAGGAGTCTTAAGCTTGCCAAACACTTGCTCCTTTGTAAAGCTTAAAACCACTTTCTTAAGCCTCCTTTTGCCCACTTTCTTAAGCTTGTCCCAATTTTTAAGCCACCATTCTACATGGCTTAAGGCATTAAGCCTCCTTAAGAAAGCTAAAGATTCACTTTCTTAAATTTATCTTGCCAAACACCTCTTCCTTAGTGGAGCTTAAAATTTAAGCCAAACCAACTTGCCGAACACCCTCTTTAAGATTTCCCCTCGATTGGCGATTGATACTATGTTATGAGAAATCGGTATTTCTGTGGCGGGCATAGATTCAGAAAACTGTGTTGCTTTTCACTGACACAGTCGCCTTGGGATTAATTATGTTTTGATCAACGATTAATAAGTGCATTTTTATATTGAGATAATGTTAAATGATTCATATTGGTTATTTGAATTTTGAAAATGAAAATATTAATTTATAGTTAGAATCAATTTGCGCTATAAGAGAAACAATATTATATAAGAGAAAAAAATACCAATTAAATGCTTTCTCAAAAAAAGAAAAATACCAATTAAATGGAATTATATCATGTTTAATAATTAGAGAGTTCAAAATGAATCATGTTGCATGTATTATCATAATTTACAAACTTCTATAACAAACATTTTTTATAATTAAAAAGTCCATACATTAGAAACCAATATGATCATTATCTCTATATTTCATTCAAACCATAATTTTATCTGAATTGTATTTTAATTATACGCTATTGACTTTTTTTTAATTTAATTAAAATTTTCGATTAAAATCAACGCTCTTGGCCCTTGACTTTTGTATTTACAATTTTACATACGTATCCATCTTTTATCCAATATAATATTTCACATGATTACAAACAAAATTACAATGTTGGGACTTGTATACTTTTATCTCTGAAATTTTTGGTTTTTTGGATGTTGTCATCATGTCATTATCATCACCTATACGCGTGCCAGATGTGTAAAATGACGTAAATAGGCCTGACTTTTAAAATGGACCTCACCGGATTGAACTGGATATCTCCAGTTACATATTCAGATTGCTTTATTCATGTATTTTTTTTATAAGGATATAATTCTCACTATAAAATCATGAGCATGAAAAAGATTGTTGAAAAAAATAAAATGAACTTTTTTTTTATGAAAATTGTAATGTTTGTAAAAATTGATGAGAAATTATGCTTTCGTCCAAAAGCGATAAAAGAGAGAATTATGCATAATTAAAATTTGTGCATGGTTCATAAATAAATAAGTTTCTAATCAATTTTACACTAATTAGATATTTTTAGTAACTAATATTTTCGTGGCTATTATTTCTCAATATCGCATCTGAAGACTGAGAGAAGGAATGTTACTGTAAAATAAACAGTAACACCCATTCAACTTTTATGAGTTTATAATTTTTAAATTTTTAAAAATGCTACAAATATACCAGTCTGAGCATATCCAGACAAAAATGCTTTTGAAAAAGGTGCAATTGAATGTGGAATCAGACTCAACCACTGAAACTAAAGTGCCACCTTTGCCCTTTGGTTCCACCTGGACCAATGCAGTAGGGGTGATTAATGAGCGAGTTGTTAATGAGCGAATTTAAATGAGCGGATAAATGAGCGAGTTGTAAATGAGAGAGTTGTAAATGAGCGAGCTTTTAATGAGCGAGTTATGAGCGGCTCACGAGTTATGACTTATGACTCATAACAAAATTATATAGTGTGTCCACGCATAACAAAATTTGTTAAAAGTCATCGTAATAAAATCCAACAAATTGTTATAATTCATTTAAATGAGTGAGTTGTTATGACTATTACTTGTTTTGGACTTTTGGCGGAGGTTTTGATTCTGCCGATTTACAAAAAAAATGAATATGAAACTATGAATATTAGTATATTACACATGATTAAATATTACATTGTACTCATTATATTACACATAATTAAATATGAAACTATGCTCACTATTTATCAATTTTAATGAGGCAAGGTTGATGTTATACAAAATTACATAGGATTAAATGTGGCAGGGATTAGGTGTGGCAAATTCTTAATGAGCGAGTTATGAGCGAGTTGGGTCATGCTCATGCTTGTATTACATCAAAGGTTATATCTGGGTGATAATTAAATATGAAAAAATTAAGCGACTAAAAAAATTAAAGAAAACAAAAGAAATTGTAAGGAGTCTTAATCCTTCCTTGCTGAACAATATCGATAATATAATATAATACTTGTATTACATCAAAGGTTATATCTGGGTGATAATTTTTGTATAACCTTCCGGTGCACTCATATATTTTATTTGCTCAATAATTAACATATAATACTTTGTGCGAAGTAGGTCAAACTAATAAAAAAAATATTGGCAACGACAGAAATACTAAAAGCGCCCCCATTTCATGGTGGCATAGAATAAGAGATTCTTGCTTGTCTTATCTGATAATTGGACTGATCACAGAAGAGGGTTGTTTACCAAACATAAAATATTTTATATCTTTTAATATATATATAGTAAAGCTAGGGTGTGATGTGCTCACCAAGAGGGTTTGGTGAGCACAATTCTAAAAGTATATTGGATCGACTTCAAACACTGAATCCAAACCGTTGAAACCCATGTACTTCATTAGTGATGCATGTACATGCAAAAATTTAAAAGTTTCAATTTTATTTGCTACAAAGTCAAGCGGTCAAAGAAATAATAAAAAAATTGAATATATAAAACAACTTATAAATTAACTTATAAAAACTTCATTCCTTTGACCGCTTGACCTTGTAGTAAATAAACTCAAAACTTTCAAAATTTTGCATGTACATGCATCACTCATGACGTACATGGATTTCAACGGTTTGGATTCAGTGTTTGAAGTTGATCTGATATATTTTTGGAGTTGTGCTCACCAAATCCTCTTGGTGAGCACATCACACCCTAGCTTTACTCTCTCTCTCTCTCTATATATATATAGAGTAGAACTAGGGTAACTCTAAAACTTATCAAATCGATTTCAAATGACGAATCCGAACCGTTGAAACCCGCCTACCTTACGTGTGATGCATCTACATGTGAAATTTTTAAACATTCGAATTAATTTAGTATAAAGTCAAGCGGTCAAAAAATAAATGCACTAAAATTAATTTATTAACCTTCTAATTTTGATCACTTGACTTTATACTAAATTAATTCGAATGTTTTAAAATTTCACATGTAGATGCATCACACGTAAGGTAGGCGGGTTTCAACGGTTTGGATTCGTCATTTGAAATTGATTTGATGAGTTTTAGAGTTAAGCTAACCAAAACTTTGGTGAGCTTAAGAGCACCCTAGTTCTACTCATATATATATATATATAATGAAATTTGCGATTTTAAAAAAGGAATAAGAACATGCGCATCCAGCTGTAATTGCAAAAGATTATAGATATTTTTTTTTGTTATATATTAGTTTATTGGATCTTACAAACCAATTATAATTGTAGATGTGACCAATGATGTAAGATTTTTAAATATATTGTTTAGAGGACTAAATAATTGGAGATGAATACACTATAAATTATATTTTATAAGAGAAGAGTTAATTTGACAATTGTTTATCTTTTACGATTGATAGAGGAATAAATAATCAGTATTCTTCTGAAATTAACGACTTTCGATGTATCACTAAATAATATTTGTTGTCTGAAATATTATTGATTAAAAACTTATTTATCCAAATATATTACATTGGTAAATTTATTTTTTAACTTTTCAATTTCATTCAAATATTTATTTTAAAAAAAGGAGGGTTCAAATGTCTCCATTTTAAAAACGTTAATAACTCAAAATTTAAGCCATAAACGTCATAATAAAACAGTTAGGTGCGATCCATGTTATTTTTTTCTAAGTGCTCATAAAAAATTATCACATTTCAATTTTATTTTCATATGAATCAATAAGTTGAAAAATCAACGTTTAGAAATTATCTACAATAGTTTAATTTTACAAGTTCTTGATAACAACCGAAACAAAATTGAAATGTCATAATTTTGTACACGTACATAAATCAAATGACGTAGATCATATCCAACGGTTTTATTTTAACTTTTAAAATTTAAATTTTGAGTTATTAAAGTTTGTAAAAATGCAGAAAGACACAAAATGAAAACATTTAAACCCTCCTCATTTAAATAATTAATATCAGAATTGTTGGTATTGAACTATCATGAGATCTGACTTCTGAATTATGTATACTACTCCATGTTCTAATTGATCCTATCCACACACTCATTTAAATAATTATTATCAGAATTGTTGGAATTGAACTATCATGGGATCTGAGTTATGTATACTACTCCATGCTCTAATTGATCCTATCCCCACAAAAAAATTCTATATCTTTCATGATTTTTTTTTTGACATTGATCTACCCCTTTTAACCAGTGTAACAAAATGCGGTATATGCGGCCGCATATGCGTATGCGGTTCCGAACCGCATAGAAAATTAATATGCGGTCTAATATGCGGTTCCGCATATGCGGCCGCATATTCGGCCGCATAATTTTTGACCGCATACCGCATATGATCCGCATATGAACCGCATATGATCCGCATACCGCATATGAACCGCATATGAACCGCATATGATCCGCATATGATCCGCATATGAACCGCATATGAACCGCATATACTGCATATGATCCGCATCTGAACCGCATGTGATCCGCATATGATATTGTTATTGTGTATTCTTATATATGTATGTTGCTTTTATATTAGAGAATAATGGATATAAAATAGTTCTACAAATATGTGTATTCTTATTCTTGTTGTGAGATTATGCTTCCAAATATATATAAATTTTTATTTTAAAATCCGCATATATAAATCCGCATAAAAATCCGCATATGCGGCCGCATACCGTATATGCGGTATGCGGTGACTTTCCGCATACCGCATAGAAACCGCATTTTATAACACTGCTTTTAACAACCTTTACCACTGTCCCAAAGTAACTGGAGATGCCCATGATTGGATTTGGGGCGTAGATACCAACACCACAATAAAATTAGATTCTGCTCTCCACTACTACCATCATATCACCTTTTCAGCTCCTTTTAAAAGCATCTTTTGAAAAAAAAAAAAAAAGTCAGGGAAGAGCACTTTTTAATTTGGTCTTCTTAAATTAACGAGTAGAATTAGGGTGTTCTTAAGCTCACCAACACTTTGGTGAGCTTGACTCCAAAATCCGTTAAATCGGTTTCAAATGACGAATCCGAATCATTGGAACCCGTCTATTTTACGTGTGATGCGTCTACATGTGAAATTTTTTAACTTTCGAATTAGTTTAGTATAAAGTCAATTGGTCAAAATTAGAAGGTTAATAAATTAATTTTAGTGCATTCATTTTTTGAACATATTTTGACCGCTTGACTTTATACTAAACTAATTTGAAAGTTTAAAAATTTCACATGTAGACGCATCACACATAAAATAGGCGGGTTCCAACGGTTCGGATTCGTCATTTAAAACCAATTTGACAGATTTTGGAGTCAAGCTCACCAAACACTTTGGTGAGCTTAAGAACACCCTAGTTCTACTCTAAATTAACTATAAACTAGCTTACCAATACAGCCTGTTAACTGTTGAGTCAATTTAAGGCCCAAAATTAGTCTAAAACAACTCAAATTTCAAGATGTTAGTTGGGCCTGTTCATAGGCTCCCAGGCCCAGATTGTAGTCTTTGATTGGAACGAAACAAAGTAGGCCCAGAATATAAGTCTACAACTGGTTGGTTGCGTTTTCTTAGGTAATGCTAGTGGTTTGCAACTCGGGCGGGTACGGGTACCCCGGGTATACCCGTCTCGGGTACGGGTACGTCTCGGGTACGGGTATACTCGGGTACAAGGGTATTCGGGTACGGGTATGGCGGGTATAATTTTCAAAACCCATACCCTACCCGTCCTATACCCTTACCCGTGTACTCTTGACGGGTAAGGCGGGTACGGGTATTTTTTTTTATTTTTTATTTTTTGCTGTTTTTTTTCTGGTTTTTTCTGATTTTTTCTGGTTTTTTCTGATTTTTTCTGGTTTTTTCTGATTTTTTCTGGTTTTTTTCTGATTTTTTTGGGGGGAAAAAATCAAATTTTTTGAATTTTGAACTGTGATGAACAGTACTCGGGTATACGGGTATGGGTACTCGGGTAGTCGGGTACGGGTTTAGTCGGGTATGGGTTAACTCGGGTAGGGTAAACTCGGGTATTGGTCTAAAATAACGGGTCCGGTCCGGTTTTTGCCCGTACCCGTGTACCCGAGTACCCGACCCATACCCGGGCTCGGGCACGGGTACCCTAGCTGGCGGGTACGGGCGGGTATACCCTTAACGGGTTTTATTCAACCTCTAGGTAATGCTCTATGTCATGGAATGCAAACAAGATCAAATCTCCATGTTTTTCATAGAAGTTGAGTACCGTGCTATGTCATCAGCATGTTTGAAAACTGTTTGGCTTCAAGGATTTAAGCTTGGTTTAATTTATTCAATCCTCTGCCCACATCTCTTCAAGCAGACAATCTCAGTGAAGTATTTACTTTTTCACGAACGAACCAAGCATATTGAGGTTGTCTGTCACTCTATTAGAGATGTTGTCGAACAAAGCATAGATATTACAAGACTTAAGTGTCAACTATGTTTCTTCATATTAAAAGAGCAATTTGGTTTTCAAGCACATTTTAATACAAAGATTTTGCTGAACGTTTTAGATCTTTGAACATGAAAATATGGGCATAAAAGTATAAAATAACCTCTTTACTTTATTTGTTGAGCTTTGGTGCTTCCATCCGAATCGCTCTAACATGATCTCAAAATGTGATTATAGACAAAATTTTATATTTTTTAAAATTCTTTTACTATTTTTGAAATGGTCCAAAATCTTTCAGATTTATCGATTTTCTACCCATATTAGAAAATAGTAAATTTTTTTTTTAAAAATGTATAATTTTGGTCTTCAAGCAAAATTTCATATGGAAATCACATTGAGCTATTCGTACTGCTGAAGACATTTGGTACCGCTGATATAGTTACTGGTATAGAAATTTTTACGAGAATTAGCAAACCAAAAAACTATAAGGACAGCATTAGGGGGCTGAACTGGGCACTCTGTTCTTCAAAGTAAAGCTCATCTCTGTTCTCAAATCTAGATTTTTGGATCTTCTTTTTGGAATTTATTTTCAGTCAGTCAATGTACATTAGCTTGTTTTTTAGCTTGAGAAAATCAATGCTTTACTGAGATGCCATGTTATATTTTGTGAAGTCCTACAAGGCTGAAATGGGAGAGATGATCAGTAGAAGCTAACATCAGATTCTTTTAAATTCTTATAAGGGTAAAATGGGAATTATGGATTTAGAAGGGTGATGAAATTAAAATTAATGATAAAGTTGATGAATTGAGTAAACATGTGACTTTTCATAATTTTGAAGGGTAAATAACTAAATATAATATTATGAACTTTTGAAGAGGAAATATGTAATATTGAAGTTTTTGAGGGGATACATAAAATTCCTCTATTTTAGAAAGAGATAGAGAGGAGAGAGAGAAAAGGAGAAGATTCCTGCTCTTCTTTTTTAGAAGAGCTAGCATCGGATCCGAATTCTTATAAATGACAGTAGTGTGGTCTACAGTGCAAATTAAAGCAATAATTATTGACTTGACACATTCTTTTTCTCAAAAAAAAAAAAAAAAAACTTGTCACATTCAGATCCTATAAATGAGCAATTATGCATGTGCTATCATACACCTTCTTTTTCTCAAAAAAAAAAAAAAAGACTTGTCACATTCAGATCCTATAAATGAGCAATCATGCATGTGCTATCATACACCATACACCAATGCTATAATTTATGATGTTTTCGGATGATATATGTCCCTCTCTTATATATTTCAGTATGACTATTGTAAATATTAGGGGTGTCAATAACATCTGTTTACTCGTTTACTTTATTCGTATCATATTTGATAAAACGGGTATGGTAATGTTTTTTTTTTCGTTAAGTAAACGGATATGAATACGGATAAAGGTTATTTTGTACCCGTTGGGTAACGGATAATTATATAAAATAAATTATATCTATATAAATATTATATTCAATTTTCTATTTTTCATATCTCTGTATCAACGCTAATCCATGAGAAAATGTATGCCTTTTGTTGTAAGAATAATATTATATTAAACATATTATTTTTTTTATTTGAATGTTTTGTTATTTAGTTAATGAATTGAATTTTGAATTTGGTAGAAGAGATATTTGTGTTTTTGATTTTGTTTTTGCTTTAAAAAACTATTAATTATAATTGATTGCATATTTGTGTATGTTGCGTTGCAGAGACTAGTCAGAGAAATATTCACGGTAGGAATGCATATATTGCATTGCCTCCAGATCTACGTGATCGACCAGTGCTTAGGATATCGGGACACATGTAATATTCATTTTTTGTGTACGTTGTAATTATGCATTAATTGTAGTGATTGTAATAATTATTTCTATTTGCAGGACTTTTGATGCAGGGCACCCAGAGCATACGAGGCAGGTCAACAAAAGTTATTTTGCAGGAAATATGTAATAATTATCTTGGCCCGTACTCCAGTTACACGGATTTCCCTGAGGATAATAAGTTGGTTATCAAGGCAGAGTTTATGGTGAGAAAATTTTTCTAAAACAAAACCTCTAATAATTACTTGTTTCTTTTTTTTAAGCTAACAAACGATATTAATTTTTAACTATGCATTGCAGAAGCACTACCAGTTTGCCGATGAGGTAGCTAAGAGGGATGCATGGGATACTTTCATGAAGATAGCTGACAAACGGCTAGATCGACTGTTTGGACTTTTAAAATTGCAAAATCATATTATTGTAAGATGTTATAATTTACAAATGTTATAAGTGGATCGCTCATCTATATATATATTCATATTATATTTTTGTTTTCTAGACAAGTGAATATTTTGGGCCATTCTTTCACAATGAAGACGTATAAAAATATAATACATTTGAACTATGTGAAAAAACTAGTTATTGAAATTGATTTTTTGTTTTTGTCTCTTTCTTCATGATGTTTTGATATAATTCTGTCTTGATTTTGACCGCCCGAATAATTAGATTAAACGATGGATCCAGAGTGCAAACTTTGGGAATGGTGAAGTAAACGACTCAAAAATCAGATTTCAAAACTAAATGTATGAGGCGTGATACATTATATTTAATTAGCTAATTCATAATTTCAGCGACTCAAAAAACTCAAAACAAAATTAAGAAAACATTGCCTACGGGCTTAACCTTAACCTTAAAACAAAAACAAAAAAAAGTCAAGAAAACATTTATTGTGGGAATGGGGACCAGACCAAAATAATAAATACCAATGTTAGAGGTCGTTGTTATGTTAAAACTGAACCAAAAATCTTCCATTTACGAAGAAACATCAATGGAAGAAGATCAGAAGGTTGTAGATGTCGACCTCGCTCACCTTTCAGAATCAATGTCACTTGAACTCAACAAATTAGGGACGCAATCGAACGAGAATGAGATAGAGAATTTCACCATCTTTCCTGTACCCTATGAGTTTCGCCAAAGCAAGAAAAATCTCTTTGATCCCTCTGTGGTTTCCATTGGTCCATTACACCATGGTAAAGAAAGCCTCAAAGCTATGCAGGACCAAAAATGGCGGTTCTTACGGGATTTCCTGTTCCGCGGGAACCACATAAGTTTGGATCTCTGTTTATCAGAGATTAAGCTGCTAGAACAGAGAGCACGGAGGTGTTACAGTGAGAGGGTGGATTTTGGCAGCAATGACTTTATAGAGATGATGCTGCTTGACGGATGCTTTGTGCTCGAGTACTTTTTAAAATGGTACGAATGTAAGTTAGATTTTATTGGTCATTCTGTGTTCGTACTTTCGGATTTGCTACTTATAGAGAACCAAATTCCCTTCTTTATAATCGACAAGTTTAAAACCAGACGATAGAAGCGATTTTACATGTCGCCTTATTAAAATGTTTCGACAAGCTGGACCAGTAGTAGTTGTACATAACACCTTAATTCGAATCCCTAATCCAAATGAAATTCATTATCTCGTGCATCTATGGTACAACACCTCATCACCCTCTCTTTCAATCCAACAATATGTATTTAATTGCGAATATTTTTTTCTATGTATGTTAAATGGAATTAAAAATTTGTTTGTTGATTTTCCTTTATGGGTGCTCACAAGAATATTTCCCAAAAGAAATTCTCTAAGCTTGTCATTCCCAAATTCTACCCATAAAAGCTTGATGGTGATCCCTTGTGCCACTGAGCTCCAAAATGCGGGCATACAACTCAGACGAAAGAGCAAACTGTATTGTATGCTCGACATATCATTTGATCACCGTGTCTTGAAAATCCCTAGACTAACAATCACCAATGAAAGTAAAACTATTTTGGCCAACATCATAGCATTTGAACAGTACAAATCAGATCATAAAACGAGTGCAAGCTTGTCAAGCTTTGCACTGTTCTTGGATTCGCTAGTCAACACGCCAGAGGATCTGATGTTACTACAGCAGTGTGGGATCATCAATAACCATCTGGATAGTGAAGAGGAGTTGACTAATTTCTTCAACCAGATCTGCAAAGGCATGGTTGTAGAGAACGATCACTTTTTCGCAGAATTGTTCGTGGAAGTGAACAAATACTGTGAATCAAGCTGGAGCAAGCGGCGGGCAAGATGGAACAGGCATAAAAAACAATTTATTAAAGATTATTTTAGCAGTCCATGGACAGCAATTTCTCTTGTCGCTGGTGTGTTTGTTGTACTGCTTACATTTGTACAAGCTTTCTTCGCAGTTTATGCCTACTATGTTCCTCCGAGCTGATGTCGCCTTAACAATCATTTGTGAAAGTGGCTTTAATTACCATGTATGTTATCAAGTAGTTATTATTGAAATCATTTGTTTTTCTTTTTGTTTTTTCAACATTGTGTGTGATTTGGTTTAGTCTTATATATGTATCTTGTCTCTTTATTTGTTTTTACGATATGGTATATATGAAGTTGAGAAGCACCTTGTAATTCTGCATTATATCATTGGTTTTCTTTTACTTTGTTTTTATTTACAATTTTCTTTCTAGGTTATTTTCTGGACCGGAAACAGCCATGTATGTCAATAAAAATGAAATATACAGCAAACAAACTCTTTCAATTTATGTACATTTATATGATTAGTCTAAAACTTTCTCCTGTATTTCTACCAACAATATATGGAATCTGTATCCCCCGGAGATATCTCAACCAGTGTTGTAAAAAAATGTCCGTTTAGGCTAATTAATCGGTCGATTTCACGTTGGTCATGACCAAACCGTTATGGATTTTTCTGATTAATTGATCAATTATTTACAACAGTTTGGTCATGACCAACGTTATTTACAACAATGATCTCAACCTTTTAAGTTGACATGTGTAAAAATCTGAACAGTTTAGCACGAATCTTGAAGCAGCTCATTTTTTTTTATTAACCACCCGCTGCATCTAAATAGGCAACGTTTAAATCTGGCAGAGGATACGCGTTCCAATATATTTGAAGTCATGTTTGTAGCCAGCCTGTTGGGCCTGATTCCAATCCAGTCCATATCGTTGTTTCCTTCTGCTTTCGCTTTTTCTTTCTTGTTTCTGTTTGCATTCTACAGCAGAAATAAGAACTTTAATGGGTTAGCCAAAAGTAGATAAGATGAAGTATACAAAACAATAATGAGGATGAAAACCCAACCATGTCACAAAAGAAAAAGGGTAAAATGGTCATATTATAAGATATGTACTTCTACAAAAATGAATCTCAATAAGAAGTTCCAAGTCCTTTTGCAAATTAACCTTATAGCTACTATCCGGTTTTAAAAAAAAAGTCCTTTTGCAAATTACAACAGCAAATTAGAGGTCAGAGTTGTTTGATCCGATTTGAAATTTTGAAATTCAATGCGGAGTATTTATTTTAAAATCCGAAATGTGAATCTAAACAAACATGATTGTAGGTGCTTAAGTAGAATTTTTGCTTAATTTCTTACAGTCCAAATTAAGGAGTTATTTGCTGACAATGGTTTTGCTTGTCGCATTATTTTACTATTTGAACTTTAGTAGTGATGGGAGGTGATTTTGGCCTTTGGGAAGGCAGGGGTAAAATATAGAGATAAAAAAAAAAGTATGAGACAATTTGAATTATTGTAAGATAACAATAGCAGTGATTCTGCTCCAATGGAGCATTGGTTTTTTAATATTATGTATGGATGACACTCTGGGTGAAATTTCATGGTACCATCTAGCAAATGTTACTCTAAATATCCTCTGGGCACTACTTGGAGACACTAAACATATCCGCCGACAAGGTGGACCCACTAGTCAGACATTCAGAACAAATTTCTCTGGGTATTGAATCTAGGTGGACTTGGATCACATATGCTAAGCTGCGTGAGCCAAACTATCAGCGCCTACATTTCTACACATGACATCGCTACCTACCTTCATTAATACACCCCTTTTTAAGAAATTTCCACCTAATTTATTCACATCTGCTACAGCAATCAAATAAGAACGGAGTAGTCCGATGAGCATCGACCTACTTTTGGGTCCAATGAGTGCCAACACTGTCCGATCCACTTTAAGATCTGTTTGCATAGAAATTGAAGTAGACACATACGGATTTGAAAGCGAAGTACACACATTTTAAACCATGCATGTTATCAAGTAGTTATTATTGAAATCATTTTTTATTATATATATATTTTTTTTCATCATTGTGTGTCATTTCGTTAAGTCTTATATGTATCTTGTCTCTTTAATTTTTTTTTTTTATGATATGGTATGAAGTTTAGAAGCACCTTGTAATTGTGCATTATATCATTGGTTTGTTTTTATTTACAATTTTCTTTCAATTAAGGTTATCTTCTGGACAAGAAACAGCCATATATGCATATCAATAAAATGAAATATACAAAACAATAATGGGGATGAAAACCGAACTCCGCAACCATGTCACAAATCAAAGGGTAAAATGGTCATTATAAATACTAAAAAGGATAATAAATGGTCATTATAAATAGTAAAAAGGATAATGAGGTGTTACTTTAACGGAAACAGTGACAGTACCCCTGTTCAATTCCGTCTGATGTTAAATGGAGGTGTCATATCATCTCGGCTGAAGTCATCTATCATCAGCAGGAAAAATATTTGGACCGGAATCGAAAAATAGACTAAATTTTTGAACTGGATTTCGCAATCCCGCTGTTACTGTCAATATTACACTTTGTACACTCTTTCTGTTAATTTCTCCCTCTTATTTTCTGATAATTTCGACCAATAGAAAATTCTCAGTTCCCAAGTACAATTAGCCTGCTTCCGATGCTCCCTGCAATTCCATTAATTCCAGTCTGATACCTTCTTCTAATTTACGAGAGATCTTAAGCTGAATTTTGAACAAAAATGGTTTAACCAAAAACATGAATATCTTTGATTAATGAAAGTTTCTCGAAGGTGCGTAATCAGCTTATGAAATTATTGATGAATTTGATTTTGTAAGAAATTGTATGTAGGTCACTAGGTCTAGTTTGATTATTTAGCTCCGATATTCAAATTATAGTTTCCGCCTTGCCTGCGTACTGAATAAGTTTTCCAAAGTTCTCTTAAAATACACTTGTCCATACATGCATCATGCAGCTAGCATTAAATCACGTGGTCATGTGAACCATTCAACTACGTACAATGCATTTCATTTTATAGTTGGGTAATGAATTAATTCAGTTTATCACTTAAATATATATATATATATATATATATATATATATATATATATATATATATAGTTAGGCTGGGTGCTATGGATAGCATAGTGGTCTCCCGTGCTACGGCTCAATATTCGAGTTTTCAAAATCCAAACGGTCGATCCGAACTGTTCATCTTATTCTCCATATTAATATCTGCTTGGAGATCAAATTTTATAATTTTCTGAATTCTTTTACTATTTATTAAGCGACTTTGAAAATCGCTAATCCAACGGTTTTACTGTTTTGTGCAGCCACCGTTGGATCAACAATTTTGTAAAATACTTAATAAATAGTAAAAAAATTCAGAAAAATGTAAAATTTGGTCTCCAAGCAGATATTAATATGGAGAATAAGATGAACGGTTCGGATCGACCGTTTGAATTTTGAAAACTCGAATATTGAGCCGTAGCACGGGAGGCCACTATGCTATCCATAGCACCCCAGCCTAACTCTATATATATATATATATAGTTTAGTTCAGATTTCAAGGTGCACTGCCAACTGGCAACTGCATGTGCTTAATTATTTGTACTTATTATTCCTATATAATTCATTAGTCAAAGCCAATGGAAGATCTCGACGTCTACCCATTTCATTTATTAATTCCGTTGAATATTCTATGTTCAGATCGCATCTAGATCTCTCGACCAGCAGCTAATTAATTTGTACTAAACAAGAATAGGAAATGACCGAGTAATTAACGAATAACGATAGAGTTATTCGATGGGGAAATAATATTTCCCTTCCTCCGAATTAATTTATTGGATAGGAAAATAATCTTTTCCTTTCTACGAATTAATTTAGTTGTAAGAATTAATGTAGGGGTGTGAACGGATATTACAAGTATTTTCATACTGATCATATATATCTGTTACAAATTGTATTATCCGTATTTTAGTTTTATTCATTACAAATTATCTTATTCGTACTTTATTCTTACTTTGTCAGATAACAAATTATAGCAAATAAATAACGGATAATACTAATATAATAATAATTATTATTATTTGACAAATAAAACATTAAAACATATACATTCATTTCACACATGTATAATATTTTATTAAAAGTATTCTGGTCATGCTAAGCACAAGTAAAATAATTAAAGTATATATATATATATATATTCGTACCAGAAATGATATATTATGTAAAAAATTCTTATCTATATTCATTTTATCTAATACGATACGAAAACATGATTGCAAATATATAAATTGAGATAAACTAATAGTATTCATTATAAAATTATTGTAATGCAATCAATTGTCCGATTTCGTAAGGATTCAGATATGTAGCTTTTTTTTAGAAGAGCAGCGTCTTGATATATTAAATATTAACACTTGTGTGCATATGTATTCATATTTGCGCTCCAATTATAGAATCTATCAAATATTAAGTGGTCCTCCAAGTAATTAATGATGCATAGTTAATGAGCAGTCCCCACAGGTAATTATTAATTGGAGGATAGTTAGTTGATTCCTTTGATTTATTGATATTGTTAAGAAAAGTTCAGGTTTCAAGCTAAAATCTGTTTACAAAACTGTATTCTAGGACTCAAAATCGTTGAGTCAGGATCTAACAAAACCAAAAACTTATCAAAGAAAAGTAAAAGAGGTGATGAAAAACAAAACAAACATTGAAAGAAAACAACAAATAGGAAACCACATCGATCAGTTCCGAAGAGAATCTTTTACTAGTATAAATTATCAAAAAATAACAGAGAAACAGAAAGAGTGTGGAAGGTGTAATATATATATTGATAGTAATAGCAGGATTGTAAAATCTGGTTCAAACTTTTGGAGTTAATTTTTCAATTCTAGTCCAAAAAAAATTGTTTTTTTTTTCCCCAATTTTCTGTGGCAGCCACAATACAGAAAATGTAAAACTAAAAGAAAATTTGGGGAAAAAAAAATATTTGGACCGGAATTGAAAAATAGACTCCAAACTTTTAAATTGGATTTTGCAATCCCGCTATTACTGTCAATATTACGCCTCATGCATCATGCATGCAGCATGTGCAATGCGCGGCAAACAAGGCTTTGTCTTTGCGCGCGGAATCTGAAACCAAGCATTCACGTGCATGGTAATGTAAATCATTCAACTGCCATGCATTTCATTTTATAATTGGGTAATGAATTAATTTCGTTGACATTATATATATAGTTTTCTATTTGTATTTATATATTGTTCCTATTTAATTCATTAGTCAAACTCAATGCAGGTCAACCCATTTCATTTATTAATTCCGTTGATTCTATCGAGTTCAGATCGCATCTCTCGACCCAGTTGCTAATTATTTGTACTAGAAAACGACCGAGTAATGAATAGCGAGAGAGAGTTATTCCGTGGGGAATAATATTCCCTTCCTCCGAATTAATTTATTGGATGGGAAAAAAATCTTTTTCTTTCTATGAATTAATTTAGTTGTAAGAATGTAGGGATGCACAAGGGTCTTGCCACTAATTTCGTCTATGTAATGTAACTTGAAAAACATGATTGCATATATATAAATTGAGATAAACAAATAGTATTCATTATGAAATTATTGTAATGCAATCAGTTGTCCGACTTCGTAAGGATTCAAATGTGTAGTTTTTTTTTTATAGAAGAGCAATGTTTTCATATGTTAAATATTAACACTTGTGTGCATATGTATTCATATTTGCACGCTCCAGTTATAGAATCTATCAAATATTAAGTGATCCTCCAAGTAATTAATGATGCATAGTTAATGAGCGGTCCACACAAGTAATCATAATTGGAGAATAGTTAGTTGATTCCTTTGATTTATTGATATTGTTAAGAAAAGTTCAGGTTTTAAGCTAAAATCTGTTTACAAAACTGTATTCTAGTACTCAAAATCATGAAGTCAAGATCTAACAAAAGCTAAAACTTTTAAAAGAAAAGTAAAAGAGGTGATGAAAAACAAAACACCATTGAAAGAAAACAACAAAAAGGAAATTAACCAGATGGATTAGTTCCGAAGACAATTTTTACTAGTATAAATTATCAAAAAATAAGAGAGAAACAGAAAGAGTGTGGAAGGTGTAATATATATATTGATAGTAATAGTGGGATTGTAAAATCTGGTTCAAAATTTTGGAGTTCATTTTTCAATTCGGGTCCAACACAAATTTGTTTTTTTTCCCCAATTTTCTGTGACAGGCACAATTCAGAAAATGTGAAACAAAAAGAGAATTTGGGGAAAAAAAATATATGGACCGGAATTGAATAATAGACTCCAAACTTTTGAATTGGATTTTGCAATCTCGCTATTACTGTGAATATTACGCCTTGTACACTGCTCATCCATACATGCATCATATATTCATGCAGCATATGCGCAATGCGCGGCAAACAAGGCTTTGTCTTTGCGCGCGGAATCTGAAACCAAGCATTCACGTGCATGGTAATGTAAATCATTCAACTCCATTAATGTATTTCATTTTATAATTGGGTAATAAATTAATTTCGTTGACATTATATATATATAGTTTACTATTTGTATTTATTGTTCCTATTTAATTCATTAGTCAAACTCAATGGAGGTCAACCCATTTCATTTATTAATTCCGTTGATTCTATCGAGTTCAGATCGCATCTCGCGACCCAGTTGCTAATTATTTGTACTAGGAAATGACCGAGTAACGAATAACGAGAGAGTTATTGCATGGGGAATGATATTCCCTTCCGCCGAATTAATCCATGGGGAATGATATTTCCTTCCTCCGAATTAATTTATTGGATGGGAAAAAAAATCTTTTTCTTTCTATATATGAATTAATTTAGTTGTAAGAATGTAGGGATGTGAACAGATAGTACAAGTATTTTTATATTCATATCCATTATAAATTATTTTTATCTCTATTTTATTTTTATTCACTATAAATTATCTTACACGTACTCTATTCCTAACCATTATGATTGTCAGATAACATAATGGTAGCAGATAAATAGCGGATAATACTAATATAATAATTATTTTTATTATTTATTAAATAAAATATAAAAACATATACATTCATTTAACACATGTATAATATTTTATTGAAAAAATATTCTGACCATGCTAAGCACAAATAAACTAATTAAAATATTATTTTCAATACTTATTAATATATATAATATATAATTCTTTTTTATAATTACTCGATCGGGTAACATGCAAGAAATAGATTTTCACTACTACAAAAAAACACTTCTATTATCTGTTGAAATCGCATTTGGCCATCGGGTTTCGAACTGTTGCATATCGCCCCAGTAGAAAATATACACACCTATGCTATCGGCTCAAAACAGATGACGTTAATCAATATGCAATTGACAGCGTACGTTTGGCCTTATGGTTTGACGAACCCAACGCCATCACTTTCGTTTCGCCACTGATGACAAATATCATTAACGCTGTCTACTGAATTTCAATAACTGATTGCAATAGTTTCTTAGTTTTCAAGTGGATCATTAATTTCTGGGCCGATGGTGATGAATATGTAATTATTATTATTTTTTACTATTAATTCTTGTATTATGGGCTATCCTAGCCATTTTTAAAACACAGTTTGCAAAGCAACAATAAATATGCATGCCCTCATTCCATACCCATCTTTGAACCAACAATTAAATATACAAGCATTTCAACATATAATATATATCAATCCATACCACAAGCAATATATAAAAAGAGTTTGCAACAATTATTAACCAACAAGTGCTAACAACATCACATATACAGACAATAAACACAATAATAGTCCATTGTACCAGAAAACAAATTGTTTTTACAACACAATTATTAAAACCAACAACAAATTAATTAAGTGTTTCAACACAAGAACCTGAAAACAACAATTGTTTTAAACCACAGACAACAACTTGTCAAGTCAAGTACCTACACATCAATTAAACTGATGATAATTCCAAGAAAAACTTACACCATTGAATACGGATGTCATGTAATTCGTGTTCTTTGTACGGCATTTTGGACAGATGACACTTCATGAATAAATGAAAACATATGAATAACATATATAATAAAGAAGTTAAATCTGAAAGGATGATAGAAACAGGTGATTGACAAACCTTTGGAAAAAAAACGTGCATAATTTTTTATTAGCGTCTCAATGTTCTTCATTACATAATACCCGGACTCTCATAAATTGCTCTATGTGGGGCTCTGATCAAATGTGTATTGGTTAAAACAAGATCTAATTAGTAGTGCAATTGAAACTTCAAATAAGTTGCAAAAAAATATTCGATTAAAATATTTCTTACCTGAAACATTCTGACCTCCAGTGCTGTTCTTCCCGACATGTGCCGACCTCTCCAGGAGATGTATGATTTAAAAACCCTAGAATTATTAAATGTCAGTATACGGTACGTATCAGGAGCTTGACAATATTGATCAAATTGTACATGCAAGCAACATTCATTAATTTATCTAAATGTGCAATGAAAAAAAAACTTATCCATACCCGTCTTATCAAATGTGATACAGATAGGGTAAACGGGTATCACTGACACCCCTAACAATAATTGGTCATTATGTATCTTTTTTGCTTGAACATTTTGGTAGTATCTGAACCATTCTAGTAATTTCTTAACCATCATGTTATTTTTGTACCATTATGTTATTTTCTGAACTACTATTATATTTTTCTAAACCATTATGATATTTTTCTGAATGATCATGGTATTTCTCTATACCACTACGGTAGTTTCCAAGCCACTCTGGTATATGAACCATTCCGGTATTTTATGAACCAGATCAGGTATTTTTATGAACTATTCTGGTATTTTTCTAGACCATTCTGATATTCTTTTAGACTTTTATGATATTTTCTAAATCTTTTTCGTATTAAATAAACCATTTTCGTTATTTTTTATTATTTTACCTAATAATTAAATTAATTTAAATAATTTAACTAATTTCAATAAAAAAATTTTCCTTGTGTGCTAGAGAGAGAGAGAGATCGAGAAGAATGGAGTGCTGGAATGACAAATTCCGCAGAGGGGAGGGAGCAAGGAGCAGTTTTATAGCAAACTAATCCGCTGGATTATCCAACATGTTGCATTGGTTGTCCCGCTGAATAATCCAGTAGGTGTTGCCATACAACCCGCTAGATGATCCAGTGATTGAGGTATTTTTAAAAATACCCCTACCTGAGGAATAATTTGTTTATAATTCTTATTTTATTATATGTTATCAATAAAACTTTTAGCTCAAATGCCACTCGATTTGAAGTGGGAAAAGGCTGATTTAGTAATAGATAATTCTGGCTCGCTTGAAGAGACCAAGGTGCAATTCGAGTAGGTGCTTGGTCGGGTAAATTGTGAAATAATCACATGGGATCATAATAATCAGCAAGGGAAACAAAATATTCAGCAGGGGAAATAAATTGATATCAAGTAAAGAAGGAAATAATCAATTAAGCAAAGATGGAAAGAATCAATTCCGCAGCTCCTCTTCCTAGCCCACCTTCCTTAGATGGTCTAGGATTTGATTTGTTGTATTATCTAGCTTTATATCCTAAAATTAGAAGATGTAATAGGATTCAATCTTGATGTTAAATACGCTTGGCTGGTGTCATGTAAAACTACAACAAATATTCTCTGATCAATAAACTATGGGAGGGAAGGGTGATTCATGGGAGTTCTGTGTTATTTAATTTCATACAAGTAATTTTGTCATGATATCAGAGAAGGAATTGTTTTGAGGTACAGATTGCTGATGGTCATACCGAAGGTGATCTAGATACCTCATTCAATCCTATATCTCTGGTTGTTCCGCTGGTAGATAAGAAATGACGAGCATACCTCCAGAATCAAGCGTTGACATGCAAGATACATCGAAAATTCTCATTGAAGAATTCTCAAAGAAGCTCTCCCAAATCATGGCACAAAGTCAGAATAAGCCCTCTGAAGGCGTGGGGGCAATCTCATTCAAGCGAAAACCCAAATTCAGGCATCACCATAAAGTTGGATGGCCACAATTATCGAATTTGGGCACAAATGGTTGAGATGGAACTAAAAACTCGAGATAAACTCGGGTATGTGAAAGGGGACCAGAAAATTCTGTTACCAACCGATGAGGCACACAAACGATGGGAGATCGAAGACAACATGGTGAAGAGTTGGCTGATCAAATCCCTCGACAACTAATTAGTTGGAAGCTTCATCAATTGTTCCACTGCGAGAGAAGTTTGGGAAGCACTCGCCATGACTTTTTTCGATGGTAGTGATTTTGCCCAGTACTATGATCTACGGCGTAAAACCTATAACTTTAGACAAGGAGACAACTCTGTTGAAGCCTATTACAAGGAACTTCAAGGTTTGTGGAGAGAGATGGACTATCGCAGACCCAACACCTTTACTGGCATCGAGAATATCGAAAGGTATAACAAAATAATACAAGAAGAAAGGTTGTTTAATTTTCTGAATGGTCTTAGTGATCGGTTGGACCAAATGAGGGCACATATACTCCAAACTTCTCCACTTCCCACCACAGAACAAGCCTTCGCCTGGGTTAGGAGAGAAGAAGTGCGCCATAATCTAATGGTAGGAAGAGATGAGATGTCGGCTGCAGTCATGTATACCGAAACTAAACCCACTCTGAAATCTCCCTCTGAAATGCTACCTAGTAACCAAAAATCATATCACAAAAAATACCTAAAATGCACTCATTGTGGGGGCACACGACACACTAGAGAAACATGCTTCGAAATCCATGGATACCCTGAATGGTGGCGAGAAGGGAAGAAGAAGATTGGAGGGTACAACCGTGCAAAATCAAATGTGAACATGATTCAGTCAACAACTGCTGGCCAAACCACTGAAGCTACTGGAAGTACTGAAGCTGCTGGCTGAACCATTGGTTTAAGGAAGGCATATTTCTCTCTCAAAGAAAATATGTACTTGACCTTTTGAAGGAATTAGGAATGCTTGAGTGCAAACCCGTAGATAGTCCAATGGTACCTAACACTAAGGTTGAGATCAACCCTGATCAAATACCTGAGAATAGGGAGAGATACCAAAGATTAGTTGGAAAATTGATCTACTTGTCACATACAAGACCCGATATTGCATATGCTGTAGGAGTAGCTAATCAATTTATGCATTCTCCTAGTAAAGAACACATGGATCTAGTTATTAGGATTGTGAGATATCTAAAGGGGTCTCCTGGAAGAGGTATTTTATTTAAAGCTCATGGACATCTAGACATTATGGGTTATTCGGATGCGGACTGGGCTGGAAGTAACACAGATAGAAAATCTACATCTGGCTACTTTACCTTTGTGGGAGGCAACCTAGTGACATGGAGAAGCAAGAAACAAAATGTGATGGCTTTATCAAGTGCTGAAGCAGAATTTCGTGGCATGTCAAAAGGTATCTGTGAACTACTGTGGTTACGAAAACTATTAAAAGAACTGGGATATCCAACATGCAAGGAGATAAGTCTATTTTGTGACAACAGAGCTGCCATAGCTATAGCTCAAAATCCCGTCCAACATGATAGGACGAAACACATTGAAGTGGATCGACATTTCATCAAGGAAAACTTGGAAACAAAAACAATCAACTTCCCATTTGTGAAATCTAGTCAACAGCTCGAGGACATCTTAACCAAAGCAGTACCAAGCAAGTTGTTTCACGATGTATTGGACAAGTTAGGCATGTTTGATCTTTTCATGCCAACTTGAGGGGGAGTGTGAAATAATCACATGAGATCGTAATAATCAGCAAGGGAAACAAAATATTCAGCAGGGGAAATAAATTGATATCAAGCAAAAAAGGAAAGAATCAATTAAGCAAAGATGGAAAGAATCAATTCAGCTGCTCCTCTTCCTAGCCCACCTTCCTTAGATGGTTTAGGATTTGATTTGTTGTATTATCTAGCTTTATATTCTAAAATTAGAAGATGTAATAGGATTCAATCTTGATGTTAAATACCCTTGGCTGGTGTCATGTAAAACTACAACAAATATTCTCTGATCAATAAAATATGGGAGGGAAGGGTGATTCATGGGAGTTCTGTGTTATTTAATTTCATACAAGTAATTTTGTCATAAATAGCCCCTTAAGTCTTATGAAAATGAAATTTTATATTCCCGGATACTCTAATTAGTAATACTAATACGTTTGAAAATAATAATTTTTGTCGGTGTAATTTCAAAACTAGTTATTTTTTTACCTTCGTAGATAGTGATATATTTTTATTACTCGCAAATAGCAATTTCTAGTGAAGCTAGAACGATCATTTGTGCACCCGAATTGAAAGAAATAGCAAATCCTTTCAACTCATCTTTCTTTCTGAATTAATTTGTTACTGTCAAATATTTATCTAGCTAGCGGGTCAAAAAAAATAATTACGTTTGTTGTAAAATAAAGATAAAGAAATCAAACAGGCTATTGACAATGTATAAGATAGCTATCTCTTATTCTTATGCTTTTCTTGTGTGTTTAATACAATCTTACAATCCTCTATTTATAGGTAGAAAATGTAAATAACAAGCCATCTAATTTAATTCCATTGATAAATGTGAGGAGATGAAACATGCTTCATTAAGGAGAGGTTTTGATACAATTACTGAAGAGTTTCAAATGAACATCCATAACGTTATTTATTTATAACACTTCCCCTTGGATGTTCATTGTTCATTATACGCTGTTAATATGATACTTCAGGATCAAGCACTTTTTCATTATTTTCTTGTGGGCGAAAAGGATCATTTTCTGCATTTAGCGATCGTACGACCATTGGTGTGCTCAAAGGATGAGCTTTATCCATATTGAATCTTTTTAATACTTTTTCAACATAATTTGATTGATGGATAAATATTCCATTCTTTAGATGCTCGATCTGCAGGCCGAGACAAAATTTTGTTACACCAAGGTCTTTCATTTCAAATTCATTTTTCAACAATTTTGCAGTATTCTCAATCTCTTCAGGAGATCCAATAATGTTTAAATCATCAACATACACTGCAATGATTGTGAAACCTAGATTTGATCTTTTAATGAAAACACATGGACTAATTATATTATTTTTATATCCTTCTTTTAGAAGGTACTCACTCAGTCGATTATACCACATTCGACCAGATTGTTTTAGTTCATATAAAGATTTTCTTAATTTTATAGAGTACATCTCTCTGGGTTTTGACTTATATGTTTCAGGCATTTTCAATCCTTCAGGGATTTTCATGTATATGTCACTATCAAGTGAACCATATAAATATGCTGTTACGACATCCATAAGTCGCATTTTTAGATTTTCTGTAACTGTAAGACTTATTAGAAACCTGAGAGTTATCGCATCCACTACAGGTGAATACGTTTCTTCATAATCGACTCCAGGTATTTGTGTAAAGCCTTGCGCCACTAGCCTTGCTTTATATCTCACAATCTCATTTTTCTCATTTCTTTTTATGACAAATACCCATTTGTAACCTACAGGGTTAACACCTTTGGGCGTTTGGACTACAGGTCCAAATACTTGTCGTTTCTCTAATGAACTTAATTCTGTTTGTATGGCATCTTTCCATTTAGGCCAATCATTTCTATGTGTACACTCTTCCAGAGTTTTTGGCACATTATCTTCTTCGTTTATAACATCGCTTGCCATAGCGAATGCAAAAATTTCATTAACATGTGTTTCAGTTCTATTTAATATAATTCCATTTATTATATAATTTATAGAAACCTCATAATCATTTGGTACTTGAGTTTCTTCTGGAATTTCATCAACCTCTTCTAGGGTTTTATCGACTTCTTCAGGAGTTTTACCATTAATCTCTTCTGGAATTTTATTGACTTCTTCAGGAGTTTTATCATCAACCTCTTCTAGGGTTGAACCAACTGCTTTATTCTGCTCTTTTCTTTTACGTGGATTTACATCCTTAGAACCAAGTGGTCTTCTACGTTTTCTATGCACATTAGATTCATTAGATATTTTTGTAATGTCAATTCGAGCAGGTGCATTTATAGCTGGAATATGTGATTTAGTAACTCTATTCGTATTTGTGAATGCATCAGGCAATTCATTTGCAATTCTTTGCAAATTTATGATCTTTCGAACTTCGAGTTCACATTGACCACTTCGGGGGTCAAGATAAGATAACGATGAATTCCAAGTTACCTGTTTATCCAGTTTTTGTTTTTCTTCCCCTAAATTTGGGAATATTGATTCATTAAAATGACAATCAGCAAATCTTGCTGTAAAAACATCTCCTGTTAATGGTTCTAAATATTTAATAATAGAAAGAGAGTTAAAACCAATATAAATTCCCAGCCTTCTTTGAGGTCCCATTTTTGTGCGTTGTGGAGGAGAAATTGGAACATATACAGCACAACCAAATATCTTTAGATGAGACAAATTTGGTTCTCTTCCAGAGACCAATTGTAACGGGGAATACTTCTGATCAGCAGTTGGTCTTAATCTAATGAGTGCAGCGGCATGTAATATGGCATGTCCCCATGCAGAAGACGGTAGACTAGACCTCATAAGTAATGGTCTAGCAATTAATTGCAACCTTTTAATCAACGATTCTGCTAGACCGTTTTGTGTATGAACATGGGCCACTGGATGTTCTACCGTAATTCCAATAGACATGCAATAATCATTAAAAGTTTGAGAAGTGAATTCACCTGCATTATCAAGCCGAATTCTTCTAATTTGATAATCCGAAAAATTAGCTCTCAATTGGATAATTTGTGCTAATAGTCTAGCAAATGCAACATTTCTTGTTGCTAACAAACTCACATGTGACCAGCGTGTTGATGCATCAATTAACACCATAAAATATCTAAACGGTCCACATGGAGGTGTAATAGGTCCACATATATCTCCTTGAATTCTTTCTAAAAATGAAGGAGCTTCAAGTCCAACTTTATTTGGAGATGGCCTAATAATTAGTTTTCCAAGAGAGCATGCTTCGCATGTCATATCTTTTGATAATAGGATCTTCAGGTCCTTTAGGGGATGCCCATTTGCACTTTCAACTAACTTCTGGTTAGTAACCATATTTGATTCTATTGTACTTATATAAGTACCATATAGTCCAGAGGACATTGCTTGCATCTTTTCCATTACGATTTTCTGGTTATTCTTAATAGATGTGATATGAAGATATTCGCAATTTATCTCATTTATAGTTTCAATATGATAACCATTCTTTCGAATATCTTTAAAACTTAGTAGATTTCTTCTGGATCTACTTGAATATAATGCATCATCTATTATTAATTTTGTTCCTTTAGGTAATAAAATACAAGCTCTTCCGGAGCCTTCAATTAAATTACTTGTACCAGATATAGTATGGATATTAGTCTCACCAAGATGCAATTGTGAAAAATATTTCTTGCTTTTCAATATGGTATTTGTTGTTCCGCTGTCTATTAGACATGGATCTTCTTTACTTACCACTGCGTCAGTCATTTTCCTTTAAAATAAAAGAATGCAAGAACAAATTAAAATAAACTATATTTATTCATTTGCATACAATAAAAAAAAACTGAAACGTAAATTAAACTTTTATTAAGCATAAACATAAACATAAACATAACTTCTACATTTTATTCTCTCCCTTGGTAAAAGTGTCAATTTCTTCATCAACATTTTGGAGGAAATCTGATACATCAAGATGTGTATCTATATGGCATTCATTTTCGGGTTCATTTTCAGTAAGGTTAATTTCCACATTTTTTTCCTTTTTCTTAAGTGAGGTTTGATAAAGCTCTACTAGATGCTTTGGCGTACGGCAGGTACGTGACCAATGATTTTTCATCCCATATCTATAACAAACATTTTCAGAATGTTTCCCTTTCTCATTTTTCACCACATTATTCTCCTTTGTTTTGTTGTATTGACCATCACGTCGCCAAACATTGTTTCGACCACGTCCACGACCACATCCGCGGAAATTGCTGCGACCGCGGCCACATCCTTTCTTAGATGAAGTCGCATTCGCTTCAGGGAATGGACTTGCACCAGTAGGTCGTGCTTGGTGGTTCTTCATTAAAAGCTCATTATTTTGTTCCGCAACAAGAAGACATGATATTAGCTCGGAGTACTTCTGAAAACTCCGCTCTCGATATTGCTGCTGCAGGAGCAAATTCGAGGCATGAAATGTAGAGAATGTTTTCTCCAACATGTCTTTTTCTGTAATTGTTTCACCACATAGTTTGAGTTCGGAAGTTATCCGAAACATTGCGGAATTATACTCACTAACAGATTTAAAGTCCTGTAATCTTAAATGAATCCATTGGTAACGAGCATTTGGTAAGAGAACAAGTTTTTGATGGTCATATCTCTCCTTTAAACTCTTCCAGAGTTCTAACGGGTCTTTCACCGTTAAATATTCAGTTTTCAAATCCTCATGGAGATGGTGACGAAGAAAAATCATAGCTTTAGCGCGCTCCTGCGGGGAGGCAGTATTTGCTTCTTTAATAGTTTTTTCCAAGTCCTTCGCAGTAAGGTGGATCTCGGCATCGAGAGTCCATGGGAGATAATTCTTGCCCGAAATTTCAAGAGCAGCAAATTCAAGCTTTGTGAGATTTGTCATATGTACTACAAAATATATACGTATTAACTTCAGGTTATTAATGTCATAACTTCAGGTTATGAATATCATAACTTCAAATAAATGAAAATGGAGATAAATAAAAGTAAATAAAAGAATATGCAAATTAAATAAATAAATAAATTTAAATATATTAATAACTTCAGGTTATAATAAAATATTTATTTAATAACTTCCGGTTATTAAATTGCTTGACTGCGCAATTGTGGAATTTAATTTAAAATAACTTCGGGTTATATTTTCATCCAATGACCTATAATAACTTCTGGTTATTATATTGATTTTATATGAAAATTTCTAATAAAACTTCAGGTTTTTAATTGAGAATAATTTCAGGTTATTATTCATTCAGTGGCATATAATAACTGCTGGTTATTATATTAATTTTATACTAAAATTTATAATAGAACTTCAGGTTCTAAACATAAACAGTTCCTGACAAAAACAGAAAGTGCAGAAAAACATTTATAACAATAACTTCAAGTTATTATTTTATTCGGGTAATACGAACTTCGGGTTCTTGATAAAATTTTAGTTGTAATAATAACTTCAGGTTATTATTCTTATTATTATATTCAGGTAATATGAACTTCAAGTTCTTGATAAACATTTAGTTTTGATAATAACTTCAGGTTATTATTCCATCATTCACTTCAAGGAATGGTTCTTATAACTAGAACAAATATAATCAAAAATTTAAATGAAATTTAAATTAATGAAAGATATAAAAATTAATCACATAAATTACTTACAAGATTACTTTGTAACTTCCGAGCAATTCGTGCTGATAACGTGTTGTAAAATAAAGATAAAGAAATCAAACAGGCTATTGACAATGTATAAGATAGCTATCTCTTATTCTTATGTTTTTCTTGTGTGTTTAATACAATTTTACAATCCTCTATTTATAGGTAGAAAATGTAAATAACAAGCCATCTAATTTAATTCCATTGATAAATGTGAGGAGATGAAACATGCTTCATTAAGGAGAGGTTTTGATACAATTACTGAAGAGTTTCAAATGAACATCCATAACGTTATTTATTTATAACAACGTTTGATTTTTTTTTTATTGAATTAATCTTTTCAACTCCATAAAAGTGAAAACACAACACACATCCTATTTTTATTTGTCTTTTCAATAAATTAATTTAGCTATATTTTGGTCCATAATTTTTTTTTTGCCTCATCTTACTATTTTTTTTTTAAGAAAATGCTCGTTTTGACCTTGCCAGTATATACCGATTTAGTTGTTGAATAAGTTTCGGGAACATAATGATTGTTATTTTTTTTCTGTGAATTTAACCCATGTTATCTGCAAAATTTATATCCTTGTCAGAAAATAGGTAAGAATTTCATTTTATATAAATGATAAGTATTATTACCAATTTTTTTTTATCTCCACAATAAAGACCAAAATGGTTATATATATATATATATATATATATATTTATCTTATATTTTTGCTTTCTAGACAAGTGAAATATTTTGGGCCATATTTCCACAATTAAGAAATATAAAATATATTACATTAATTTTAACTATGTGAAGTAGTTATTGAAATTGATTTTTTTTATATTTTTATTTTGGTCTTTTTCTTCATGATGTTTAATATAATTATTCTGTCTTGATTTCCGCCCGAATTAGATTAAACGATGCATCCAGAATGCAAACTTTGGGAAAGGTGAATTCAACCATTAAAAAATAAGATTTCAAAACTAAATGATTGAGGCGTGATACATTATTTAGCTAATTCATAAAGTCAACGACTCAAAAAACTCAAAACGAAATTAAGAAAACATTTATTGAGGGAATGGGGACCACACTAATGATCAAAATAAATACCAATGTTAGAGGTCGATGTTAAAGCTCAACCCAAATTAAAATCTTCCATATACAAAGAAACATAATGGAAGAAGATCAGGTAGTTGTAGATATCCACCTCACTGACCTGTCAAAATCAATGTCACTTGAACTCGACAAATTGAACGAGAAAGATTACTTCATCTTTCCTGTACCCTATAAGTTTCGCCAAAGCAAGACAAATCTCTTTGATCCCTCTGTCGTTTCCATTGGTCCATTACACCATGGTAAAGAAAGCCTAAAAGCCACGGAGGACCAAAAATGGCGGTTCTTACGGGATTTCCTGTCCCGTGGGGATCACATAAGTTTGGATCTCTGTTTATTAGAGATTAAGAAGCTAGAAGAGAAAACTCGAAGGTGTTATAGTGAGAGTGTGCCTTTGGACAGCAATGGCTTTGTACAAATGATGTTGCTTGACGGATGCTTTGTGCTCGAGCACTTCTTAAAATGGTATGAACGTAGGTTAAATTCTATTGATGATTCTGTGTTCATACCTTCGGATTTGCTACTTTTAGAGAACCAAATTCCCTTCTTTATAATTGATAAGTTGTGCGAGATTGGTCTAAAACCAGACATGAGAAGGGATTTTACAAAATACCTTTTTAATGTTTTTGCCAAAGCTGGACCAGCAGTTCCAGATGACTCCATATTTCCATACACTCCATATGACTCCATATTTCCATACACTCCATATGACTCCATATTTCAAAACCCTACAGAAGAAATTCATCATTTCGTCCATCTATGTTACCACTACTCAACATCCATTAATCCAAATATTTGCTCGACATCATTTTCTCTATCTATCATGACTAAAATTAAATCTTTGCTTCTTGGGGTTTTTTTATGGGTACTCACAAGAATATTTCCCAAACGCAATTCCCAAAGTTTGTCATTCCGGAAAAGCGTGATCCCTTGTGCCGATAAGCTCCAAAATGCGGGCATAGAACTCAGACCAAAAAGCAAGCCGTATAATATGCTCGACATATCATTTGAAAATCTTGTCTTGGAAATCCCAACACTAACAATCACCAATGAAAGTAAAATTCTTTTGGCCAACCTCATAGCATTTGAACAGTACAAATCAGATAAAATGAGTGCAAACTTGTCAAGCTTTGCATTGTTCTTTGATTCGCTAATCAACACGCCAGAGGATGTCATGATACTACAGCAGTGCGGTATCATCAAAAACTGTCTGGATAGTGAAGAGGAGTTGACTGATTTCTTCAACCAGATCTGTGAAGGCATGGTTGTAGAGAAAGATCACTATTTCGCTGAATTATTCAAGGTAGTGAGCAGCTACTGTGAATTAAGCTGGATCGACCATCTGGCAAGATGGAACATGCATAAAAAACAATTTATTAAAGATTATTTCAGCAGTCCATGGACAGCAATTTCTCTTGTCGCTGCTGTGGTTATTGTACTGCTTACATGTGTACAATCTTTCTTTGCAATTTATGCCTACTACGTTCCTCCGAGCTGATGTCGCCTTAACAATCATTTGTGAAAGTGGCTTTACCATGTTTTTTTATCAAGTAGTTATTATTGAAATATCATTTGTTTTTCTTTTTGTTGTTTTTTCATCATTGTGTGTCATTTCGTTTGGTCTTATATGTATCTTGTCTCTTTAATTATTTGTTTTTATGATATGGTATGAAGTTTAGAAGCACCTTGTAATTCTGCATTATATCATTGGTTTTCTTTTACTTTGGTTTTCTTGCAATTTTATTTCAAGGTTTGACCTTCAAAAATGTTTTTATTTCAAGGTTATTTTCTGGACCGGATCAAACACCCATGTATGTCAATAAAAATGAAATATATATACAGCAAACAAACTCTTTCAATTTATGTACATTTATGAGATCTAGCTAGTCTAAAATTTTCTCTGGTATTTCTACCAACAATATATGGAATCTGTATGGCCCGAGATATCTCAACCACTGTTGTTAAAAACGTCCGTAATCGTCATAGATTTTTCTAATTAATCGACCGATTATTTCCGATTATGGCCGATTATTTCCGATTAATTGCTTGGTAGTACTTTATTCGTCCGACGACTGCATACCGTTATTTACCACTGGTCTCAACTTTTTAAGTTGACACATGTAGAAATCTGAACAGTTTAGCACGAATCTTGAAGCAACCCATTTTTTTTATTAACAACCCCCTGCATCTAAATAGGTTTAAATCTGGCCCGTACATGTCCCACCTCAAAAGTTGAGATATCTCAGAGAATACACCTTCCAATATATTTGAAGTCATGTTTGTAGGCAGTCTGTTGGGCCTGATTATAATCCAGCCCATATCCTTCTTTATGGATTTGCCATCCTTCTTCGGCTCTGGCTTTGTCTTGTTTGCATTCTACAGTAGAAATAAGAAATTTAAATGGGTTAACCAAAAGTGCATAAGATGAAGTATACAAAACAATAATGAGGATGAAAACCCAACCATGTCACCAAAGCAAAAGGGTAAAATGGTCATATTGTAAGAAATGTACTTCTACAAAAATGAATCTAAAAAAGAAGTTCCAAGTCCTTTTGCAAATTACAGGTTAGAGTTGTTTGATCCGATTTGAAATTTTGAAATTCATGCGGACTATTTATTTTAAAATCCATAATGTGAATCTACACAGGCATGATTGTAGGTGCTTAAGTAGAATTTTTGCTTAATTTCTTGCAGTCCAAATTAAGGAGTTATTTGCTGACAAATGTTTTGCTTGTTAGTTGTTAGATACTTATTTTCTGATCCACTGGATATCTTCTATTGTCGTATTATTTTACTATTTGAGCTTCAGTAGTGATGGGAGATGATTTTGGCCTTTGGGAAGGCAGGGATAAAAAGTATATAGAGATAAAAAATAAGTATGAGACAATTTGAATTATTGTAAGATAACAATAGCAGTGATTCTGCTCCAATGGAGCATTGGTTTTTTAATATTATGTATGAATGACACTCTGGGTGAAATTTCACGGTACCACCTTAGCAAATGTTACTCTAAATAGCCTCTGGGTACGACTTGGAGACACTAAACAAATCCCCAGACAAGGTGGACCCACTAGTCAAGAGACTCGGAACAAATTTCTGGTCGGCCATCAAGCAAGGGAGAGACGAGGATTGCGAAAGACATGAGGGGGTGAGACGCGGGGGCTCCTCTTCTCTTCCTCATCGAATTTGGTGACCTGTTGCTATTTACAATGTCCTTGCGATAAAAATCTACTTCTTGTTGACCACAGAATAAACATAAAAGTTTCTCACGTTTGGATACATATTGAAAATAATATGGCACTCAATTCGGACAATAATCACAACAGAGATCCAACAAAACTTGAACGAAAATTCTAAGTATCTCATAAATCTCAAACCAATAGGACATTATGGCACTATCTGCATTGTGAAATAATTAAAATTCTAAGTAAGATGCTTAACTTAAGTATTGAAGTATTATAGAAGTTTTAAGGATGAACAAATAGAAGTCCAAAAACTACAGTTGCCTATTGTCAGAGGAATGGAAGACCCATTTGGCGAGGTTAAACGCATAGTCAGAGAAGAAGCTTCTGATTGGCTCGTTGGTTGTGCCAGAATCGTCAAGCCAGTGAAGCCAGAGCACCAAGCTGCGCATGGCCCTGCCATGGGATGGGGATTAGGTGGATGATCTGACGGCATAGTTAGGACCCAAAGTAAGGCAAGAAGTGTTATATTCCAAAATTTTAAAACAGGATTAATTTGCTAAAATGATCTTTACACTAAATAAAATTTTCTAACTAAATTAAACATCGATCAGATTGTCTAATTAAGTTTATTCAAATCTAAAATTTCGAAATATAAATGAACTATGAATTATGTACATTCAAATTATAGGAGTTAGAAGTAAAATAATTTTAAAAAATATATATATTTATATATAAACTAAAATCTTGGAGATAATCGATTATAGGATTAAAAACACTAACTCAAGATTTAGAAATAAAAATTCTAGAACTTATAGAAGAAATTTGAACTATCCGAGAAAGTTTAGGGATTAATAATTGGAGAATGTATATACAAGTCGCGTTGAATTAATGGAAACAAAATTTATTTAAATTGATTTGTATTAGTAAATAAATAAATTGAGTTCTAAAATTGGAAACGTAAGTATATGAATTATTCGTACGAGATAAATTATGAAATTTACAAATTTCGTTCATTAGAAAGTTATAAAGGTTTAATTAGATATATATATAGATGATATCGAATTATTCGGATCCTAAATTGAAATATAATTATTCGAATAATTCGTAACAAATTTTCCAACCAAATTTGTTGAAATCCAATTAACTAATCGAGTTATAACAATTAAGTACATCCATTCATTTCTAGAATTCTTTCACCCATTGGATCCCATCCAGCACGAATCTTGAAGCAGCCCCATTTAATAAAATCCCTTCTCTTTCTCTCCTCTCCCTCTCTGTCCGTGGAGCCCCAACCAACGCTCCCCCCTTTTCTCTCTTTTCGCCTCCTCCATCCCCTCCCGTTCCCTAGCCCTAGCTCCCCTCTCTTCCTTCACTGACCCGCGACCCCACCCAGGAAATCCCCTTTCTCGTTCCTTCCAGGAGAAGGATCTTGGATTCGATTTTCCCCGCTCTCTCGTGCAGTCCCGTCGGTTGTCAGAAAACCCATCCCCCGTGCTTGACTTGTGCGCGGTTTCACCTGCCCAGTGCGACCTTCGTGCCTTGCGCGTGCCTACCCTCTGACAGGGGCTTGGCCGTACCCCTCTCTGTCCCTGTTGCCGTGTGCCTCCCTTCCTGGTATAAGTATACCTCTCTCTCTCTCTTGAGCTGGTTTTTGCTTTCCTATTGCTCATGTGTTGAGACCTTTGCTTGATTTTCTCTGTCTCCTTGCTCTCTCCTCTGAATTGTTGAGAATCCAAAACCCTAAATTGAATTTGGGTTTCTTGAGAGAGGATTCTAGTGTTGTTGTTGAATCTTGGGTGCTTGCTGTGATTTGGGGCGGCCGAAGAGCGAGAATTCGAATCTTGGGACCGGCCGTATCTACTAAGCTTTCCCTGTGATTATTTGCCTCTCTCGGTTAGTATTAGCACCCTTGATTTTCTTGATTCGGGTTGTTTAGAATTTGGCTTGCTCGGGTTGTTGATTTTCTCGGCAAGCCAATGCACATGGCTGTGTTCTTTGCTGTGTTCTTTGCTCATGACCTGTGTCTTGGCTGTGTTCTTTGCTCTTTTCTGGTTCTGTTTGCCTCTGACTTGTTGCCTTGGCTGTGCCTTGCCTGCTCGGTGCTGGTTCTGTTTGCCTTGACCTGCACCTTGTTTTCTGTTTTGCTGGTCTTGCTTGTGCTTGGCTGTGTTGCTGTTGTGTGAATTGCGAAGTGCTGGTACCAGTGGTACCAGCCCAGTATACTACTGGTATGGTGCTGATTTTGTGTGTGAATACCAGCCTTTGAACTGACAGGGACCATATTGCGATTAAATTATTATTAGGGGCTGTTTGGAAAATTATAGGCTCTTATGTGAACTATATAATTATAAGGGCCTAAACGTAAATGTGAATTGTTTTGAAATTGGAGGCCGGCCTCTATGTATGCATTTTAACAATTAGGCCTTTAAGATGAATTCGGCTCTTGATAACATGAAATTGAATTGATTATGCGTAGATTGAATAAGTGGGACCAATCATAAAATACAAGAGAAGTGATAATAAAAAGGAATTGAAATTTCGGTTTTGACATGGGAGATAAAATTACGGGATTTGGTTTAAAAGCCAAAAATGCATAATTGTTGGATTAAAAGTGCGGCTTTAAAATTTAGGTTTTGATAAAGAATCAAATAAAATCAGACACTTAATTAAACCAAATTAAAACACCCAACACATTAAACTAAAATAAAAGTTTTATAAAAAGTTTTTAAAGTTAAAATAATTCTTTTAAACATTTTTCGAACTTGTACAAAAATTCGTTGCTAATTAATAAAGAACAATTAATTAGCAACGAAAAATATTCGTTATGGACTTAGATTCGAAATGACTAATTAAACGTAGAAATTAATTTAGCTATAAAAATAACGAATTGCGCGACTTAGGAATAAATTAATTAGAAAACGCGTAAAATAATTAAAGGTTTTGTTCTTAAATTTTTTTTTATAAAAGAATTATACATCTAGAATATAAAATAGCCTAACCATATTAAAACAGATTATAAATTTCGCAATAATAATGTAATTAATATATTTTATTATTTGTCGTAGGGATTTTTAATTATAAATTAACTTCCGAAACCGAATTTCGACCCATTTAAAGTCAACTATAGTCCATTTAAAATAAATCGAGTAAGTAGGAAATTAAAATATATTAGTTAAGTAAAACACGTGAAATTTACCGTAGCTCTCGAATAATTATTTATTTGCGAATAATTCAACATTTAAAATTCTACAAGTAATATATCTTCAAATTAAATTATTAAAAATATAAATTAATTTAGATCAAAGTGAATGATCAATATCTGACGAACATATAAAGAAATTAAGATTAATTCTAAGTTCGATGACATGAAATTAAATAATTAATATATGCCTAATTGGATCAGCCAGACTGACTGAACCGGTAATTTTATAAAGCCGACATAATCAAGAATTTGACTTGCACATTAATTGGGATGAGGGTTAGAATAAAATTAACGTAGATTTTAATTAGTTTAAATTACGTGATCACAGATCAGTCAACTTCGTACGAGTCCGACCCGTGGGACGATCCGACTGACCCGCAGTTCGGAGCATACGCGGAGCACGCTGATTATTAGCGACAGAGACTCCAGCCCCCTCAGGTGTGGGATATCTGAATTATTCTTTTCGTGGGCGTACTCTTACCAGTCGTTCCATCTGACCTGACATCCGCACTTTATTTTTAAGTAGTTGCATTAAAACTTTAGAGCATGTTTATCCTTTCTGCACTATAGGTAGAATTGCATAAGCCCCGAAAAACCTGAATTTACTGTATTGTAGGAGTAGAGTAATTAAATAATACTATATTTATATTATTAGAATATTAGGATACTAGTTTGTCTTCTTCTTGTGGAGACAAAATATTATTATTATATTACGTGCATACGCATGCATTGGTGAGAGCTGAGCAGAGCCGAGTGACTTCGTTCCGTCTTGGTGTCACTTGGCATGGGACGGCCCGACAGCCACTGAGCTGAGGATCACTTGATCCTTGGATGGCTTTAGGATTATATTATATGTATAAACCTTGATTATATATCATTTTCGATCATTTTACTATTTTGACGTGAGCAGTTCCGGACTCGAGTTCTGTGGCACGATACGATTCGGGATTTATTCCTTCCCTACATTAGGAGCTACTTTGCCTAGAACGGGATTCCAAGCCGGGTAGTGTTGGGTAGAATCTTGTGCGGGGTTCCAGCACCGGTTTGGGTAGAATCCAAATAGGATTCCAAACCGGGTAGTGTTGGGTAGAATCTCGTACGGGGTTCCAGCACCGGTTTGGGTAGAATCCATGTGTGGTGTCCTATTGGTCTGGCCGGACGGTAGAGTTCTCTCCTGCTCATGAGGGAAGAGATTAACTTTTTACGACCTGCATTGTATGATTTCTCCTATTGGATATGTTTGGGTGATGAATCGTTAGGCGAGATGACACATTGGATTTGATATAACCATCGGCTAGTGTGCTACTATCTTGTGGAGCAATGCTCGATGTCACTAGGCAACGTGTATCATTGCACTCTGATCACAGTCCTTGGATTATATTGTTTGGATCTTTTTGATCCTATTGGCACGGCACGGGGTGATTACTTTATCCATATTATTATTATTATTATTGTATTTGGGCACACAGTGCAAGGAGTACTGGATTCCGACTTAATTTATATCCGATATTACACCTTGATTTTATTTTGGGTTATTTCGCATGTTGGCATAATAGAATAATCGCATCATGGCATCATTCAAAAGTATTGTAAATTCTATTAGCTATTAATATAGGTTCACACATGTGCATATTTTTAATTGTATTCATTTTATAAATAAAAGTGCTTTGACCGTAGAGGATCCCTGAGGGGATAATTCTGGGTCACATACTGGGCGATTCGTCGCTCACCCACAAGTTGTTTCGTGGGTTTTAGGTACAGGTTCTGGCAGTCCGCAGCAGGAGACGTCAGGAGCTGTCCCCGAGGGCCATACCACTTGACTTAGTTAGGGTTAGGCTTTTGATTGGGTTTACGAGTCCCGTACCTCCTGTGTTATATATACGGGCTCGATAGATCATGTATCCCCTTCTATAGATGGTGTTATTTGGATCCGAGATGGATCGAATTATATGTTATGTATGTGTATGTTTATTTATTTGCTATGTGACTGATGCTTGACATTTATATATTATTTTGCTTCCGCTGCTGTTGATTTATTATTTATGATTAGCCTTGCGTGCTTAATGATTAATTAAGCACGAGGCGAGGTTGATCACACCTTAACCCAAAATTCCTGGTTTGGGGTGTGACATCCTTAGGGTGGTATCAGAGCTCAGGTTCCTCATATTCTTTACATGATGGGCTCGGTACCACTCGAGATAACGAATAAGAAGCATAAGTCACATATTGATAAATATTAATATATATATATGTATATCCATATATACAAATATACGAGTCAAAGCACTTTGACAATACTTTCAAATAAAACTTCACATGTAGATACATGGAAATCAAAATCTCCTCTTATCATACGTCTCCTCTCTATCGTACCATGATTGAGTGTAGCTACTCTACTTTGCAGTCACACAATGGATGACCGTCACCGTCTCGAAATCGAACTGATAATTAGTGAATAAATAATTGGTATTATGGGTAAATAATATTTTTTAGTTAATTAAATGATGGCCGATGCAGTAAACGAAATTATATAAAGGGACTAAATCTTAGATTTATTAAAAATCTAGTCGAGACGAACTTTCGAACGATTATTAATTTCGTTAAGTGAAATATGTCATATTACGATTAAAATTTGTAAATTTAGATTATAGAGTTACTAATAAAATTTAAAAGATATGAAATACAAGCCTTGAATGTTCAAAATTATCGTACGAAAATTTAAGAAAGAAATTCTGCGGCGATGGAGAACCAGATCTCAGCCGTCGGAGCCTCACCTTGAACTCTCGATGGCCAGTGCCCTGTTTTGACCACTAGAAGGCGAGTCCAATCATCAATCAGTATTTCCGACAAAATAATAATCAGTCGCGTCTTTTATTCGGAACCTTATGGTACTAGATACGTGAGACTTCGACATCCCTCTAAGTCTAACAGGGTTGACCACGCACCATGCCATAGTAAAAGGTGAAAGTCAGATCATACGATACAGCCGTTCGAACAACGTACCTTCTTACTCAGAGGAGGTAAGCTAAAGACAAGGATTCTGATTACATCCGCTCTCCAAGCAGACCAAATGATGGCCTCAAATGGAGTGCATACATTGCATCCATGGTATTGAGTTAAGGGTAACGACACCCTACGAATTTACGTACTATTGACGGAAGTTAGTTTTGCAACTCTAGGAAATTTAGAAAACCAATTAATTTCCTAATTTTAATTTATTATACTACTAGTTCTAAATATTCTCTTAAAAATTCCAGTTAGGTTTTCCGAGAGGGCCTTGAGTGAAATTATTTTAGGACCCCTAACTTTCTAATATGTATTTTTACTTCTACCTCATTAATAAGCTATAACCTATATTGATTATAAATATGGTTAGATCCTTCTCAACAAAAAAAAAAAAAAAAAAAAAAAAAAATTTACAAAATTCCCTATCATCCGACCATTTGACCTCTATCTAATTTAAAATTTGCTTGACCATGTCTACTTGGTTTATCCAGATTAACTTAACAAGAATTGAAGTCCTTTTTCCTACCATAAACCGTTGAGTTAGGTTGACTCAGTGTAAACTAGTTATCTCCGAATTAAATTTCTATACCTTATTTGACTTTTAAGCATTAATGCGATAATAACCCCAAGATTGCATTGAATCTTAATATGTGTCTAAGTGTCAAATTCCTCTTGAAGTTCTAGAAAAATTCATGAACCTCTTGAACATTTCTAGACCTGAAGTCCTAGAAAATTTCACATCTCTATGTAGAAACCCCAAATAGAATTATTATCATTCATCATCTGATCGTAACTTCATTTAGTTATTTTATTTTCTAATTCATTACCTAATTACAATAGTCGTTATTCATGTTATGCTTAAATTCTTCTATGTTATCAACCTAAAGAAAATTGTCATCTATATGATTATTTGGATTATATTCTAGTTCAATTTCCGTCTACTTTATATTCATTGAAATATACTTTCATAGATTTTTAATTCTATTTACCTAAAATAAATTGACCTGGATTCATTACATCTTAACTCTTTAAGTTAATAATATTTAAGTATCTACCATTAAATATTGACAGTGCTAGAGATTACAACTCATTAAACTATTGACTAATTAGCTAAATTGTCAAATATATTCCCTAGATTAGATTTATATATTTTATGCTAGAACTAGTAATTATATTTCGCATGTATAAGAAAGAATGAAATATTGTTTGCAAAATTATAATCAATTAGATATATCAAGTTTATGTACTCAACAATACCGATCAAGATTTAAAGTAGCAATTAATGTGCCTTATCATTAAGGAAGTCATGTAACACTTAAGTGGTTTACTCAAGTCCCTAGCATCTTTTTTGAAATGGTAGGTCATGCTGGAGAGAGAAATTGAGAGTCGGAGAGAGTTTCACGTGAAGAGTTACTTGAGTTCTCATCTTTTTTGAGAGAAAGCACTCCAAGTCGCCATATTACACACATGTTAAATAGTTAGTTTTTTTTTCTCTTAAATAGAATAGGAGTCAACTGGTCAAGTATATAAAATTTTAACAAAAGTATGGAGGACAATTTTAAGTGTCCATGACATTTTTCACTAAAATATATAACAAATCAATTCTTAGTAACTGAATTTTGAAAAAAAAATGGGGGTAATTGACCCCCATTGTCTCCAACTAAATCCGCCTCTGACTTGGACAGAGGAGGCCCAGGTTTAAACTCCGACCAGAGAAACTTGACAAACTTCACGATTTTATTGGTCTCTAGAGAAGCATTTTGCACTGCTTTATTGTTGCAAAAATTTTTAGCCCATGCACAAAGAAGTAGTGTCTGGCCATCGTCTAATAGCTTCAAACGGTCAAACCAGTTATCTCTTCAGCTGCTCTCATCCATCCTAAGAAAGAACCGAGTGCTATGTCAAGGTATTGAATCGTGTCACCACTGAAGAATGGTTTTCCGTTGTAATCTTGACAAAATCTTCCTAAGAGTTGTAAAACTGCCCTCATTTGCTCCTTGGCCTCGGCCTTAGCCTCCTCAGTTTAAGACGTTATATATATTAAGCCAAATAAAGAGTTAAAAAACGGCAAGAGTTAAATAAATAACTAGTATAACAGAATCAAATTTAAATGGTATTTTTCTATTGCAAATTAATAATTAGGCCTTATAGCCCATGGGGCCGGACCGAACCAAAATTAAAATTAAAATTAAAAATTATTTTTGTGAGTACTAAATCAGACTGAATTTGGAGTTAGGCTATTGTGCTTCATGAAGTAAATAATGTATTTTACTTGACGTTCATATTTTGTAATTTTAAAGCTCAAACAGTTGATTCAAGCCGTTCAATATGATATTCATATTTAATTGTACTAGAAGATCAAATTTTAGATTTTTTGAAAATTTATTACTATTTTTTTATAATTTTTTAAAATCGCTATTTTTGACGGTCTAGAATTTTATGAAAAACAACGATTTTCAAAAATTCTAAAAAACAAATGTAAAAAAAAAAAAAGTAAAAAATTTCAAAATAATGTAAAATTTGGTGTCAAAGCACATTTAATAATGAAGATCATGTTGAATAGTCCGGATCGACCTTTCAACTTCACAAATAAAGATATAACCATGAAGTAAAACACGCTGTTTATTTCATGAAGTACAATAGCCCAACTCTTGAATTTGATTTTTTTTCTAAATTATATACTTTAATTTTTCTCACATGCATAGAAGACATGAATATTTTCTTGGAAGTCTTAATTTAACCACTATAAGGGAAATTTTACATAATACCCTTTTTTTTCAAAACTTAGAACAAAATATCATCCTTACAAAATTCTTAACAAAACGTCCCTATAGACCCCAATTTTCTCCTTTCTTCCCTCCCCTCACACTCCTCCCTAGGGCTGGCAAAAAAATTCGAGGTTCGTGATTCGATTCGGGTTTGATTCGAGTTTAATTCGATTCGAAATGGGTTCGAATTGAAACGAACCAAACCAGGTTCGGTTCGGAATTAATTCAAACCAAACCCAAACCTAGCCTGGTTCGATCGAAATGGGTTCGATCATTTTTATGGTTTGAATCTCATAATAACATCGGCCGTCCATTTACTTGATGAAATTAAAATCCAAGATAGAGAGTCATAATTTAACTTAGCCGACACTCCGTCGCTCTCAAATCTTAATAACCTAGTTCTCTCTCCACCTCTCCCTAACTCACTCTCTCTCTAGCTCTAAAATATAGCTGACGCTCTCGGCGACTGGCTATCTCTTCAGCTGTCACTCCTCTCTCCGGTCTAGATGACTGTCTCTCCTCTCTCTTCGGTCGTCTCTCATAGTTCATACCAGGAAAGCCGTCTCTGATGTATTTTTAATGAACAATTTTTCAACTTAAAAACACTTATTTCATAGTTCATACCGGTAAAAGGAAGCCATGTGAATTGTCTCACGAGAAAAAATTAATGTATAAACTACCGGTATAACTAGGACTGCTAAAAAATAATTTAGTTTGTGATTCGATTCAAATTCGATTCGAAAAATGTGTAGTTTGAAATGGGTTCGATTCGAAACGAATCAAACCAGGTTCGGTTCGAAATTAATTCAAACCAAACTCAAACCTAAGGTAAGTTCGGTTCGGTTCAGTTTGTTACCACCCCTACTCCTCCCTATGTACTCCCCTTTATTCTTTGTTTAAGTAAAAAATACATCTACATCTATTATCTCATTCATGCTTTAAATTATTTTTTTACTCTTTTGGTATAATGAATTAGAATTAAAAATTGCAGCTTAAAATTTTATTTACTTATATCAGAAAGCATAATATTAGCTTACACAGAGAATCTTTTCGACATATGAGTCCTTTTAAAAATTATTATAATTATTTTATAAAATCTTTTTAAGTAACATATAATTTTTTTAACATACATATTCTATTTAATTTATTCAGTTTAAATATTTTATATTTTTATTTTTCATAATTATAACAATTTTATCACATCACAAATGAAGAGCAATTTAGTGAGATGATTATGCTTCAATAACAATTTAATAATTATGTATATGATATAATCTTAAAAAATAAGAAAAAATAACCATTATAATAATTAATTGACATTTTCTCCTCGTTAGTCATTTTACAAAATTATCATCACGAGGATGACAAAATAATACCTTTTTACTATGTTCATTGGTTCAATAAAAATTTGCTTTGATCCAAGAGGAATAGATCTTGATTTATTATTGAAATGATTAACTTTATCAAAAGACTCTATCATTGGAAGTTCAAATCAATGTGTAATTTTCTATAAATTCTTTCGAAATGTAATCATTTCAGTAAGTATGGCAACTTCTAGATTATGCATAGCATTCACTTTCTATGGATCTATAAATTCATTTTTTTTCTAATTTATATTTTTTAAATTTTTCTTAAAAAAGCTATTAAAAGAAATTTTTTAGACCAAAGACCAAGCAATCTCACCAATTACGTGAGTGCTAGTGAAACAGATCAAGCAAACATGTATAAGTATTTTAAAATTAGTTATTCTCAAACATAATTAGTTGATGGAGTTGTTCACAATTCACCATTTCATATATATTTTTTTCATTCCAGTTGAACTTGTAGTCTCACCAATTAGATATTTATAATTGTAAGTAGAAGTTAGAAGGCAAAAAAGAAGACTTGTAAGCAGAACTAATTAATTTTATGTAAGCATAAATCAAATTAAATAGTTTATAAAATAAAATACAATAAAGAATGGAAAGTACGGAACATTCAGTTGCATTAATTTTCAATTGCTCACATTATCATTTCATTAAAAATTCCAATTCACATTATCGTTTGAATTGACCAATCCTAATTTAAATTGTACTTAATTTGTGATGTGATAAATTTCTTATAATTATTAAAATTAGAAATATGAAATTTTAAACTGAATAAATTAGATAAACTAGGTATGTTAAAAAATGTTAATTAAGAAGTTTAAACAAAAAATTAAGGAGAGTAAATAGGGAGGGTTGCGAGGGAGGCAAAGAGGGGAGAAAAGTGGAACCTACAAGGACATTTTCTTAATAAATTTAAGAAGATGATATTTTGTTCTAAGTTTTGAAAAGGAAAGATATTATATAAAATTTCTCCCGTTAAAACTAAACACCAAGGGTTTAAAAAAAAACAAGTCAAACTTAAAAATTGATCAATACAAAATAGGCAGTCCAAAACCGATGCATTGCCTTGTCATATGGATCAGTTGGCATCAAAGTGGTTCCAGATCCAGCCCAAACATCGTCGATATACTGCACAATAATCATGAACTCATATATCGATTTCCCGTCATGAATCAAAACCGGTATCTTCTTATAAACCGGATTCTACTTGAGCAACAACTTGCTCTTTGCACTTGATTTGTAAATGAATGTAGGATTCTTGTCTCCATTTCCATTTCCTTAATTTTGACTTTAAAAAAAAAAAAACCAATCTCTCCTCTGTGAGGAGCAGGGGCGGAACTAGAAAAATTTGATAGAGGTGACTGAAAAATTAAAATGCACAATTGTGATGAGTAAGATTTGAACCTAAGACCTCTCAACCATTGTAGAAAATATCGGCCGATACTGATACGTATCAGTATCGGCTGAGTCCGATCCGATCCTGAGCCGATCCTCACGTAGCAAATCATAAAGAAAAAAAAAACCCTGACCCTGAGCCGATATTCCGATCCTGTATAGGTATCAGCCGGGACCGAACCCGATCCTGATACTGATAATTCCTACTATGCTCTCAACAACAAAAATAGAGCTTTAACCACTAGGCTACAGCTAAATATTTGTCATTTATTGAGGGTGACTAAACTATATAGAAATTTTGAAAAAAAGAAAAAAAAATCAATTAAATTCCTATACGTATAATTAAAATTTTGAAATCATAGAGGTGACTTAGCCGCCTTTGACTGAGCCTTAGATCCGCCCTTGATGAGCGGCACAAGTTGTTGAGTATATGAGTTTTTCTTGAGCTTGAATCTCCCTCTCATACTCTTGAATCTTGAGTTCTAGTATATTATTTTTAATTAGTCATTCATTCTGGAGAATCCAACGGCAGACGATCAACCTAGAGGAAATCCTGTCGTTAAAGCGACAACTCATTTGAAATCCTTTTTTAAAAGTTAGTGATTTTAAATACCAACTAATAATTTCATTGATAAAAAAAAAAACATATTTACAATATATTAAATGACTGTAACTACTAAATTTACTCTTTATTCTCATAAAATATAATCTAGTATTATAATTCTCATCTAGCTTCATAACTGGATCCATTTCTTTGACCGCCACCACGCTCCGATGGCAACCGGATCTACTTACCATTGCACTCTAATCGAGTTGTTGATCACCATAATACTTTAATCGTCATCTCACTCCACGACCGGATCCGCTTCTTCAATCACTGCCGCACTCTGACAACGATCAGATCTACTCACCATCACACTTCAATCGAAATGTCGAAATGTTGATCATCCTAACACTATCTCGAAAAAATATTGTTAAAGTTAGAAAATTGAAATTGCAATGCATATGTTTTAAATAGTAAGTGTATCAAATTTGGACCATGCAATTTGATGGCATTTGCTTAATTTCCATCAAATAATTTAAAAAAATTAATAATGGAGTTTAATGATTTTATGGTAAATGACGAATCTAATCTTAAATTCACTCAAATTTAATACACATCCTATCTAAAAAATTAATAATACATATCAATTTTTAATTTTAATTTTAATTATATTTTTAATAAGATATTAAATAAATATACCGTAAGAAAATAGATGCCGGCCTTAATCAAATTTGTACTAACATAGTAACGATGCAATTTGCTTGAACCCGACCCAATAATATTTGGGGGCCCACAGATATGATGCGGGCTCGTGGCGATACCCTAAAGAAATCTTAGGAGACCTGGTCATGAAGCAAAGCAATGGTTCTATGCTGGCTTCAATTTCATCTCTGTCTATCAATCTATAAGGTTTTTGGTTCTCCTGTTCCATTTCATTTGCTTTCATGCTACTTGTGTTGCTACTTGTTTAAATGCTTTACTCATGCACTATGAGCGTCTTCATTTATATAATTATAAATATTGTGTTCAAATGCCTCCATTTTTAAAAACTTTAATAACTCAAAATTTAAATCTTAAAATTCAAAATAAAACCATTGGATATGAACTACATCATTTTATGTATGCACGCGTAAAAAATTATGGCATTTCAACTTTATTTTGGTTGTCATTTTGAGCCTGGAAAAATGTATACTAATGTGGATAATTTATAGACGTTGATATTTTTACTTATTGATTCATATAAAATCAAAATCAAAATGTGATATTTTTTTTATTGGCACATAGAGAAAATAACAAAGATCACATCTAATGGTTTTATTTTGATGTTAAAGTTTTAAATTTTGAGTTATTTAAGTGTTTAAAAATAGAAACATGATGGAGGCACAAAAAATGAAGGCATTTGAATCCTCCTCTAATTATAATTATTCTTTTACTGTATCAACAACTTTAGAAATTATCTCTAATTTTATACTAAATGAATTCCTCAAAAAATTTATACATATTAGAAATTTGGCTCGGTGAAGTAAACGACTCAAAAATCAGATTTCAAAACTAAATGAATGAGGCGTGATACATTATATTTAATTAGCTAATTCATAATGTCAACGACTCAAAAAGGTCAAAACGAAATTAAGAAAATATTAATTATGGGAATGGGGACCACACTAATGATCAAAATAAATACCAATTAATGATAGAGGTCATTGTTATGTTAAAACTGAATCAAATTAAAATCTTTCCATTCACGAAGAAACGTTAATGAAAGAAGCCCAATTCTAAAAAAATATTGTTGTTTTAGGTTAGTGGTTTTAAATACAAATTAACAATTTCATTGATAAAAAATGTAATTACAATAGATTAAATGACTGTAATTCCTAAATTTATTTTTTATTATCATAAAATCTAATATAGTATTATAATTCTCATCTTGCTTCATGACCAGATTTGTTTCTTCGACCGCCGGTGCGCTCCGACGGTAACCGGATCTACTTACCGTCGTGCTTCAATCGAGATGTTGATCACCATAATACTTTAATACCCATTTCGCTACATGATCAGATCCGCTTCTTCGACCATTGCCACACTTCGACAACGAACAGATCTACTCACCGCCGCGCTTCAATCGAGATGTTGATCACCCTAACAGTATCTCAAAATATATTGCTAAAGTTAGAAAAATGAAATTGCAATGCATATGTTTTAAATAGTAAGTGTATCAAATTTGGACCATGCAATTTCATGGCATTTGCTTTCCATCAAATAATTAAAAAAATTAAAAATGGAGTTTAATGATTTTATGATAAATGACGAATCTAATTTTAAATTCACTCAAATTTAATACACATCCTATCTAAAAAATTAATAATACATCACCAATTTTTATTTTTAATTTGAATAAATATTTCATAAGATATTAAATAAAAATACCGTAAAAATTAGATGCCGACCTTAATCAAATTTGTACTAGGAGACCTGGTCATGCATGATCCAAATAGTAACGATGCAATTTGATTGAACCCGACCCAATAATATTTGGGCCCACAGATATGATGCGGGCTCGTGGCTATACCCTAAAGAAATCTTATAGGAGACATGGTCATGAAGCAAAGCAGTTGTTCTATCCTGGCTTCAATTTCAAAAAAAAAGGTTGTTCTATCCGGGCTTCAATTTCATCTCTGTCTAATTGTCTATCAATCTATAAGGTTTTTGGTTCTGCTGTTCCATTTGCTTTGATGCTATTTGTGCTGCTACTTGTTTTAATGCTTTACGCATGCACTATGAGTGTCTTCATTTATATAATTATAAATATTCTTTTACTGTATCAACAATTTTAGAAATTATCTCTAATTTTATACTAAATGAATAACTAAATTTTTTTATACATATTAGAAAATTTGGTTGGTGAAGTCATCGACTAAAAAATCAGATTTGAAAACTAAATGAATGAGGCGTGATACATTATATTTAGCTAATTCATAAAGTCATCGACTCAAAAAACCCAAAACGAAATTATTAAGAAGACATTTATTATGGGAATGGGGACCACACTAGCTAATGATCAAAATAAATACCAATGTTAGAGGACGTTGTTCAAACTGAACCCAAATTCCATATCTTCCATTCACGAAGAAACATTAATGGAAGAAAATCAGATAGTAGTTGTAGATAACCTAATAGAATCAATTGCACGTAAACTCGACACATTGGGCAGTCCAAATGAAGCAGAAAATTTGATCATCTTTCCTGTACCATATAGGTTTCGCCAAAGCAAAGAACATCTCTTCGAGCCCTCTGCCATCTCCATTGGTCCATTCCACCATGGTAAAACAAGAGTCCAATCCATGGAGGAGCAAAAATGGCAGTTCTTACAGGATTTCCTGTTCCGTGGGGACCACATAACTTTGGATCTCTGTTTATCAGAGATTAAGAAGCTAGAAGAGAGAACTAGAAGGTGTTATAGTGAGAGTGTGCCTTTGGACAGCGATAGCTTTGTAGAAATGATGCTGCTTGACGGATGCTTTGTGTTCGAGTACTTCTTAAAATGGTATGAACATAGGTTAAATTCTATTGGTTATTCTGTGTTCATACCTTCGGATTTGCTACTTTTAGAGAACCAAATTCCCTTCTTTATAGTGGAGAAGTTGTGCGACATTGGTCTAAAACCAGACGCTAGATGGGATTTTAGAAATTACCTTGCTAATATTTTTGCCCGAGCTGGACCAGCAGTCCTGGATGACTCCAGATTTCCGAAACCTCCAGCTGAAATTCATCATTTCGTCCATCTATGTTACCACTGTTCAATACCCATTATTCTAGAGAAACCATTTGTATCAAGTTCCGAATCATTTTCCCCATCTATGTTAAGTAGAATTAAAAATGTGCTTGTTGATTTTCCTTTATGGGTGCTCACAAGTATATTTCCCAAAATAAATTGTCTAAGCTTGTCAGTCCCAAATTCAAACCGGCAAGCCTTGATGGTGATCCCTTGTGCCACTGAGCTCCAAAATGCGGGCATAAAAGTCAGACCAAAGAGGGACCTGCGTCATATTATCGACATATCATTTAAAAATGGTGTCTTAGAAATCCCAACACTAACAATCACCAATGAAAGTAAAACTCTTTTGGCCAACCTCATAGCATTTGAACAGTACAAATCAGATGAAATGAGTGCAAACTTACTGTCAAGCTTTGCATTGTTCTTGGATTCGCTAGTCAACACGCCAGAGGATGTGAGGATACTACAGCAGTGCGAGATCATCAATAACTGTCTGGATAGTGATGAGGAGTTGACTAATTTCTTCAACCAAATCTGCAAAGGCATGGTTGTAGAGAACAATCACTTTTTGGCTGAATTGTTTGAAGAAGTGAACAAATACTGTAAATCAAGCTGGAACAAGCGGCTGGCAAGGTGGAACAGACATAAAACACAATTCATTGATACATATTTTAGAAGTCCATGGACAGCAATTTCTCTTGTTGCTGCTGTGTTTATTGTACTGCTTACATTTGTACAATCTTTCTATGCAGTTTATACCTATTACATTCCTCGGAGGCCTTAACCATGTATGTTATCAAGTAGTTATTATTGAAATCATTTGTTTTTTTTTTCATCATTGTGTGTCATTTCGTTTAGTCTTATATGTATCTTGTCTCTTTATTTGTTTAATGATATGGTATGAAATTTACAATCACCCTGTAATTCTGCATTATATCATTGGTTTTGTTTTACTTTGTTTTTCTTTCAAGGTTATTTTCTGGATCGGAAACAACCATGCATGTATGTCAATAAAAATCAAATATATCGCAAACTCTTTCAATTTATCTCAAAATTCTAAATAGCGTTTATAGTGCTATAACTTTTAAGTCCAAAAAAGATATAACGTAGCTATTGCGCATTTATAGCTAGCTATTTAGAACCCTGATAAAAAAAAAACGGTTAATAGAATTATAACTTTTAAAGTAAAAAAAAAATATAATAGTGCAACTATTGCGTAGCTATAACTAGCTATTTAGAAGCATGATTTATCTACATTTATATCTAGTCCAAAATTTTCTCATGTATTTCTGTCCTCAATACCCCCGATATAATTCAACTTTTGAGTGGATACGTGTAAAAATAGTGTCCTCAATACCCCCGAAATAACTCAAACTTTTGAGTTGATACGTGTAAAAATACCAACCGTTTAGCACGAATGTTGAAGCAACCCACTTTTTTTTATTAACAGATCCTCTGTATCCGTACATGTCTCAACTCAAAAATTGATATATCTTAGAGGATACGCGTTCCAATATATGTGCACGTGCAGTAATGTTTGTAGCCAGCCTGTTGGGCCTGATTCCAATCCAGTCCATATCCTTCTTCAGCTTTCGCTTTTTCTTTCTTGTTTGCATTCTATAGCAGAAATAAGAATTTTAAATGGGTTAACCAAAAGTACATAAGATCGAGTATACAAAACAATAATGAGGATGGAAACCAAACTCTGCATCAAAGGGTAAAATGGTCATATTACAAGAAATGTACTTCTACAAAAATGAACCTAAAAAAGAAGTTCCAAGTCCTTTTGCAAGTTACAACAGCAAATTACAGGTCAGAGTTGTTTGATCCGATTTGAAATTTTGAAATTCATGCGGACTATTTACAGGTCAGATGAAGTATACATAACAATCATGAGGATGAGAACCAAACTTTGCAACCATGTCACAAAATCAAAAGGGTAAAATGGTCATTTTATAATACATGTACTTCTACAAAATTTAATCTAAAAACTTCACCAAGTCCATTATAAGCCAGGGAATTCATTAGAAAAAGTTTTTTTTTATTAGTTCTAGGGTTATTTGTGACATGAATATCCCGTGGAGGTGAGAAGAAGGAGAACAACAGGTCGACAGTATTTAGGGAGAGGACTCACACCATCCATCCTCCTTGAAGTTATCTTCACTATGTTTTTATTTATTCTTGCATGTCGTTGTTTATTTGCCAATGAGATGCTCAGGGAGGACCCCATCTGTAAGCCATTCTACGAGCCGATCACATTCGACGAAAATATCGGATGTATGAGCACACAAGATGTCCCCTTAGCAAGTTGCAAGTTGAGTCACTTAAGGCTGCTTAATTTTAAGTTTGGTTTTACTCAGCCGCCTCTGTTAAGCTTGTAACTAATAGTTTGACCAGTCAACATTTCTAACAACTAATCCTTTTATAATATTTGACTGGTCAACCTTTCTATTTCACTGATTGATCTATTCATTCATCTAATAGTTTAGGGAGAATTTCATATATACCATTCAAAAACACTCAGAGAGAAGGAGCAGTAGACTCGGATATAAGGATGTCAACTCCAACCTGATCATCTAAAAATAAGGTAACGACTCCAACTTTTTCAACACAATAACTCGTACTAAATTCGAGGCTGATATTTCAACCGGTTATCAAAGTAGTAACTGATTTTGAGAATCTATGTTTTATTACTGACACAGTTTGGAATATCTACTTTTAATCTTTTATATTGGGTATAAAGAAGAACGGTTCTAAGAAAAGAAAGATGGAGTGCTAAGTTAATCGTTGATTAATTATAGGAGCAAAACTTGGGTGTGATGTGCCCATCAAGAAAAGTTGGTGAGCAAATCTCTAAATGACTATCGGATTAACTTCGAACTACGAATCCAGATAGTTGAAATCCAAGTACTTACTGAATGATGCATGTACATGCAAAAATTTTAAAATTTTAAAATAATTTAGTACATGGTCAAGCGGTCAAAAATGATGAAAAATTAATACATAAAACAATTAAAAATGTCACTTATAAAATGTTCCTTGTTTTAATTGCTTGACCATGTGCTAAATCCATTCAAAACTTTAAAATTTTTGCATGTACATGCATCACTCACGAAGTACTTGGATTTCAACGGATTGGATTCGTAGTTCAAAATCAATCTGATAGTCATTTGGAACTATGCTCACCAACCCCTGTTGGTGAGCACATCACACCTTAGTTTTGCTCTTAATTATAGTTTTAAGAAAATCAAACATAATTAATCTGAGTTTTGGGTATATTTGATATATACTAAAGTTATATTGGGTAAATATGTGAGTTATTAGATTTTTAGATGATAAATATGTAATTATAAAAATTTGGATGGTAAATACGTAATTTTACAGTTTTTGAGTGGTATAATGAAATTCTCCCAATAGTTTAAATGTTAAAAGAAAGAGGAAATTTCATGTTTACCCCTCAAAAATTTTGAAATTTCAAACAATACATCATCTATTACGTACATCCATAACCAATCAAATATCACAATTAGTCTTACCTAATCATGATAGTTACCCATCAATATTTTTATTTGGCTGTGTGCAAAAAAAGTCTTAGAAGATATCTTTCTATCCACACCATAGTGTAGCAAAAGTCTAACAGACCATCATTTAAACGATGGATTTTCGCCCGAATTAGATTAAACGATGCATTCAGTATGCAAACTATGGGAACGGTGAAGTCAACGACTAAAAAATCAGATTTCAAAACTAAATGAATGAGGCGTGATACATTATATTTAATTTTTAATTTGCTAATTAATAAAGTCAACGACTCAAAAAGCTCAAACGAAAGAAAACATCTATTATGGGAATTAATGGGGACCACACTAATGATCAAAATAAATACCATTGTTATTGTTAGAGGTCATTGTTATGTTAAAACTGAACCAAATTAAAATCTTCCATTCACGAAGAAACGTTAATGGAAGAAGCTCATATAGTTGTAGATGTCGACCTCGCTCACCTGTCAGAATCAATGTCACTTGAACTCGACAAATTAGCGGGCAAACCGAACGAGAAAGAGATAGATGAATTCACCATCTTTCCTGTACCCTACAAGTTTCGCCAAAGCAAGAAAAATCTCTTTGATCCCTCTGTTGTTTCCATTGGTCCATTACACCATGGTAAAGAAAGCCTCAAAGCCATGGAGGACCAAAAATGGCAGTGCTTACGGGATTTCCTGTGCCGTGGGGACCACATAAGTTTGGATCTCTGTTTATCAGAGATTAAGAAGCTAGAAGAGAAAACTCGAAGGTGTTATAGAGAGAGTGTGCCTTTGGACAGCAATAGCTTTGTACAAATGATGCTGCTTGACGGATGCTTTGTGCTCGAGCAATTCTTAAAAGGGTATGAACGTAGGTTAATATCTATTGGTCATTCTGTGTTCATACTTCCGGATTTGCTACTTTTAGAGAACCAAATTCCCTTCTTTATAGTCGAGAAGTTGTTCGAGATTGGTCTAAAACCAGACGCTAAAAGTAGAAGGGATTTTAGAAATTACCTTGTTAATGTTTTTGCCCGAGCAATTGTTGATCTCTCCATATATCCAAATCCTACAGATGAAATTCATCATTTCGTCCATCTATTTTACCACTGCTCAATACCCAATGGTTCCAATCATCAAAATGAACCAGTTGCATTGAGTTGGGCACCATTTCGTCCATCTATCTTGACTATAATTAAATATTCGCTTCTTGAGTTTTTTTTATGGGTGCTCACAAGAATATTTCCCAAAAGAAATTCTCTAAGCTCGTCATTCCCAAATTCTGCCCGGAAAACTTTGATGGCGATACCTTGTGCCACTGAGCTCCAAAATGCGGGCATAAAACTCAGACCGAAGAGCAACCCGTGTCATATGCTCGACATATCATTTGATCATCGTGTCTTAGAAATCCCTACACTACCAATGAAAGTAAAACTATTTTGGCCAACATCATAGCATTTGAACAGTACAAATCAGATAAAACGAGTGCAAAATTGTCAAGCTTTGCATTGTTCTTGGATTCCCTAGTCAACACGACAGAGGATGTGATGATTCTACAGCAGTGCGGGATCATCAATAACTGTTTGAATAGTGACGAGGAGTTGATTGATTTCTTCAACCAGATCTGCAAAGGCATGGTTGTAGACAACAATCACTTTTTGGCTGAATTGTTCGCAAAAGTGAACAACTACTGTAAATCAAGCTGGAGCAAGCGGCTGGAAAGATGGAACAGGCATAAAAAACAATTTATTAAAGATTATTTTAGCAGTCCATGGACAGCAATTTCTCTTGTCGCTGGTGTGTTTGTTGTACTGCTTACATTTGTACAAGCTTTCTTTGCAGTTTATGCCTACTATGTTCCTCCGAGCTGATGTCGCTTTAACAATCATTTGTGAAAGTGGCTTTACCATGCATGCATGCCTGTTATCAACTAGTTATTATTGAAATCATTTGTTTTGTTTTGTTTTTTTCCATCATTGTGTGTCATTTCGTTTAGCCTTATATGTATCTTCTCTCTTTATTTGTTTTTATGATATGGTATGAAGTTTATTACAGGCACCTTGTAATTCTGTATTGTATGATTGTATCGTTGGTTTTCTTTTACTTTGTTTTTCTTTACAATTTTCTTTGAAGGTTATTTTCTGGATCGGAAACAGCCATGCATGCATGTCAATAAAAATGAATATACAGCAAACAAACTCTTTCAATTTATCTACATCTATATCAAGTCTAAAATTTTCTCCTGTATTTCTACCAACAATATATGGAAAAATCCGTATCCCCCGAGATAGGGCTGTATAAAAAGCTCGCGACTCGTGAGTTACTCAAACTCAGCTCGGTAACGAACTCGCTAACAACTCGTTCGTTTAAAATTCGAGTTATTCTGACTCGAGTTGAGTAACTCGTGAGTTAAACGAGTTGAGTTTGAGTTGGACTGAACTCGCTCGTTACAACTCGTGACTCGTTTGATTGATGATTTTCTTCATAATTTTTGACCTATTTTATTTTCCCAACTAGATGTGACTGACTCAAGTTGACCCAATTCATTTCATTTAATCATTTTGTTGTGAATTGTTTGTTAATTCAATATTTACTTCTCATATTATTACATAACAATAATCATAAGTTCAAATGTTCAACATTTCAACACCTTAAACGAGTTGACTCACGAGTCACGAGCCAACTCGAGTTACTCGCGAGTTGAATTTGAGTCAGCGAGCCAGCTCGGCTCAATAATCTCAACTCGAGTCAACTCGACTCACTATCTTCCGAGTTGAATTCGAGTTGTCCATAACTCGAGCTAACTCGGCTCGTTAGCAGCCCTACCCCGAGATCTCAACTTTTTAAGTTGATACGTGTAAATATCTTAACAGTTTAGCACGAATCTTGAAGCAACACTTTTTTTTTTATTAACCGTCCCCCTGCATCTAAATAGGCAATGTTTAAATCTGGCCCGTACATGTCCCAACTCAAAAGTAGAGATATCTCAGAGGATACGCCTTCCAAATTCCAATATATTTGAAGTCTTGTTTGTAGTCAGCCTGTTGGGCCTGATTCCAATCCAGCCCTTATCCTTCTTTTAGGATTTGCCATTCTTCTTCAGCTTTCGCTTTTTCTTGTTTGCATTCTACAGCAGAAATTAGAAACTTAAATGGGTTAACCAAAAGTACATAAGATGAAGTATACAAAACAATAATGAGGATGAAAACCCAACCATGTCACAAAAGCAAAAGGGTAAAGTGGTCATATTACAAGAAATGTACTTCTACAAAAATGAATCTAAAAATGAAGTTCCAAGTCCTTTTGCAAATTACAACAGAAATTACAGATCAGAGTTGTTTGATCCGATTTGAAATTTTGAAATTCAATGCGGAGTATTTATTTTAAAATCCGAAATGTGAATCTAAACATACATGATTGTAGGTGCTTAAGTATAATTTTTGCTTAATTTCTTACAGTCCAAATTAAGAAGGCTTTTTTTTTTTTATTGGTAAAAGTGGATTTTCACATGTTTCATTACAAAACAAATTAAGGAGTTATTTGCTGACAATGGTTTTGCTTGTTAGATACTTATTTTCTGATATAACATGCATGTAACTTGATATCTTCTATTGTCACATTATTTTACTATTTGAGCTTCACTAGTGATTAGAGTGGGAAAAATGACACCGCGGAGCCAGTTCAGTCACGTAATGGCACAGTTACAGTACGGAACGGCACGACATGTGTGTCGGTAACGTGTCGTGACTCGCGTGTTCTGTGTCGTGATCATTCGCGTACCATGACCATCTTTAGAAAATTTGACACGACACGGCACGTGAAATATTTAGTCACGGCACGTGAAATATTTACTCACAGCACGACACATAGTCACACCAGTCGAACCGTTAGATTTTGACCAAATGAGGAATCTTGAATAAACTAATCTAAATTATACTTAAATGCCCAAGCGAGTCACATTTGATTACAAACATTTAGGCACGGCGTGACTCATGTGGCGTGATCATTCGCGTGCTGTGATCACCCTTGACATTTCACTCACAGCACGGCATGGCACGTGAAAAATTAACTTGGTGACGGCACGGCATGGCACGAGACTAAAGTCATGACGTGTTAGTCACGGCATGGCATGGCACATTTTTTCCACTCTAGTAGTGATTGGAGGTTATTTTGTCCTTTGGGAAGGCAGGGGTAAAAAATATAGAGATAAAAAAAATTATGAGACAATTTGAATTACTATAAGATAATACAATAGTAATAATTCTGCTCTAATGGAGCATTGGTTTTTTCATGATAATATATAAAAATTTGAAGTAAATTTTCTTTATTAGATGTTATTACTTGTCCGTTGATCGATTGAGAGGAATGCACACCACATGTTCGCTGAAATGTCTGACCATGAATCTTCCACCTGGTTGATGCACACCACCTGTTCGCTGAAATGTCCAACCATTTCTTCCCTGCTCTCTGAAACTGGGACCATCAACCCTCGCCTTTCTGTACTCTTCTCCTGTACTCTCTTCTTATGCTCAAAACCTTTCTACACATGACATCGCTACCTAATCAAAACGAGAACAGAGTAGGTCCGATGAGCATCGATTTACTTTTGGGTTCAATGAGCTCCAACACGGTTCGATCCACATTAAGATCTGTGTGCACAGAAATTAAAGCAGACACATATCGATTTTAAAGCGAAGGACACACATCTTAATACAGATCAGGCAGTGACTGCTCCCATCAAACCAAAGTAGGTCCGATCCGATGGGCATTGGATCTACTCTGAATTCCAACCAAATAGTACGCTAAAGTCAGTCATACTATTCTGCATGTTCCCTTACTCTATTGATGAGATCCAAAGTGAAAACAGAGAAGAGCAATTAAAACAGAACAAAAAATAACAATGAACAAAGAGATGACAAAACAGAGGTCAGAAACTGAATTATGTTATAAATTGGTCAACCACTGGATTTATTTTCCATTTTTCATGAGCAGAAAGTTTCCCTTTCAATCAACAAAAATCATTTAAAAATATTATACAAATAAAAATCATACATTTCAGTAACAACTGACTATATATTGAAACATCACTTGGCAGGAGGAGGTCCAGGTTTCTACTCCGATCAGAGAAACTTGACGAACTCGATCCACGATTTTATCGGTCTCTGGAGAAGCATTTTTCACCGCTTCATTGTTGCAAAAGTTTTCAGTCCATGCACAAAGAAGCGGTATCCGGGCATCGTCTAACAGCTTCAAGCCAATTATCTCTTCAGTTGCTCTCATCCATCCTAAGAAAGAACCAAGTGCTATATATGTTGAGGTATGTAATCGTGTCACCACCGAAGAATGGTTTTCCCTTGCTGATCTTGACAAAAGCTTCCTCTAAGAGTTGTAAAAAACTGCCCTCATTTGCTCCTTGGCCTCGGCCTTAATGAGCCTCCTCAGTTTGAGACGTTATATATATTAAGCCGAATAAAGAGTTAAAAAACTGCAAGAGTTAAATAAATAACAAGTAATTAGTATAACAGAAAATCAAATTTAAATGGTATTTTTATATTGCAAATTAATAATTAGGCCTTATAATATTCAGAAGTAGCCCATGGGGCTGGACCGAACCAAAATTAAAATTAAAAATTATTTTTGTGAGTACTAAACCAGGCTGATTTTGGAGTTAGGCTAGCTATTGTGCTTCATGAAGTAAATAACGCGTTTTACTTGATGTTCATATTTTGTGATTTTAAAGTTTAAACAGTTGATTCAAGCCATTCAACATGCATGATATTCATATTAAATTGTACTGGAAGACCAAATTTTAGATTTTTTGAAAATTTATTACTATTTTTTTATAATTTGTTCAAATCGTTATTTTCGACGGTCTAGAATTTTATGAAAAACAACGATTTTTAAAAATTCTAAAAAAAAAATGTAACAAAAAATTAGTAATAAATTTCAAAATAATGTAAAATTTGGTGTCAAAGCACATTTAATAATGGAGATCATGTTGAATGGTCCGGATCGACCTTTGAACGTTCAAATGGAAAAAATCGAATCAGTATCGGTTATATACAGATATCAGTATCGGTTCACAACCGATCCTGATGAGGGCGACACAGATACCAAACAAATATGTATCGGTTGTTACAACCGATACTAATAGTTACTATCTGCATCGGTTCTAAGCTTAGAACCGATGCTGATAGTATCTGGATCGGTTCTAAGCTTAGAACCGATGCTGATAGTGCATGTGTTGTGCTTTCATTAGCTTTTAGTATCGGTTTTAGTGATAGAACCGATCCAGATAGGTATTAGTATCGGTTGGTTAGTACACCCGATCCAGATAAGCCGATCCTGATTCCTGTTTTTTCACTAGTGAACTTCACAAATAAAGATATGACCATGAAGTAAAACACGTTGTTTATTTCATAGGGGTGGCTAAGCCACCTTTGGATGAATCTTAGATCCACCCTTGATGAGCGGCACAAGTTGTTGAGTACATGAGTTTTTCTTGAGCTTGAATCTCCCTCTCATACTCTTGAATCTTGAGTTCTAGTATATTATTTTTATTCATTCGTTCAGGAGAATCCAACGGCAGACGATCAACCTAGAGGAAATCCTGTCGTTAAAGCAACAACTCATTTGAAATCTTTTTTTAATGGTTAGTGGTTTTAAATACAAACTAACAATTTCATTGATAGAAAATATAATTACAATAGATTAAATGACTGTAATTTCTAAATTTATTCTTTATTCTCATAAAATATAATATAGTATTATAATTCTCATCTCGCTTCATGACCAGATCTGTTTCTTCGACCGCCGCCGCGCTCCGACGGTAACCGGATCTACTTACCGTCGTGCTTCAATCGAGATGTTGATCACCATAATACTTTAATACCCATTTCGCTAGATGATTAGATCTGCTTCTTCGACCATTGCCGCACTTTGACAACGACCAGATCTACTCACCGTCGTGCTTCAGTCGAGATGTTGATCACCCTAACAGTATCTCAAAATATATTGCTAAAGTTAGAAAATTGAAATTGCAATGCATATGTTTTAAATAGTAAGTGTATCAAATTTGGATCATGCAAGTTGATGGCATTTGCTTTCCATCAAATAATTAAACAAAATAAAAATGGAGTTTAATGATTTTATGATAAATGAAGAATCTAATTTTAAATTCACTCAAATTTAATACACATCCTATCTAAAAAATTAATAATACATCATCAATTTTTAATTTTAATTTTAATAATATTTCATAAGATATTAAATAAAGAGGAGGGTTCAAATGCACCCAAATTTTTGTGCACCTAAATGCACCCAAATGTATCCTATCTTTTTTTTTTTCCGTTTTCAAAGTCCGAATAGTCAATCCGAACCGTTAGATGCGATCTATATATTAAGATGTGCTTGGAGACACTTTGAAATTATTAAGATGCGATCTATTTTATATTTTTTGGAATTTTTTTATTATTTATTAAATCACTTTGAAAATCGCTGATTTTACATTTTCTGGACTATTGGATCAGCGATTTTCAAAGTGGCTTAATAAATAGTAAAAAAATTCCAAAAAATGTAAAATAGATCGCATCTTAATAATTTCAAAGTGTCTCCAAGCACATCTTAATATATAGATCGCATCTAACAGTTCGGATTAACTATTCAGACTTTGAAAACAGAGAAAAAAGATAGGATACATTTGGGTGCATTTGAACCCTCCTCTTAAATAAATATACCGTAAAAATTAGATGCCGACCTAATTAATCAAATTTGTACTAGGAGACCTGGTCATGCATGATGCAAATAGTAACGATGCAATTTGATTGAACCCGACCCAATAATATTTGGGCCCACAGATATGATGCGGGCTCGTGGCTAAACCCTACAGAAATCTTAGGAGACCTGGTCATGAAGCAAAGCAACTGTTCTATCCTGGCTTCAATTTCATCTCTGTCTATCATGGCTTCAATTTAAAAAAAAAATGTTGTTCTATCCTGGCTTCAATTTCATCTCTGTCTATCAATCTATAAGGTTTTTGGTTCTCCTGTTCCATTTGCTTTGATGCTATTTGTGTTGCTACTTGTTTTAATGCTTTACGCATGCACTATGAGTGTCTTCATTTATATAATTATAAATATTCTTTTACTGTATCAACAACTTTAGAAATTATCTCTAATTTTATAAAAAATGAATGGCTAAATTTTTTTTATACATATTAGAAATTTGGCTTGGTGAAGTCAATGACTCCAAAATCAGATTTCAAAACTAAATGAATGAGGCGTGATACATTATATTTAGCTAATTCATGATCTAAGTCGTCGACTCAAAAAACCCAAAACGAAATTAAGAAAACATTTATTATGGGAATGGGGACCACACTAACGATCAAAATAAATACCAATGTTAGAGGTCGTTGTTACGTTCAAGCTCAACCAAAAATCTTCCATTCACTCAACCTTCAAAAAAAAAAAATCTTCCATTCACGAAGAAACATTAATGGAAGAAAATCAGATAAGTTTAGATCATGTCATTATCGATGGCGACCTGTTAGAATCACTAGCACGTAAACTCGACACATTGGGCAAACCAAACAAAGCAGACAACTTCACCATCTTTCCTGTACCATATAGGTTTCACCAAAGCATGAAAAATCTTTTCGAGCCCTCTGCCGTCTCCATTGGTCCATTCCACCATGGTAGAACAAGAGTCCAACCCATGGAGGAGCAAAAATGTCGGTCCTTGTGGGATTTCCTGTCCCGTGGGGACCACATAACTTTGGATCTCTGTTTATCAGAGATTAAGAAGCTAGAAGAGAGAACTCGAAGGTGTTATAGTGAGAGGGTGCCTATGGACAGCAATAGCTTTGTAGAAATGATGCTGCTTGACGGATGCTTTGTGCTCGAGTACTTCTTAAAATGGTATGAACGTAGGTTAATTGATCAATATGTGTTCAAACGACTATCAGATTTGCTACTTTTAGAGAACCAAATTCCCTTCTTTATAGTCGAGAAGTTGTGCGAGATTGGTCTAAAACCAGAAGATAGAATGAATTTTACAAATTACCTTAATTATATTTTTCTTTCCCAAGCTGCACCAACAGATGGCTCCATAGTTACAAACCCTCCAGCTGAAATTCATCATTTCATCCATCTATGTTACCACAGCTTAATACCCACTAATCCAACGAAACCAGCTATAAGTCCTCTAAGCAGATATCGATTGTCGTCATTCCCAAAATCTACCCTGATCCCTTGTGCCACTGAGCTCCGAACTGCGAGCATAACACTCAGAGCAAAGAACAACCCTAATCATATGCTCGATATATCATTTCATCATCTTGTCTTGGAAATCCCTACACTAAAAATCACCAATGAAAGTAAAACTCTTTTGGCCAACCTCGTAGCATTTGAACAGTGCAAATTAGATGAAAATCCAAAAATGCATGCAAACTTGTCAAGCTTTGCATCGTTCTTGGTTTCACTAGTCAACACGCCAGAGGATGTGAAGATACTAAAGGAGTGTGGGATTGTCAATAACTGTCTGGATAGTGACGAGGAGTTGACTAATTTCTTCAACCAGATATGCAAAGGCATGCTTGTAGAGAAAGATCACTTTATGGCTGACTTGTTCGCGGCAGTGAAAAGCTACTGTGAATCAAGCGGGGGCAAGCGGTGGACTAGGTGCAACAGACGTAAAAAACAATTTTATCAACATTGGTTTATCAATCTATCGACAATGATTTCTCTTTTCGGTGGTGTGTTTCTTGCACTAGTGCTTTCTTCTGTACAAACTTACTTTACAGTTTATGCCTACTACGTTCCTCGGAGCTGATGTCGCCTTAACAATCATTTGTGAAAGTGGCTTTAGCATGTATGTTATCAAGTAGTAATTTTTGAAATCATTTGTTTTTGTTTTTTTGTTTTTTGTTTCTTCATCATTGTGTGTCATTTGGTTTAGTCTTATATGTATCTTATCTCTTTATTTGTTTTTATGATATGGTATGAAGTTGAGAAGCACCTTGTAATTCTGCATTAATTATATCATTGGTTTTCTTAATTTTACTTTGTTTTTCTTTACATTTTTTCTTTTAAGGTTATTTTCATGGCTGGAAACAGCAGACATTTTTTATTTATATAAATTATTAAATTCGTACGTACGGAAATAAAAATAGTACTTGAATTGTAATAAATCTAGAAAGATCTAACTCAATGAGTCCGATTCAAATATATGGATCGGACTCAATGATTCAGATCTATGAGTATATTTTTAATTTTATTTTAATAAAAAGATAAACGTTGAAGGAAAAATTTGGAATGTAGAAGCCATAGAAAATCAGATAAGAAATGACCTCTACCGAATTTTAAAAAAAAATTTAAATAAAATAGAAGGATTGGCCTCTACGTTAAAAAAAAATTTGGATCTAACTTAGTATTAGATTAAATGTGGCATACAAATTTCTTCATTTTCACAGTTTAATATATATATATATATATATATATAGGACTTGGCTACGGTGCTATGGGTAGCTAAGAGGCCTCTCGTGCTACGGCTCAATATTCGACTTTTCAAAATCCTAACTGTCGATCCGAACCGTTCATCTTGTTCTCCATATTAATATGTGCTTGGAGACCAAATTTTACATTTTTTGGAAATTTTTTACTATTTTTTTAGATTTATTGAAAATCGCTGTTTTTCAGACAAATCTGGACCATAAAAAACAGCGATATTCAATAAATCTAAAAAAATAGTAAAAAATTTCCAAAAAATGTAAAATTTGGTCTCCAAATACATATTAATATGGAGAACAAGATGAACGGTTCGGATCGACCATTAGGATTTTGAAAAGTCGAATATTGAGCCGTAGCACGGGAGGCCTCTTAGCTACCCATAGCATATTAGCCAAATCCTATATATATATATATATATATATATATATATATATATATATATAAAGCGACTATTTTACTTCACGCTCATATTTTGCGATTTTAAAGTTCAAAACATCAATCCGAACATTTCATCTTCTTCTCCATATTGAAATGTGCTTGGAAACCAAATTTTACATTTTTTGAAATTTTTTTACTATTTATTAAGAAATTTTGAATGTCGCTGATCTGATGGTCCAGAAAATTTTACTGTTTTTACTGTTTACAGCAAAACAGTAATTTTCAAAAATGCTTAATAAATAGTAAAAAAATTAAAAAAATATATAAAATTTGGTCTCCAAGCACATTTCAATATGGATTAAACATCTAACGATTCGGATCGGTCGTTTGGACTTTCAAAATAAAAATACGACGTGAAGTAGAAACACATTTTACTTCGCAACTCACCGTAGCCCATCTCTCTCTCTCTCTCTCTCTCTCTCTCTATATATATATATATATATATATATATTTATAGATCTGGACCATTGAGGCAGATTCATATATTTGGATTTGACTTATTGATCCAGATCTTTCTAGATATGTTGGAAATCATGTATTCTGTTTTCGTACGTATCAATTTAATAATTTCTATAAATAAAAAATTTCCGGAAACAACCATGTCATGTATGTCAATAAAAATGAAATATATCGCAAACTCTTCCAATTTATCTACATCTATATCTACATCTAGTCTAAAATTTTCTCCTGTATTTCTACCAACAATATATGGAATCCGTATCCCCCTCGAGGCATATCAACTTTTGAGTTCATAGTTCATACATGTAAAAATCTGAACTGTTTAGCACGAATCTTGAAGCAGCCATGCATCTAAATAGGCAACGTTTAAATCTGGCCCGTACATGTCTCCACTCAAAAGTTGAGATATCTAAGAGGATACGCGTTCCAATATATTTGAAGCCAGCCTGTTGGGCCTGATTCCAATCCAGCCCATATAGTTGTTTCCTTCTGCTTTCGCTTTTTCTTTCTTGTTTGCATTCTACAGCAGAAATTAGAAAGTGCATAAGATGAAGTATACAAAACAATAATGAGGATGAAAACCAAACTCTGCAACCATGTCACAAAAGCAAAAGGGTAAAATGGTCATATTACAAGAAATGTACTTCTACAAAAATGTCTCTAAAAAAGTTCTAAGTCCTTTTGCAAATTACAACAGCAAATTATAGGTCTGAGTTGTTTGATTTTGAAATTCAGTGCAGACTATTTATTTTAAAATCCGTAATGTGAATCTAAACAAACATGATTGTAGGTGCTTGAGTAGAATTTTTGCTTAATTTCTTGCAGTCCAAATTAAGGAGTAATTTGCTGACAATGGTTTTGCTTGTTAGTTGTTAGATACTTATTTTCTGATCCACTGGATATCTTCTATTGTCGCATTATTTTACTATTTTAATTTCAGTAGTGATGGGAGGTGATTTTGGCCTTTGGGAAGGCAAGGGAAAAATATAGAGATAAAAAAAAGTATGAGACAATTTGAATTATTGTAAGATAACAATAGCAGTGATTCTGCTCCAATGGAGCATTGGTTTTTTAATGTTATGTGTGGATGACACTCCGGGTGAAATTTCATAATACCACCTAGCAAATGTTACTCTAAATATCCTCTGGGTACGACTTGGAGACACTAAACATATCCCCAAACAAGGTGGACCCACTAGTCAGTGATTCAGAACAAATTTATCTGGGTATTGAATCTAGATGGACTTGGATCACATATGCTAAGCTGCGTGAGCCAAACTATCAGCGCCGTGGCTCACCATGTTGATCGAATGCACACCACATGTTCGCTGAAATGTCCAACCATCTCTTCCCTGCTCTCTGAAACTGAGACCATCCACCCTCACCTTTCCCTACTCTTCTCCTGTACTCTCTTCTTCTCAAAACATTTCTACACATGACATCGCTACCTACCTTCATTAATACACTTCTTTTCAAGAAATTTCCATCTAATTTATTCACATCTGCTACAGTAATCAAATGAGAACGGAGTAGGTCCGATGAACATCAGACCTACTACTGGGTCCAATGAGCCCCAATACTATCCGATCTGCATTAAGATCTATGTGCACGGAAATTGAAGCAGACATATATGGATTTTAAAGCAAAGCGCACACATCTTAATGCAGCTGTGGTGGTGACTGATCCCATTATCTATTGAGACCCAAAGTGAAAACAGAGAAGAGCAATTAAAACATAACAAAAAGAAAAAGAACAAAGAGGAGCAACAAAGAGATGACAAAACAAAGGTCAGAAACTGAGTTATGTGATAAATTGGTCAATCACTGGATTTATTTTCCATTTTTCATGAGCAGAAAATTGCCCTTTCAATCAACAAAATTCATTTAAAATATTATACAAATACAAGTCATTCATTTCAGTAACAACTGACTTTATATTGAAACATCACTTGGCCGGAGGAAGTCCGGGTATATACTCCGACCAGAGAAACTTGACGAACTCCACGATTTTATCTGTCTCTGGAGAAGCATTTTGCACTGCTTCATTGTTGCAAAAGTTTTCAGCCCATGTACAAAGAAGCGGTATTCGGGCATCATCTAACAGCTTCAAGTCAATTATCTCTTCAGTTGCTCTCATCCATCCTAAGAAAGAACCAAGTGCTATGTCGAGGTATTTAATCGTGTCACCACCGAAGAATGGTTTTCCCTTGCTGATCTTGACAAAAGCTTCCTCTAAAAGTTGTAAAACTGCCCTCATTTGCTCCTTGGCCTCGGCCTTAGCCTCCTCAGTTTGAGACATTATATATATTAAGCTAAATAAAGAGTTAAAAAACTGCAAGAGTTAAATAAATAACAAGTTAGTATAACAGATAATCAAATTTAAATTGTATTTTTATAAAGGAAGATTTTATTACCTCATACTTTTCATATCTCATTAATCATTATATATACCTCATATTTTATATATTCGTTTACAATGTCCAAACTGTTGATCCGAACCGCTCAATATGGTATCTATACTAAAATATGTCTAGAGATGAAACTTTATAATTTTTGATTTTTTTGTACTATTTCTTAAGATAGGTACAAAATCACTGTTTTTGGACCGTTCAAAAAACAATGATTTTCTACCCATTTTAAAAAATAGTAAAAGAATTTCAAAAAATAAAAAATTTCATCCCCAATCATATTTTTGTATAGATATCATGTTGAACGGTTCGGATCGACAATTTAGACTTTAAAAACGATGATATAAAATATGATGTATGATCAGATATGAAAGACACTAGGCATTAGAACTCTTCTCATTTTTATATTGCAAAATGGAGTTTTTGTGCAACAAATTAGAAAGTAGGGTATTACCAAATTAATAATTAGGCCTTGTAATATTCGGAATTTGATTCTTTTTCAAATGAAGCACTTTTATTTTTCTCACAGGAGCAATTCTCACATGCATAGAAGACATGAATATTTTCTTGGAAGTCTTAATTTAACCGCTAACACTAAACACTAAGGCTGTGCTCCACAAAATCCTTGCGGAGAGGAACGGGAAGGAAGAGAAATTAAGGAAGGAGACAGCATGCGGTTCCCCTCAGTACAGTGATTCCTACACTCCAATTTGGGAGGAACAAATTTGGCAAATTTGTATAGTGCGTTACCCTCACTACAGTAGTGCCTCCCCTCCTTTCCTTCTCCGATTTTGTTCTAATAGAGCGGGTGAATAGCATGGGCAGCCCGTGTTCCTCTCCTCTTCTTCTTCGATGCCATTCATTTTCTTTAATGAAGAGGTTTCTACCCCTCTCTAGAGAACACGGGTTCCAAAAAAGTAAAAAAAAAAAAAAAACTAAACACTAAGCTAGTTAGACTTAAAAATTGATCAGTACGTGCATACCTTGTCATCAAAATAGGCAGTCCAAAACCGATGCATTGCCTTGTCATACGGATCGGTCGGCATCAAAGTGGTTCCGGATCCAGCCCAAACATCATCAATATACTGCACAATAATCATGGACTCGCATATTGATTTTCCGTCATGAATCAAAACGGGCATCTTCTTATAAACCGGATTCGACTTGAGCAACAACTCGCTCTTTGCACCAAATTTCTCTTCAAGGAATTCATATTGCACCTCTTTTAGATTCAGTGCAATTCCAGCCCTTATGACAAAGGGACTCAACCTTACCCCAAGTAATTTCACTTCCGGATTTCCACTACTTGCTGCCATTTGATATATATGCACTTGTTGCTCTTTTCTATGCAATAATTTGGGAGCGGAGCTTTTGTTTGTGTTATATAATAATGAGGCGGACTAGTCGTTTTTGGTGGGCTGATATATTGATGGGCACTTGTGCTATCTTCTCTAGACCATTTTGCACCTCATATCACATTATTTATTTAATTATTTATTAGGTCAAATAATCTCCCTCTCGGTCTCCGCCTTTTTATTAAAAAAGTATACTTGATAGTTGATAGTTGTTGATGTACGGCTACCAAATGGAGAGAAAGTAGTTAGAAGAGGCGGTGGGAATTAAAAGACAAAGCAGTGATGGAAGAGGCGCAAATTATAGAAACTCTTATATTACATTTCAAACACGGTTATATAGAAAAGACCTTGTATAATGTGAAACACAATTCCTAAACAAACCGTGCATAAATGACTGGGTTTAGGGGTAGTAATAGAGGCGCGAAAAACCAAAAACCCTAAACAAGATTTATAAACGGTTATATTTTAAAAACTGTGTACATTTGTTCCAATTTTATTTTTTTAATGTGCTTGCTAGCATCCATGTGTTTTAATTCTGACCATTAAAGAAACATAAAAGAAACTAACTTGTACAAATTTGAAACAATTTATACATACATACATATTTTCAAGGTTATTCACAACTTTTGTAATTAAATCTCCATAATCTGATGGTTGAAAACAAAATTGGTAATTATTGAATATTGATTTTCTCCAAGTGCCATCGTATTAAACCTTGACAAAATTGATAAACTAAACATCCACACCGTGAGATAAGAGAGAAAAATGAAGATGGCGGATAAGATTCTAAGAGAGAAAATGAAGAGACAATGGAGAGAGGGCAGGACTTAAATTGGATTGAAGGGGCAGAAGGTGAAAAGGCGCGTCTAGTGAGAAGGCAATTGGTACAAAAATAATAATTTTGAGCAGGATTGGCTCTGAAAGCGAGAATAATGACTACACGATTTAAAAGTATAAATTCTATAAATTCGCGTTTGGAGATTGGCGATAACCATACAGGACCTTTCACTAACTAATTGTGTATGAATATATATATATATATATATATTATCATGCACGGTTTAGTATTAACAAACCGTGTACAAATATTGGTGATTTCCAAACACACAGTTCGGTACTAATTGATCATGTTAATATGTTGGAGCTTTTTTCCATGCAAGCGCCTCCTCCATTACACACTGTTAATGTGCAAAATTTTCTCATCCATGTATGATATGTTGTGTATGGTCGCATTTTCTGTACTAGTAATATCCGTTTTATCCATCTAATACAAATATGATAATCATGTAAATGGATTTTATTGACACTTGATTAATATTAAAAGCAAGAATGACTACAGACCTGTATTTAGTGTTGACCTACAGATGATTTGCAATAATAAATTCATAGATAAAGAAAATAGATAAAGAGAAGAGGAAAAACTAGTGGAAGAGAGAAACTTCAGCGATACAGTACAAGATGAGAATGAAAGGGGAGGTCACAGGAAAGGAGAGGAAGGAAGGTCGCGCGAAGGCACAAGTTTTGGATTATACAGAATTTGGAATAAGGAGCAAAATGGTCAATTTTGATTTTATTTTCATTAAATTATATTTTTAATTGATAAAATTGAGAAATAGATATATTAATAAGATAATTAAGTTTAGATGGATAAATAATTCATTTTCAAATTTAGATGGGGAAATTTCTGAATCCTGGTTTTATGATGGGTATAAATGTCTTTTTTTTATTTATAAGGTGTTGGTGACGTGGTATCTTAAAAACTAACAAGAATCATATAAAAAAAACTCCACAAACAGGTACAAATTATTCATGTGAAATGCCAGTAACAACTGACTTTTTTATTAGTGATCATGCAACCTACACCTCATAGTCTATCATGACAGATGATGAATTAATTAAACGATCAAAATTGAAGCATCACTTGGCTGGAGGAGGTGTATACTTCGACCGGAGAAACTTGGCATACTCCACGATTTTCATGATCTCTGGAGAAGCATTTTGCACCGCTTCATTGATGTAAAAGTTTTCAGCCCATACACAAAGAACCGGTATCCGGGCATCGTCTAACAGCTTCAGGCCAATTATCTCTTCAGTTGCTCTCATCCATCCTATCCAAGAACCGATTGCTATGTCGAGGTATCCAATCGTGTCACCACCGAAGAACGGTTTTCCCTTATTGCTCATCTTGACAAAAGCTTCCTCTAAGAGTTGTAGAACTGCCATCGTTTGCTCCTCGGCCTCGGCCTTAGCCTCCTCAGTTTGAGACATTACTAACAAGCTATATAAAGAGGGTTGAAACTGCAAGAAGTTAAATAACAAGTTAGTATATATAACAGATAATCAAATTTAAATGGTATTTTTATATTGCAAAATATAATACCTTCTCATCAAAATAGACGGTCCAAAACCGATGCATTGCCTTCTGATACGCATCGGTCGGCATCAAAGTGGTTCCGGATCGAGCCCAAACATCGTCAATATACTGCACAATAATCATGGACTCGCATATGGGTTTCCCGTCATGAATCAAAACCGGCACCTTCTTATAAACCGGATTCGACTTGAGCAACAGCTCGCTCTTTGCACCTCTTTTCTCTTCCAGGAATTCATATTGCACCTCTTTTAAATTCAGTGCAATTCCAGCCCTTATGACAAAGGGACTCACCTTTACCCCAAGTAATTTCACTTCCTGATTTCCACTTGTTGCCATTTGATTTCGGAGGGGAGCTTTTGGTTGTGTTAACATCTACAGATTATATAATGAGGGGGACTAGTCTTGTTTGATTGGCTAAAACTATATTAAATGATGGTCTTTTAGACTTTTGCTAGACTTAATATCTATACTGCCGTCAGATTTGATCGGTTCAGTATTAACAAAACGTGTACAATATTGGTGATTTCCAAACACACATACAGTTTGGTACTAATGGATCGTGTTAATATGTTGGAGCTTGTTTTCATGCAAAACGCCTCCTCTCATTACACAAGGTTAATGTGCAAATTTTTCTCATCCGTAAATGATATGCTGTGTATGGTCGTATTTTATGTACTAGTAATATCTGTATTAATTATCCTTCTGATACAAATATGATAATCATGTAAACGGATTTTTTGACACTTGATTAATATTAAAAGCAAGAATGACTACAGACCTGTATTTGGTGTTGACCTGCAAATGATTTAATTGCAATAATAAATTCATAGGGGCACTGTTTTGAAAACTTAATTTTTCTGATAAAGAAAATAGATAAAGAGAAGAGGGAAAACTAGCGGAAAGGAGAATTTTCAGCGATACAGTACAAGATGAGAATGAAAGGGGAGGTCACAGGAAAGGAGAGGAAGGAAGGTCGCGCGAAGACACAAGTTTTGGATTATACAGAATTTCGAATAAGGGGCAAAATGGTCAATTTTGATTTTATTTTCATTAAATTATATTTTTAAGTGATAGATTTGAGAAATAGATATATTAATAAAATAATTAAGTTTAGATGGATCAATAAGTAATAACTCATTTTCAAATTTAGATGGGGAAATTTCTGAACCCTGGTTTTATGATGGGTATGAATAACTAAATTTCTCTTTTTTTATTTATAAGGTGTTGGTAACGGGTATCTTAAAAACCAACAAGAATCATATAAAAAAACCTCAACAAACACAAATTATTCCTGTCAAATGCCAGTAACAACTGACTTTTTTATTAGTCACAACCTACACCTCATAATCTATCATGACAGATGATGAATTAAACTATCAAAATTGAAACATCACTTGGCCGGAGGAGGTGTATACTTCGACCGGAGAAACTTGGCATACTCCACGATTTTCATGATCTCTGGAGAAACATTTCGCACCGCTTCATTGTTGCAAAAGTTTTCAGCCCATGCACAAAGAAGCGGTATCCGGGCATCGTCTAACAGCTTTAGGCCAATTATCTCTTCAGTTGCTCTCATCCATCCTAAGTAAGAACCGATTGCTATGTCGAGGTATCCAATCGTGTCACCACCGAAGAACGGTTTTCCCTTATTGCTCATCTTGACAAAAGCTTCCTCTAAGAGTTGTAGAACTGCCATCGTTTGCTCCTCGGCCTCGGCCTTAGCAGCCTCAGTTTGAGACATTGTTAAGTTATATAAAGAGGGTTCAAACTACAAGAAGTTGAATAACAAGTTAGTATATATAATAGATAATCAAATTTAAATGGTATTTTTATATTGCAAAATATAATACCTTGTCATCAAGATAGACGGTCCAAAACCGATGCATTGCCTTCTGATAAGGATCGGTTGGCATCAAAGTGGTTCCGGATCGAGTCCAAACATCGTCGATGTACTGCACAATAATCATGGACTCGCATATGGGTTTCCCGTCATGAATCAAAACCGGCACTTTCTTATAAACCGGATTCGACTTGAGCAACAACTCGCTCTTTGCACTTAATATCTCTTCGAGGAATTCATATTGCACCTCTTTTATATTTAGTGCAATTCCAACCCTTATAACAAAGGGACTCAACCTTACCCCAAGTAATGTCACTTCCTGATTTCCACTTGCTGCCATTTGATTTTGGGAGGGGAGGTTTTGGTTGTGTTAATATCTACAGATTATATAATGAGGGGGACTAGTCTTGTTTGGTTGGCTAAAACTATATTAAATGATGGTCTTTTAGATTTTTCCACACAGTCAAATAAAAAAAATTGACGGGTAACTATCATGATTAGGTAAGACTAATTGTAATATTTGATTGGTTATGGAATAGAAAGGTTGACCAGTCAATTATTATAAAAGGATTAGTTGAATAAATAGATTAATCAGTGAAATAGAAAGGTTGACCAGTCAAATATTATAAAAGGATTAGTTGTTAGGAATGTTGACGGGTCAAACCATTAGTTACAAGCTTAACACTTAACAGAGGTGAGTAGACACAAACTTAAAATGAGAAATTTGTATATATCTCCATTAAAACTTCTCTTTTCAGATATTTTCCATTGAAATTTAAAATTTAGTTATTTTCCAATTAGAACTCAACTGTTTTATTTATATTCTCATCTCTTCATTTAAAATTTAAAATTAATATTACTAAAAAAATTAACAAACTAGAATTTGAGCAATCCGACCAATAGAATTAGAAATTTCTTTCATGTCATTGTTCTTTAACCTAATTGTGTACATATGGATAGAAGAAGCTCTTTTCAAAAGATTAGTGTTTATGGTCTGAAAATTTTATATGGTTTCACTCCGATTACTTTTGTACATCAATTTGTTATTTTTTTCTTCATTTAAGAAAAATGTAAAGACAATAGATCAAAAAAGAAGACCATGACTTGCACATTAACCCAAATCCTGTGTATTATTTTTTGAAAATATATATAATATATTCATATTGACCTTGTAATATATATAGCCATTGTGTAACAGAAAAAAAATACAACTTTTTAAATATAAATTTTCATATTTCTCCTCAGTTTTGCATCTCTAAAAAAACTAACATGGTATCAGAGCACTAAGTTCTAAGTTCTGTAACCACAAAATTCATTCCGTATCAGTTCACTGGTATTCACAACATAAACAAAAGAAATCCATAAAATAGTTAAATCAGCAAAGAGCAAATGGCTCAAGAGGGGCAACACGAGGCTACTAACAATACCTCCAAACTTATAAATACGTTGCTCAATGGCATAAATTATCTTACATGGGCAAATGCTGCAGCGAGAGCACTCAGCGGTCGAGACATGAGATAATACATCACGGGAGACAATTTAATCTTCTATATATAAATCATCATTTCTATGGAATTAAAATATTGTTTCAATTTATCCAATATTCTATATTATTTTAAATAATTTCTAAAAATAAAAAATCCGTGAAGATATATTAGAAAGCTTCCAAGGGTTAACCCAGTTGTATTATGGGCTTGTTCTCAGCCCAATAGACACAAATCAAATCAATTGAACAGAATAAAACAACTCTTTATCACAATTCTTCTGTAGCGTGTTTGGTTCAAGAAAAATAGAAGATGATAACTGAATAACTGGTATGTATCACTGTTCTTCTAGTCTATTTTAAGAATTCTCTACAGAAAGTTATGGATGTTCAAGTATGCACAGTTAATGCATTTATATTTTTATGTTTTTCCCTTAATTTATGAGTTTTTAGAGTTTTTATATGATGTTTTAAGGCTAGAAAACAGATGTAATATTATGTGATATAATAGATAATATTAAAGAAAAAATAATAAAAAAATTAGTTCCTACTTATAAAGTTTGAATATTGTTTGATTGATCGACATAAATTAAGAGTCTATATATTCAGAAAAATATCTCTTGAAAGTCTATTCATCCATATGATATTATGAGAACAGAGAACTCTGTTTTTGTGAAACAAACCAATAATTCATTCTATTGTGTTTAATATAGTCTAGTTTAGATTTCATAGCGCACTGCCAACTGCTCATTTGTATTTAATTCTTTCGTCAAACTGAATGGCACATCTCGAGGTTTCTAAAGAAGGCAACCCTAACAGCTTTTGCATTACCTCATCTATAATCCTTATTGAATCAAGGGATAATTTCTTGAGGCAGGGAAGGTTTAAAGACGTCGGCCTTATAGCTTCACCTTCCAAGTGTATTTCCATCTCCTGCAACGACTCACAGGAGAAGACAGAATCGGGAACTTGAAAAGAATAATTCTCTGTGAAAATATGGACAGATAGAAACTTGAGTTTGAACTTTGCTGCCTTATCAAGCCATGTAGTGGCAGGTTCGGGGTTGCTTCCTTCCTCATCCCATTTGAGTTTAAAAGAATCCAAATTTATTATTGGAGCACGGTGTTGAAAAACGCCATTAATAAAATTTGTGAATTTTTGTTGAATTTCAGAAATATCGTCTTCATCTTGATCTTCTAGGCGGAATTCATGAAAATCAAAATCGAGAACAGGTATAGATCGCCAGAGATTGAGGAATCTTTTGGATAGCAAGGATGTCTGAACAGCCTCCTTTGTGCTCAGCAAAGACAAAATGAGTATCAGCAAATCATCTCCCAACTCACTTAACATATCAACATTAACATCGGCAACTGCAATCTTTCTTCTCTTTTTTGTAGGGCTTTTAGTTGGATCCATGACTGCTGTTCCTGTCTGTGTATAATTAATTAAGACAATTAATGACTAATTAAGTCTTTTCAGATGCGATACGGGTCAGATAAACGGATAAAAGGGTGTCATTGACACCCCCTAGAAAGAACACAAAAATTAAATTAAATTCATTTTTTTATCTTGAAATAAAATAAAATTAAAAGAGTACCCTTAGACATAACCACACAGGTAAAACTGGCAGCCCTTACTCTACATTCAACACTAACTACAACAGATGAAAACCTTAGACATATATACACATATAGGAAGATATATAGGGGCTTAATCACATATCAAAAAAATATGATTGGCAGGTATTAAATATATACTAACCATAGTGGAACTTTAGTCGCCTGAATCAGTATAGATGCTTTTGTTTTTGTTTTTGAAGGTTAGTGTCTAACAGCCATCCAACATATGTATTAATAAGAAAAGTATTTACAAACAGTATAGATGCTTTGAAGCACAAGAGAAAAATAGCACATTTTTCTTCCACCTCCAAATTTACAATACAAGGCAGATTTCGACAAAAGAACTCGATCGTTTCAATAATGGAGATGAAGAAGGTTGCATGTGCTTTCCTTTTCATTGCTGCATCCGCCACTGCTGAAATGGTATCTGACGCACCCGCTCCTGCACCTATCAGTGGGGCCTTCTCAGTCTCTGCACCGACTGTCGGGACCCTTATCGGTGCCTCCATCCTCTTTTTCACCGCATATTACTTGAACTAAGTTCTTTCTAATTTATGGATTAGTTAAGAAAAATGTTGAGAAAAGAAAATTTATGAAATGGGGTGTGATGTATGTGGATCATATAGCTCTTTCTCGAATATTGAATAATCTCATCCTTGTAAGTGTTTATTAATATTTACTTGTTAGTTTATTAATAAAATGTTTGTTATTTAATTATTGTGCTTTTTCATTTGTTAATGAAATGATCAGAGGATCACTTTACTAATAAAGAGTTCATCACTTATCCTTTATTATTTAGATCCCATACTATATGTTCTAGTCAAAATAAACAAAAAAAAAAATTCATAAAATCCAACTTATATTTATGAGAATATTTGTTGTAATGGCGCATGACGAATCAGTTTTAAAATAATACCAAATCAGATAAATAATCTTTTTAAATTATAAAGAACAAGTTATCTGGCATGGCACATGATTTAAGAATTTGCAACTTGACATAATTACATGGAACCCTCGTACTGTAAATTTTAAAATGATTTAGAGAAAAAAAAAGTACAGTAATGAAGTAAACTTACCCGCATTGGCCAAAAGCAAAATAAAGCAGATAACTTAAAAAATCAATTTTGTTTGATGTTTTCGAGGGTATTTTTTAAAATTGTTACAACAAATAATAGCAGGTACAGAGATAAATGTGATATAAAAAAATTAACTGTACCAGCATGATAGTTATGTATTACATCAAAAGGAAGCTTCAACTTCAGCTTTTATAACCACAGCAACTTTTATTTTTTAGATCACATCTAAGACTTAAAAAAAAAAAAAAAAAAAGCACCAATAATGAATGAATCAAGTGCAAGGGCAAAATGGAACCTTAAGCAAAATCCCTTCTAGCTTGCCTATTCCTATATCCCGATACAAAAAGTGTTAATTCCGGTAACCAACACCAAAGTGGAACCTTCTAGCTTGTCTATCATTAAATGCATACTCCAGCCTCAATGGGCCCAGAGGTGAGTCTACCCGAATGCCAACCCCATACCCGTAACCACTGCCCGGTTTTCCCCTTGCTCCTGCTGGGTCACCTGTCAAACACGGACCCCACAAAAACAACAAAAATATTACACAATACTAACTTTTTAGATTTAGTATACCATTGTTCTGGTCTATCTTTCTATAATTAGTAGTGTGAGGCTATGATACTATCCATAGCGCAGATTGGTCCATACTATGGATCAATATTTTTGTTTTCAAAATCTAAATAATTGATCTAAACCATTCAACAAGATGTCCATATGAAAATGTACTTGTAGATCAAATTTTACATTTTTTTAGTATTTTTTTAGATAGGTAACATGTACTTGTATAAAGATTCTAGAACATTCAAAGGTAGTGATTTTCTACCTATCTAAAAAAATGGGTAAAAATTTTTCTTAGAAAATGAAAAATTTAGTCTGAAAATTTTTATATGAAAATTATGTTGAATGGTTCAGATCGACTGAGAACAAAAATATTGATCCATAGTACAGACCAATCTGTGCTATGCATAGTATCATAGCCTCACTCTAAATAGTATATACATGTATCAACCTAATACACAGTTATGAGTTATACTTGGTATGTATCCATTCCCTTTTTGACTTGTTTATGAGAGAAGCTTACCAGGCACTTTATGACCAGATCCAAGATCACTTCCGTAGTCACCAAAAACCACTCCTTCTAGTGGCCCGTACTACAAATTATAAATAAGGATTATATTTCAACTTGAAACTCATTAATAATGTCACATCTCTAAAATCCATTTCAAATCAAATCATAAGATAACCTGGTATGTTGCAGACTGATACAATACTTGTTAGATAGTACCGAACCAAGCAGTACCGAATCAGAATCCAAAAATTCAATGAGAGAGTTTTTCACAAGGGCCTCAGCATGAAAAGTTTTGGGGTTGATTATCAGTCTATCACAGTGCAAAAAGAACTGTAAATAGGGGTGCTCATTGGGTCCAGTTTTTTTGGTTTTCAACCGAACCAAAAAAGTTTCGATTAAATGGTTCAGTTTTTTGGTTTAAATGGATCGGTTTGGTTAAATTTTGTATTACTTAGGTTTTTTATATTTGGTTTGGTTTAGATTTTTCAAAACTGAAAAGACCGATCTGACCGAACTCTATATGGTTCAAATCCATGCTTTATATATAGTTATATAATGTATGTAAAATCAACAACTTATATTTTGGTTTGGATATTTTAGAACATCTACATATTTTGTATGGAATTGAGCAATGTATGTAATGTCAACAACTTGTATATATAATTCATAATTATTTTTATGATTATTAAATGTATTTGTGTATGTATTGAGTTTTGACCTTTTAAAATTTAATATCTCTTATTTCAGCTCAACCAAACAACCGAAATTTACTTTGGTTATTTTGGTTCGGTTGACAAGTATAATTCGGTTTTAACCGAATCGACCCAGTGAACACCCCTTTACTGTAAAGGAGCATCATGCCTTACCATACGGAAAGATACTTCACCACTGCCTACAGCATATGACCGACCGGACCCCACAGCTCCTTCCTCATATCCACGTACGCTGTTGGTGCCACCAATTGCAAATGCTTCATGAGGTGAAAAATTCCCCTCCACGTGGCCACCGGATCCACTGCAGAAAACACCAAGATAAAAATTAAGAGATCTTAATTCAGGTTTATAACAAACTTCTTCAAATATTGAAGCACACCAACTAAGAGTAGTCCTTTCCATTTTTAGTTTATGCAACAAAATAAGTTCAAGGGTCAAAGTGATTTGATCTAGGAAAGGAAGAACTTAAGAAAATTTAGTCACCATAAAAAACTCTTATTAGAAAAAAAAAGTAATACATGGAAGAACACAAAATAAAATATAATAAAATAAAAAAGAGTACCTAAAAAGGAAGCGGGCTGGGCCGACATCAAAACCTTGGCGAATACGGGCAGTTACTCGGTTGAAGCATAACCACTCAGGTAAAACTGGTAGCCCTTGCTCTACATTCAACACTAACTGCAACAGAAAAAAATCTTAGACATACATGCATAGACAGACAGGGGCTGAATCACAATTAAAGAAAATATGATGGCAGGGGTATTTAAACATACTAACCATAGTGGAACTATAATCGCCAGAATCAGTATAGATGCTTTCAAATTTTGCGAGGAGTGTGTCATCATACGGATTTCCACTGGAGTAGATACACAATTAATAAGCTGCTTATGCAGTAGTAATAAAGAATAGAGGGAGGGGGGCCCACCTGGCTGTAAGCTGGCAGTTGTAGAAATCTCTTATGATTGGCTCACCCTTGTCATCACGAGCACCCGTGTGCTTATGGAATACAACAAAATATATCATGACATGTGTCAGTTCAATACTCAAACAAATAGCAAAAGTTCAAAAGCCCTTGCACAATTTCTATTCATTTCACTTTCAAATACTATTAAGCTCCTCACTTTTACCTAGTAATAGAAATGGCTCATACAAGCCTATTGTGCAAGAGTGAGGCTATGGTACTATGCATAGCGCGGAATGGTCCGTACTACGGATCAATATCTTTGTTTTCAAAGTCCAACAAGTTGATCTCAACTGTTAAACATGATCTTCATATGAAAATGTACTTGTTGATCAAATTTACATTTTGTATAATTTTTTTACTACTTTTTAGATAGGTAGAAAATCACTTGATCTAAAAATTCTAGACCATTCAAAAGTGGTGATTTTCGACCTATCTAAAAAATAGTAAAATAATTCTAAAAAATGAAAAATTTAGTCTGCAAATACATTTTCATAAGGAGATCATGTTGAACGGTTCAGATCAACTGTTTGGACTTTGAAAACAGATAAATTGATCCGTAGTACGGAGTGCTATGCATAGTACCATAACCTCACTCATTGCACAAACATTTTTAAGGTATCTTGTAAGTACCTGGAATATTAAACCAACGGTGCCACTCCACTTAGGCCTGAAAGGTCGGCTATATTCTATCCCAGCAGTGACTCTACCAATTGTCAGGCCTAGATGATCTGTTCGATCACTTCCATGTACCAGTGTACCTGGAGTTCTTGAATTCTGATACCAACAACATAAAAAAATAAATAAACACAATATGAGAACAATTTGCTAATCATTTGGTAGTGACAATTTTTAATAAAATATGTCTTGTGTGATTTGATGGATTTATTTTAAAAATATTTCTTAATCAATACTACATAATAGTAAGGAACATGTGAGAAGGATTTGTTTGTTCAGTCCCATGTACCAGTGTATCTGGTGTCTTTGAATTTTTGTACCAACAACATATAAATTAAACACAATATGGGAACAATTTGCTAATCATTTCGTAGGGACAATTTTTAAGAAAATCTGTTTTGTGTGATTTGATGGGTTTATTTTAAAAATATTTCATAATCAACACTACATAATAGTAAGGAAAATGTGAGAAGGATTTGTTTGTTCAGTCCCATGTACCAGTGTATCTGGTGTCTTTGAATTCTGGAACCAACAGCATAAAAAATAAACACAATTTAACAAGAATTTGCTAATCTTTTGGGAGTGACATTTTTTAAGAAAATCTGTTTTGTGTGATTTGATGGTTCATTTTAAAAACATTTCATAATCAATACTGTATAACAGTAAGGAAAATGTGAGATCATCCAGAAAAGGGTCCTCTAATATGGATAAAATTCAAAAGTCTAGTGCCTACATTCACATAAATTTAAGTTGCGTCCCCCCCACTTCCACAAAATTTACTGTCTCAAATCAGAACAGATGGTACCAAGAAAAAAAAAACACTGCAATATACCTTAAAATAGAAACTACAAAGGTAGAAGTAATTTGCTAACCTGAACCATCATAGTTCGAGAGGTTCTTTTGTTGTCACCATCAATCCAAGGGTCGGTGTAATTAATGCGAAAAATGGAGTCTATCTGGCCTCTTTCTAGAGAGAGATTTAACTTCTTGTTCCTCCCAAACACATTTCGATGTGAATATGCAAAGCTGCATTTAAGTCAAATAAGCGGATCAAGACTACGAGTTTATAAATTTGGCCGAATGAAATAAACACTTTTAGGGGCAAAAAGGGAAATGCAAATTACCTGCCAATGAGTCCTGAAAGTGGCCCATTTGTAATCCTGCATAACAAATAGTATGCAACTGGAGCTTATAAAAATGACAATTTTACTGGAATATAATAATATAATAGAGGAGCGGGTTTTAAGTTCCCAATTGGGTAAATTACACAGTAACAACCCAAAAGTTACAATGATAAGAATTTTTACCAATCCTACAAATATAGAATAGAGCCAGGGAATAAAGTATCCCATTACACCTACAAAATATGATAATATCCTTGTTTAAACCATTTTTCTATTCCACTTGTTCAACAGAGAACAGCGAAAACATTTTTGGAAAAATGTTACAATTTGCATAGTGTATCTGAGGTATATATTATGATTTGCATGGTTTAGAATAAATAGATGATAACAAGAGTGCATTGGCACGTCTGACGTACCCACTAGAGATGCCACCACCAGCTGAGAAACCACCTGCAGGCCTTTCTACAAGGTTCATTACAAGATCTACTTTGCTAGAATCTAAACAATAAAACATGCGTAAGTTTTTAGAGCATCCGTACATAAAGAAACAAAAGTTTTCACCACAGGAATTAGAAAATCATATATATAAAAAGAAAAAGAGTAAGGCTACGGTACTATAAATAGTGTGGATTAATCCGTACTACGGTTAATATTTTTGTTTTCAAAGTCCAAGTAGTCAATTTGAACCGTTCAACATGATTTCCATATGTAAATGTACTTGCAAACTAAATTTTATATTTTTTAGAATTTTTTTACTATTTTTCTAGGTAGGTAGAAAATCACTCCTTTTGAATGGTCTAGAATCTTTAGATCAAGTAATACTCCACCTATCCAAAAAAATGTAAAATTTGATCTACAAGTACATTTTCATATGGAGATCATGTTGAACGGTTATGATCAATTGTTTAGTCTTTGAAAATGGAAATATTGATCCATAGTACGGACCAATATGCGCTATTCATAGTACCGTAGCCTCATTTACAGAAAAATAATGAAAGTCTTTCTGACCTCCACTTTGTTGGGGAATTATGGAGGCATCTTCCATAATTCCCATTGTCAGTATTGTCTCAGCGTCTCTCTGAACTTGTTCCCGGTTAAACACCTATTAATTTAACACAGATAAGAAAATAAGCTAGTTTCAGTTTAGATAAACCAATATTTTGTATATGAAAAACAAAAAATAAAATAAAGAGAGGATACCATTTAGTACAAACCTGGCCTTTCTTTGTAGTTAATTGTTGGAGTATGGTCTCTGGTTTTGTCTTACCAACAGTAGGTTCACCCCTGAAAAGAACATAATAATGTCAAGTGCAAAATAATACAGAAAGTATAACCTTCTATAAAATATATATGTGGGATATAAAAAATAAAAATAAAAACTTACGTTTTTCTATCAAGAAAACGAAGAATAATATTGTTAACCTCACACTCGGATACTTGCATCCTAAGCATGCCCCCTGACAGAATTTCAATACCTGTGAACTAAAAATAATAAAAATTGAAGGTGAATTAATTCCAGTATAGCAAAACACATAAAATTTATGAAAATTGAAACTGGGCACTTACAGCACCAAGTAGACCACGATCATAATACCAATCATTGATGGATTTTATGACTCGTTCAAGATGCCTTATGTTTACTATCTTCCCTGCATGACTTGACACAAGAAACTTTTAAATAAGGAGCCCCATTTCAGATATTCAGAGGTTTTTTGTAACTAATTTAACACAAATTTACCATATTGGTCATGGAAAGCATCTTGTAAGAACTTGGTTGGAAGATGATTTGCACCTTCACAGATCAACCCTCTAAATTCCTGGTTTGGCTCTACCTGTAAAAGCAATTAAATATTTTCAATCAACTCAATCAAGTCTACAATAAAACAATAACAAAAAGCAAAGTCAATTCACTACCAAAACTAGTGTGTTAAGAAACAAGGAATCTGATGCATGCAGATTATGGCCAGTAATAATAATAACTGTATATTAGAATGAGATGTCCCATTTGACCTTTATATTCTAGAGCATGCCATATAAAGTAGTGACCCCAGCAAAATTTAGTAAATTCATCAGAAAATACTAATTGACTAAACAGGGAATTGATGCAGTTGAGATATGCCAGTACTGTTAAATTTAATATTACAAAGTTAATAAATTGAAATAGAAATTACAGGACCTTCTGAATTTATATGAGAGCAAGTATCCAGATGAAACTGAATTCTTTTTATTTCTTAATAGAAGGCTATATCATATGAACATTAGTTTAATCGACATTTTGATTCCCTTCTATTTCTAGGTCAAACCAAAAATAAAAATATTTTATTTCCGCCACCCTCATAGATGGAAATGAATAATTCTAACCATTTTTACAAAATAAAGCAAGTTTCTCAGCTGAACCTTGAGCTCGGCAACAGAAGTCCGATCTCCAGATCAGGCATCAAAATCTATCATACACCGATTGCATCCAATTCCTAAAAATAAACTTTTGATTAAAAAAAAAAGATGTACCTGAAAGACGAGACGGATGCCATCACGGGTGTCAAAGGCAACGGGTACACAGGAGCGGAAGAGTCCGGTCTCTACAATGCGGGTCACATCCTCATCTACATCACGTGATGTCAGCGCTGTGTTCGCTCGGGATGCTCTCAATGCCTTCTTTGCCTCCTCTTCCAGGTCACTCCTCTCCAATGGCTCCCCGTCCTGTCAAACAATTTTCAACCAGGCATTACAAACTTTCTATTTTCTAGCCAGTAGAAGGTGTTACTGGTAATAAGGCCAACTACCCAGCATATAGCTCCAAGCAAGCAATTCTGTTTCAAATTTTTAACTTTTACCAGAATCCTAATAAAGTATATAGGCATAAATAATTCCCCAAATTTTCTTTGGAACTCCTAAGTAACTGTTTTGCATATAACCAGCATTGGGCTATTTTCAAGCCAGTAAGTGGTGTTACTAGGGGTAAACATTTTGATATAGCAGTTTTTGATTCATGCAGCACATGAGTCATATGCAGAGCTGCTTTGACTCTATTGTCCATGTGTTGCATGAATTAAAAACTGATCTGTCAAAAAATTTACCCTGTTACTAGTAATTAGGCTAATTACCCAGCATATAGCTCGCAGCAAGCAATTCTGCTCCAATTTCTAATTTTTACCCGAATTCTGGTAAATCATTATATAGGCATAAATTTTGAAATTCTAACTTGTAGATGTACTGAAACAAAAGTTTAAATCATAAGAGCTCACCTTAGTTCGTACCAAAACCTCGCTAATCAGAATTCTCTCTTCTTTAAGTGTCATACTTTTGGGGTCCTGGTTCTGATCGGATATCGCTAACGCGAGCTTAGGTCGAAGCTTTTGGTTTAGGGTCCTCACATAGCATGCAAGGGCAGACTGGACCGAGTCCACGAAGCAATCCAGGCGGAGGCGTGCGAATGGGAGAGCGGATAGGATAGGAGGCACTGGAGACGGAGCGAGCGAAGGGACTTTGATGGAAGAAGAGATGAAACGCACTTCTTTGTTCTTCGTACGAGCCATGGAGAGAGGAGTAATGTTAGTGTTAGGGTTTTGAATTTGGAGAGGGTTTAAGGTTTACGCCATTGGAGGTGGAGGTTGGAGAAAGAGGAAAGGCAATGTACCCTATGAATTCATTTCACCTGAGGAGGTAACAGAAACTTTTCGTTTATATATGGATCGTTCGATCTTCTTTCCACGAATATTAAAGATAGCTGGATCGGTCCGGATTCTGTTTGGACGGTCCTGATCTAACCTTAGATATTATGTTACTACAGAGAATATGGACTCGGTAGCGTCTAAAGGGGAAATGATGATTCTCGTTCGAAAGTCGGGGAAATGGAGGGGACTGGTTCGGAGGAGTAAATATTTTAACAGTGTAGTATTTACTTCATGCAGCGCACAGACTATGAATCAAAACAGGACCGCATTTGGTTCGTGCGCTGCACGAAGCTAATTCTACTCTGTTAAAATCCTTTCCATTCCGAGTCCAAGCTCTGTAGTTTGAAAAACAACTGGAATCTCCTTTTCAAATGCAGAATTCGGCAGAATATCACATACATCCATCAAAATTTCAAAATTCTGTATGGTTTATAATATCAATTATATTTTTTAAATTATAAAAAAAAATTATTTGTTTATCATGACCATTAATTATGGACTGATTTATATTTTTTTTCTTTCTATTTTGTTAACAAGTAAAAAATGTACTTATTTGAAATACAAAGCTGATTGGGCTCTTTTAATGTGTCAGAACGTTTTATAGATGATCATTTTACAAAATATTAGGATAATGTGTTTTAAAAAGATCACATGTGTCACCGCACAGTACGGGTTGTTATAGTATATACATCAGTTACATGTCTCGTGTTGTGACTATTTAAATGATGTGACTGTTATTCCGATTTGCAACGCTACTAAATTTACTACTTTACATATAATAATATACATTATTTAAATCGTGAAAAAATTTAGAATAGTCATTTAATAATCATATATAAAATCATCAGTACCTCCAATTATATCACGGCACGGTGCGGTTTTGTTATAATATATGCCTCAGTTACGTGTCTCATATTGCGACCATTGTATGATGTGACTGTTATTTGGAAATTTGAAAAGACATACGAACTAGTCTGATTACGACACATCACGAGATCATGTGAGTCACATATAATATGAATTGTTAGATCTTGATTAAATGTTAAATTTTGCATAAACTAATTAAAATTACAAAAAAAATAGTTAAACGTTATAAATAGGACCGTTCAATTTTATAATAAATCAATTCAAAAATTAATAAATTCACATATAAACATCTAGTAGATTGGATTCAATTCAATTAATTTGAAGTTAAGTTAATCAACGCTAATAAATTTCCAACTTTTACATATAATAATACACATTATTTATTTCGTGAAAATATTTAGAATATTAGTCATTTAAAAATTTAGAATAGTCATTTAAAAATCATATATAAATTCATCAATAACTCCAATTCTTGACATTGATTATTCTTATAACTATCAGTTATTTGAATTATTGTAATTTACTGGCATTTAATTATTCTAATAAGATTTTATATGATTTAATAAAACCAACAACGCATGTTTAATGTTCTCCATGAAAAATTGGTGAAATTTTTAATAAAATATAACTTTCAAGCATTGTTGGTCTGATTTTTATTCTCCAATACTGTTTGGATATATATTTTTTTAATAAATTCGCACCCATTGTTAATTCTACATACTTCCACTCCATGACATCAATAACTTTTTGTTTATATTTTTTCTCACTCCTTTCTGTTTTTTCAGAGTCATGTAAATCAACAACTGATGGAGTTATCACAAAAAGTATCACATCTTGATAAGCATTTGGAAGTAGTAGATAGAAAAATTAAAAAACTGGAACAGAAATTAAAATTTTCAAAGTTGAGAATGAACAAGGCACATGCTGTGATTTTGAACTCGGAAAATAAGATGGTATAGTTTTTCTTTGTTCACTTAATAAATTTATATTTGTTTCTTTTTAGCAAGTAATATTGTTGTATCCACAATTTTTGTCTAGGAAAGTGTGTATTACAGTACTCTATGTACGGAGCCGAATCTCCTGCCACCCTGTGGATAGGAAATTCTTGTCTCTAAAATCACTAACACGTGTTCCGGGTGAATTTTGAGGCAAAATTATATCCAATATTTAAATGTTAAAACCCATTCTGGACCCAAGTGTCAGTAATTTTAGGGACATGATTTACTACCCATAGGGGGCGCGCAGGTGATCCGGTTCCTCTATGTTCATCTATATCTGTTGTGGGTTTATAATTTTATATATTAATGCAAGTCCACAAAAAAGAAACCCAAAAAGTAGTTTTTTCAAGTCAGTTGCAAGGTATACTGTTATCCATACAATTCTTGATATTAATCCTTGAGAATAATTCAACATCTCATAAACTGGTCACTATTTAATTATGTGTATTGTTTGTTGTGTTAATTTTAAGAGGGCTGGCTATCACCAAAACTGTGAGTTGCTTGAATATGCTGATGCACTTGTAGAACAAAATGACTTATCAGGTTTAGCAGAGCTTTCAAATTATGAGGTTAGATTCCTTGGATGCATGCAGTATAAATCTATGGACATAATTTCTTAATTAATCATCAATGCCTTTAATTTTCACTAATTTTCATTTTCTTTTGTCCTTAATTTGTATGAATGTAGATGGAGATGTTCTTTCTGCAATGGACAAACAACAAATATTTCAAAGAGGACTAGCTATAAGAGCACCATAATCCTATCACTTGAAATATGAACCAAGTGCAGGTCATTCTGGAAATATGAATGATGTATTTGGCGTGTTTTAAATTAAGTTTAGTTTTAGATGGTTCAAATTTTTAAGTTATTTGGAGTTCCCTATAATAATTTATTGCAGTTTTAGTAAACAAGGATCAGAATTAAGTGCAGTTGTTTAGAATCCAGTTTTTACATTTATTTTTTTATTGCAGATCCTTGAACAGCAATTTTTGGCACTTGGGTTCATGTACTCAACAGTTGTTTGTCAAGAATATATTTTAGATCTTCAAAAATAGCTCAGTCTATTTCTTGGTTGCTAGAAAATATAAAATAGAAATGCAAAGGACTGCTCCTAATTGGTGTGCTTCAACATCAACATCTATCTTTCTAAAATTAGTAGTGTGACACTATATGATACTACGCATAGCGCAGATTGATCTGTATTAATACTGATTAATATTTTATTTTCAAAAGTCAAATAGTCTGAACTATTAAATAAGGTTTCCACATAAAAATGTAATTGCAGACTAAATTTTATATTTTCTAATTTTTTTTTTTACTATTTATTTAGATATGTTGAAAATCACTACCTTTAAATGAATTTATATAAATGATTAGTAACCTATCTAAAAAAATTGTAAAAAATAAAAATTTGAACTATAAGTACATTTTCATGTGGAGATCATGCTCCAACACTCTTTTTCCTATGAACAAATATTGATATGGATATGCAATCTTATAAAGTTATTTATAAAAATAGTATAACGGATTTTTAATCACCTCAATCCGAGTTCGGATGAAGGAGTAATGGCCAAAATGCCGATACGGTGCAATGCAAGTCGATAAGTGTGGACAGATGTACTGGTGCTATTTTTTTAGCAGTTTCCTTTATTATATCTTGTATATTTTGATCATATCTATGTTGAGAATGTTTTTTTTGAAAGACCTATGTTTAGAATGTGTTGTATTAATTTTAGAGGGTCTCTAGCTATTTTGGGGAAGTTAATTATGGAAGGATATAGTTGACACATTCTATATATATATTTTAGAAAAGTAGTGGGCTTTAAAAGGGAATTTGATTAGAGCATTGAGTGCATAAAAATTATTGCTATTCGTGAGAGATCGATAGGCAGTTATAATCTCCTTTCTCCTTTCTTGTACTTTTAAACAATTGCTTGGTGATTTGGTGGTTTTGGGTTACCACCTAAAAAAGATTGTGCGTCTCTTGTGTGTTTGTTGTTGTTTTCTTATCTTTGTCTCTTGTTCGCTGCCCAACAATTGGTATCAGAGTTTCCATTACTGCATTGGGTCCTAATACAAGGCGTTCTAGGAGATCGGCAAGCATCAACCACCAATTTGTAAGAGATCAGATCTCAATTAAGCAAGTTGCAAAGGTACATTTATTTGAAAATAATTTTTTTTTGTTTAAATTCTGTCTCACATGATATTCCTTTGTATTTTTCTCGTCAAAATATTTGAAATTTCGCTGCTCTATCTACCATAAAACCCCAACATGTAATACAAACAAGTTTATTTTAAGCAATAGTATCCTATTATTTGTAATTATATATAGTAAATAATAAGGATTTTAAAATTTTTAAACTTATAATTTTTTTAAACTAGATTGATTTATTACGGAACTTGGTAACTAATTTCACCTTCTTCTATTTTTTTTGGTTGATTATTAGCTAAAAACTTTCATTATTTTTTTATCAGGTTTTACCGTGACTTTTTAACTTTTGCTGGTTCCAAAACCTTAACTGATTTCTGGTTCCAAAACAATAAGAAAAAAAACCATACCTCTAAAGAACTTTTTAGTATCAATATATCTGTTGGCAGCATTTTGTCACCAACGATAAAAAAAAGAAGAATAATCCATTGAATTAGTTATGTATATCTCTCTTCGATTTTTTTAGGTAGGTCTCTCCCCTCTCGCTTATATGTGCCATTTAGTTTCTGACCAAATAACTTATTTTGTACTTTAAGTCGACTTTTTAATTGGAACAAAATTATATTATAGATACTCTTCTTTTTTTTTTTCTTCTTTTTTCTTATTTGGGAATTGTAATAGACAAAGGTGGGAAGCTGGATCCCTGTTGTACTATTAACAATTGGGATATGTAGTTTCTTTTTATAATTCTGATGTGTTCATCTTAATTGTTGGAATTTGATAAACGATTAACCCTCTGCAACTCATTAAAGTTCGTTGTTTTATGTACTCTAAAACAGGATTAATTGTGGAGGAAGGTGAAAGATGATGAATATCAAGGCACATGTTAGTGAGGAGAATGATGACATTGATAGGATCACTAGCTTGCCAGATGATGTTCTCACGCATATCTTATCTTTTCTTAGTACAAGAAATGCCGTGCAGACATGCATCTTGTCAAAAGGATGGATAAACACATGGACTTTTGTGCCAGATCTGAAATTTGACATTAAAGAGTTTGGATTGCCAGAGAATATTAAAGGTCATGAAATGTGTGTACAAGAACTTGTGACCAAATTCGAACTACTCGTGAGAAATGTGTTGGAGAAACGAGAGGCAATCCGTGTTAATAGATTTCAACTTTGTTTGGATTCTGGGGTTTTCTGGCCTTGCAAATCTCTTGCTGATTATATTGGTAATGTGATGAAGTTGGAGCCTCGAGAGTGCTCAATGAAACTATGTTCAAGAGAAAAGTTGAATTTAGACACCGATCTCATTTTCACTTGTGCATCACTAATATATGTCGAGCTATGTCTCTCTACAATAGGACGGTTTTTTGTAGCTATGGAACTCAACTCAGTAAACCTTCCTTGCCTTAAAACCCTTAAACTTGATGGCATTACAATGAGCGATGACTCTTTCAAGATGCTTTTGTTGGGGTGTCATGTGCTTGAAGAATTAGTGTTAGAACATTTTAATATCGGCATTATGGAAATATGTTCCAACACTTTGAAGAAATTGGTTCTTGGGCGTAATAATTATATCGTAAAGAGATTGCAAATTTCCACACCTAATCTCCAATATCTGGATATTAGTAAACTGTATGATATGAGGGGAAATCCGTTGCTAAATATTTCATCGCTAGTTGATGCTTCCATTTATAATATTATTGATTGGCATGGAAGGAATGTTACTATGGGAGTCAATCTCATTCACTGCCTTTCAAATGTCGTAAGCTTACAGATTAATTTGCAATTCTCCAAGCGAAAGGTATTTTTTCTTTGCATTTTTTCTATTTTTGCATGTACAATTTGTTCTTATTTTCTGTACTTCAGAATTAAACAAAACCCAACTCTTGTTTTATGCACTCCAATATGTCTATCGAATTTTGTCTGCCATAAATATACAATGATTAATGTTTTCAATTGTGATTCGGATACAATTGAGAATCTTAAGTGTATATGATATTTGTTTGTAGTTATTGGATCGAGTAAACATATCCTATGGCTATATAAGCATCCAAAATTCTCCTTTATATTTAAATTTTGTTCCTTTTTGTTTTTCTCTCTAACAAAGTTTTAATTTTTATTTTTATTTAAATAGATACAGAAGAAGGATCGTTCTAGTTTACCAGTCTTCAAGAACTTAAAGTACTTGAAATTTGTGAGTTGTCGTTTCATCGCCTTTGATCTTCCACTATATTTTCTCCATCACACACCTAAACTGGAGGAGCTAACCTTAGCCAACATCTATGTAATCTCTCTCTCTCTCTCTCTTATTAAATACTATATTTGGATACCTCAATTAAGGGATCAAACAAAATCAGTCAATTAATGAGATGTTAGAATAATTTAAATTTATGAAAATTAAAGAAATGACAAGCTTTGAGTATTTATGGTCAATAAATAATACTATAAATAAACACTATAACAAAGACCGTGTAATACGAGGTGCTATTCATAGTAGCATCCTCAATTAACCCCTTTGAGAAAGATATATGATCAATGAAACATATATAACTTGTTTTCTCACTGCAGAAGATACGTGTCACGGACTTTTTCGACGAGGAGACAACTCTGGAGGGAATGGGATTTGTTCGGCGGGACTACCTTAAGACTGTTAGAATTGTAGGGTTTAAAAATAATAATGAATTTGTGGATCGGCTAATCAACAAATTTCTTGCTCATGTTAAGATCATTGATGATTTTGTTATTAATGATCTAGTAGATGATTATTCATGGTAACTTGGGGGAGATTTCATATATGATTCTGTCGTATTAATATCATCTAATATGTAATATGTTGTGGGTGTATGACTCAGTTGTATTAATATATATCATTTAATATAACATCGATCCTTGTCTGAAGTTCACTCATAATTAATTGTAATGTTTTGTTCTTATTAATAACGTTGTTTGAAGTATGCACTATATATAGAAATTTCTGTTATATATGTTTTGTTATTGCAAAGTTTTTTCTGTTACTTTTATTTTCTCAATGTAATATAAATTAAAAACTCGTTTTGAGACTGTATTTATAATTTTTTTTACAAGAAAATACTTGCTAGTAAATAATGAAAACTATATATTACCGTTAAAAGGACACCAACATTAATTTGTATGTATATGTAGTGAAAATAATATAAATTTTATTGATTTTACTTTCGTACTAAATGAATATTATTATTAGATATTTAAAAATGGACATAATACACTGCATGAAATTTATTATTAGAAAAAAGAAAGTGGATTTCTTTAGTTTCATTATTTGCTAATACTAGCCAATGATGAATTAGCCATATGGCCTTACACGGTAGTTAAATATTTAATCTTATTAGTACAAATAGCCATATTAATTGGGTTGTGTATAAAAGGACTAGTTAAAGGAAGAAGAGTTATTATAATATTAATAGTACTAACTACTAATACACCCAATTTACGGTAATTATTAAAATTCAAATTTATTCAAAATCTTAGTCTAAAAACTTAAGGACCCCTAAAAAATAGATTTCAAGTAAAACCTGCTCCTATTTTTACGACCTGTAAGGGGTTGATTAGAGCATTGAGTGCAGAAAAATTAGTGCAATTCATGAGAGATTGATAGGAAGTTACAATCTCTTTTCTCCCTGTTAAGGGTTTCCACCTTAAAAAGATTGTGCGTCTCTTGTGTGTTTGTTGTTATTTCCTTATTAATTTGTGTCTCTTGTTTGCTGTCCAACAGCTGGTATCAGAGTTTTTGTTGCTGTATTGGGTCCTAACACAAGGTGTTCTAGGAGATCAGCAAGCATCAAGCACCAATTTGCAAGAGATATCAGATCTCAAGCAAGTTGCAAAGGTAAATTTATTTGAAAAAATATATTTTTTTGTTTGAATTCTGTCGCACATGATATTTCTTTGATAGTTTTCTTTTCAAAACTTTGGAAATTCTGCTGCCCTATCTACTATAAAAACCCTTAAACAAGTTTATTTTAAGCAATAGAGAGGCTTATTATAGATAGTATCAATTGTAATTTAAAGAACTTGTTTTTGAGACTGAAGTTATCATTTTATTTTTACAAGAAAAGACTAGCTAGTAAATAATGAAAACTATTAATTACCGTTAAAAGGACCAACAAGCAATCAATGTCAGACTTCGAAAGACTTTTACATAGCCCAAAATAATCTAGACACAAGTCGACATACTGATGGCAGGGTCATAGCCTCTTCCCTCTTATAAGAGTTGAGGATATAATAAAATATTACAAAGTTTGTATATATATATATATATATATATATGTATATATATATATATATATATATATATATGTATATATATATATATATATATATATATATATGTATATATATATATATATATAGCATGCTATAGCGATGTAATAGCGGCGCTATAACATATTCAGACCTTAAATGCTAAGCTATGAGATAAAAGTGCGTTATTTCAACTATGACCGTTATAGCAGTAATATATAGTAGTCCGCTATTTGTGTTACATGGTATGTGCTATAACGCATGTTATGCTACATAGGCTTTTATATAAAGGTCTAATTGAAAATTAATTTTAAAGATCAATTTTTTTAAGGTACAGATTGATTTTTCTTTTAAATAGAAAAAAATAGATGGTTTATTCCATGATTCTAAGGTTTTTTTTTAATAGAAAGAAAATATAAAATTAATGACATGATGCTTAGATTATCTTGAATGAAAAAAGATATATAGTTTATGATATTATTAAGGATATTTTGAATAGCAATTTGGACTTGTATTGGTTCAATATGAATATTCTTTTTTTTGAAAGAAGTGGCTTAGCCACCTATTTTCATAAAACAGAAAATCATGCAATATCCAATTAGTACCAATCGGACGAGATCGATACATCAACAAAACAAAACAACACATATAAACCTACTACAACTTAGTATAACAAAAATAAGTAATCAACAAAGTAGCAAGCTATAACAACACCACAAACACCATAGACATGCCAATAGACAAAAAAGACCCTGTACGCCTGTAAATTGGCAGAGGATATGGAGGAGCTAGAATCGGACACGTCATCCATCAAAGTTATCCCTAGTCCATGCATATGGGTTGAATCCTATATAACCTCCATGGAAACCGTAGTAGAACCTATTAGGTCCTTCAAATCAGAAGGTAAGGTTAGATTAAGTTGAGATGTAAGATTATATTTTTGATTTGTAGCCCAAAAGTTAGCTACTTATTCTAATTTCTTAATTATTTTGTGTTACTTATTGCTTTATCAGACTTTTAATAATGTTGTTAATTAGTAAAAATATAAAAAATATTTTTTTAAATTAAAAAATCCTATGTATGATAGTTTTCGTTATAACTACGCTATTTGCGATAGCTTTTCTTTGTCTTTCCTCTATGACGTGATAATCACTATTTAAAACTTTGATATATATGAGGACAAAATAATATAAATCTATTGATTTTACTTTCGTACTTAGTGAATTTTATTATTAGATATTTAAAAATGTACACAATAAAAACACACAAAATTTAAAGTATATAATTAATACACTGCATGAAATTTATTAATAGGAAAAAGGTGAACTACAAGAATAGAACAATATCTGCAATGGTAAAAAAAAAAATACCATTATTAATGATACACCGACATAAACATACTATTTCTGAGCATATCAGTATTACCGACAAGAGTATCTGTGAGGATATCGTCGTAAAAAAGTATTTTTACTCTCACATATACTTTCCTATTCTTATAGTGGTGGATTTATTTAGTTCCATTTTTTTGCTAATACTAACCAGTGATGAAATATCCCTATGGCCTAGTTAAAGGAAGAAGATGTACTTAGTAGTACAAATAGCTAATTCGGGTTGTATAAAAAGGATATGTTTTGGCTTGATTGAGAATAGGCTTATTTTGAGGTTAAGTTATTCGGAATATCTTATTTGGTATTTGATTGGGTTAGAATAGTTAGAATGGTGAATTCAATTTTTCTATCTTATTAAACAATAGCTATTTTTGATTGGACTATTCTAGCTATTTTTGTTTTAGAACTCAACATATCCAAAAGGACTTGTTAAAGGAAGGATAGTATTAATCTTAGTAGTTCTAAATACTAATCCACCCCATTTACGGTAATTATTCAATTTCAATTAATTCAAAATCTTAGTCTAAAAAAGGACCCCTAAAAGATAGACTTGCTATAAGTATAACCTGCTCCTATTTTTACGACCGCTTGTCGGTCCTGATTCGTTTCTATATTTACTCGCTTAACTTACTTCCTTATTTTAACCTAACCCAGCTTATATAAGAATCAACCCCGCAAAATCTTTTCAAAATTCCCTCGCTCTCTCAAGACCTCTCTCACTTAAGATTGGTGATCGGCTCACCGTTCCTTCGCCTCATCCGCCACTCTACGTCACGATCTCCTATAATAGGTGCTCGAACTGTACTTTTTTTTTTTCATTTTCCTTATTCATTTTGTCTAGGGGTGGCAAAAAAACTCGTAGCTCGTGGCTCAATCGTGACTCGCATTTGACTCACTAGCTAATAGCTCGCTCGTTATTGAACCGAGCTGTTAACGAGCCAACTCGCCACTAGTTCGGTCCATAATTAACGAGTTCAAGCTGGGGTCTAGCTTGCTCGCGAGCTAGGCTAGGCATCAATTTGTGAATTTTTATGAATTTGTGTGTATTTTATACTATCTAGCTCAGTCTAGCTCGATCTAGCTCAGTTCAGCTCGATCCAAAAAAATTGTATAATTATTTCCTTCTTAAAACAAGATCCAGCCAGACCCAGCTAGCTAGCTCATCAGCTCGCGAGTTAGCTCGGGCTAACTTGTCACGAGTTCAAGCTTAGGTTTTAGCTCAGATGCTCTAGGTCCAGCTTACTTGGCTATAGCTCAGTCCAGAATTAACAAGCCGAGCTAGGACCTAGCTCCGACCGAGCCAGCTCATTGCCACCCTTAATCTTGTCTTATGCTGAGTTAAATTGCATTTGGGGCATAATTTAGGAATACTAGTAGTCATTAACAGTTTATTTTCTTAATTAATTATACACAAACAGGAGGAACAGGAGTCATGAATCCAACTCAAAGCCCTACAAAAAAGAGAAGAGTTATGGATCCAACTCAAAGCTCTACAAAAAAGAGAAGAAAGATTGCAGTTGAAGATGTTGATGTTGATAGGATAAGTGAGTTGGGAAATGATATGCTAATACTGATTCTGTCTTTGCTTAGCACAAAGGAGGCTGTTCAAACGTCTTTGCTATCCAAAAGATTTCAGAATCTCTGGGCTGCTGTCCCTGTTCTCGAGTTTGATTTTCATGAATTCCGCGTAGAATATATTGAAGAAGATGAAGATGAAGAGGATATTTATGATATTCAAGAAAAAATCATAAATTTTATTAATGGTGTTGTTAAACACCGTGATCCAATAATAAATTTGGATTCATTCAAATTGAAATGGGATGAGGAAGGAAGCAACCCCAAACCTGCCACTACATGGCTTGATAATGTGGCAGCAAAGTTCAAACTCAAGTTTCTATCTGTTCATATTTTCACCGAGAAATATGATTTTAAAGTTCCCGATTCTATTTTCTCCTGTGAGTCATTGCAGGAGATGAAATTACACTTGGAAGGTGAAGATATATGGCCGACGTCTTTAAACCTTCCATGCCTGAAGAAATTAACCCTTGATTCCATAGAGATTGTAGATGAGGTAATGCAAAAGCTGTTAGAGTTGCCTTCTTTAGCAGAAATGGTGCTCTCTTGGTGCGATTTGAACATATGTAATATATCATCTGTCAAATTGAAGCGCCTGGTACTGGACTGCGAATTGAATCCCGAAACTCCTCGTGACATATCAATTTCAACCCCGAATCTGCTCTACTTGGAGGTACATTCTTCGTCAATGCGAAGAATAAAGTTCAACAATCTGGAGTCTCTTGTGAAAGCGTGCATGTTTGCTAATGAGGTCCCCCTGTTTCTGACAGGTCTTTCAAATGTAACCTGTCTTGAGCTAATGCTGTTGTCTCAATGGGGTGTCTTGGTAAGATCATATATTATTTGTAACTTAGTTTCAATATATGCTATTTTTTATAATAATTATTGGATTCTTGTATTGCTATTAATTACTTGCAAAGCAAAAGTATGGAAAATATATATTGACTGACTTGACTTGTATTTTTTTTTTTTGGGGGTTCTTAAATTAGCAAATGAAGGGAGTATGGAAGGAAGAAACAACTAAATTTCCAACTTTCAATAATTTAAAGAGCTTGAAAATTGAAGAATGGCGTATGACTAATAAGTTTGAATTGGTAGCTAGTTTCCTCTTGCATGCACGTAACCTTGAAAAGATGACTCTACTCCATGCACGCCACTGTCAGGTATGTATTGTGATTTATAAGCTGATGATTTTAACTAAGACCAACTTGAGTCTTAATTACACACAGTTCTGTTTTGATTTATTCCAAACTTTCATTTTAAAGAAAAATGCACCATTGGAAACTTTCCAAACCTACAACTTTTGGGAACCAATTAATTCTCTCTCTTACCAGAGATAACCTATTGGGATGCATCAGTACTAGTTTTCAAGCATTTTAAGTCCTTCCTAACTAACTATCTAACTCTTGATTAAATTTTCATTATAGTCACATTACAAGGTGGAGATAAGCCTTGGATTTGCTGGGGACAACTTTCTCATTATGGAGATCAAAGGCAACAACTTTAAATTTAAGGAGATCAAAGGCATGGAGAAAGATAAAATTAAGGCTGACATAAAAGAGCTATTGAAGCGTGTTTACAATACACTTCTAAAAATCAGACCTGAGATGTATATCATTTCCTCATAGTGTAGTAATTTGTTGAATAATTATACCTTTTTTCACATTATTCTGTTTTTTTGGTGTGATAATGAATATTGTATATTGTCTTCTTTTTAGTTGCTTCTTAAAATAATATCAATGTTTGATTCTGTTTCTTACATAAAAATAGGAATATATAGGGTCTTGTTTGCAATTTTCACATATCAATTTTGTCAGTCCTTTTATAGCACAATTTAGTCCAAATATTTATTATTATTATTATTATTATTATTATTATTAGTATTATTATTATTATTATTATCATCATCATCATCATAATCATCATCATCAACATTAAAATATGATTAAGAGCAAATTTTATATTTTTTGAAAACTTTTACTTTTCTTAAAATAGGTACCAAATTATTGTTTTATATGGTCCACAATTTCCTGAAAAACAATGATTCTATACTTATCTAGTAAATATTTCAAAAAATATATAAAATTTGATCTTTAAGCAAATTTTAATGTGGATATCATGTTGAGTGGTTACGATATTTTGTTTGTACTTTGAAATTGAAGATAAAGATGTTTGGGTACGATTGGAGCATGAAGTAATGGGGCATTTGAGTCCTCTTTTTAGATAGATAACAAGTCGGTATGTGTTCTTATTGCAAAACACAATGATTTTTTTTCTTAAATAATCTTAGTTAAATTGTGTAAATAAATAATCATTGATGTATCAGGTACTTATATTGAATCACAACGAATCAGAAGCGTGTTAGGCTGATAAATGAAACAAAAATAAATATACACAAATACACAATTCAATTGTAATTATGCGTGAACTTAAATAATAAGCAATTTGAATGATAATGGAGGATCCAAGAATATGAATTAATGCTCCATTGGTACTTTTTTAGAACACATTATTCTTCAATGATAAAGGGTGGGATCTAATAAAGTGATCCTCTCATTTCATTAACAAATGAGAAGTACCATAATTAAATGACAAGCATTTTGTTAATAAACTAGCAAGTAAATATTAATTAATACTTAAGGATCAAATCATTTAATATTCAAGAAAGAGCTATATGATCCACATACATAACCCCCCATTACATAAATTCTCTTTTCTCAACATTTTTTTATCAACTAATCCATAAATTAGAAAGAACTTAGTTCAAGTAGTAGGTGAGGAAGGAGAGGACGGAGGCACCGACAAGGGTCCCGATAGTTGGTGCAGAAACAGAGAAAGTTGCACCATTAGGTGCAGGAGCGGGTGCCTCGGATGCCATTACAGCAGTGGCGGATGCAGCGACGAAAAGCAAAGCACATGCAGCCTTCTTCATCTCCATTGCAACGGTCGAGTTTGTCTGTCGAAACCTGCCCGGTGTTAAAACTTAAGAACTGAAAAAGATGTTCTCTTTCTCTTGTTCTTGGCAGGCTTAAAGAGAGGAAGAGGAGGGACGGATTTTTATAGCTGAATAGATGAATAAAGATATTGATAGCGTAGTTTTGACTTCGGACAATGCACGGACAATAGAATTAAGATGAAAAATTGTATGACTTGTGCGTTGCATAAAGTCAAAACAACATTGTCAATATTTTTATTCTAGTTGGATGATCTATTAAAGGAAAATTTGTTTGATTAGGTTGTTAGTGAATTAGGGTTCAGAGAAAGAGGTCAGGTTAGTTTGCCATTTTTATTGGCCTTTTTTTAGGACTTATTTTTAATTTTCATGTATTTGAAATTTGTATTCGGAGGTTACATATGAATGAGTTTTTTTTTAAAATAAATAAAGGCCTATATTTTAAGTGTCATTTCATGTCAAAAGTTGAAACTTAAACGATCTGGATGTGTTTTTATTCTGAATTAAATTGTTTCAGTTTTCCATACTCATTAGATGAATATTTATGAGAAAATAGGTACATGTATATCAATGTAGGACATTAATATATTTTTCATATACAAAGGTACACAATAGCAAATATCAATAGGAATAAAGATATATATTAACAGAGCTGTTTTGATTTCATACATTTTATTTTATCTCTATATTGATTGTGGCTGTATAAAATTAAAAAAACTCTGTTAATATATAGTATGATACATCTGAAGCTATTGCATGTGTATAAAGAATGTGGAACTTAAGTAATTACTAATTACTTTACATTTTGTCGGTCAAATCTAAAATGCTTTCTGTTAACTAACTAAAATTAGGACTCATGGGCTGGATTATGATTATTATTAGAGCTAGTGAGGTTACTCTATAGTATAACACAAATTGATCTGTATTATGGATTAGTTTCTTTTTTCAAAATTCAAATAATTGATTCAAACCGCTCGATATAATATCTATATATGAGCGGATTCAATAATAAATGATAGAGGTTAATTGATCTCAATTATTTTCAATAATTATATATTTAGGTACCGAGTGGGACTATTCCAATTCCACATCCAAAGCTAACTAATGTACTAAAATCAATTTGTTTTTTAATAAAAAAGTATGTACATATAAAATTTACAAGTAGAAAAGTTTAGGGACCAATTTGGGTGTGTGGGTGATATTATTGGACCATCCGTGTATTTTATTCATTAATTTAACAAAACATACGACATTTTTTTCATACACACCATATAGCTTTTGCTTGCCAGTGAGTTCATGGAAAAATCTTCATTCCATATATAACAAGGCATCACTTTCATTATCTTTGATGTAATGCCTTGGTTTGTATATATGCAATATGCCATTAATTAAGAGGTAATTAGATAACTTTTTTACATGACTAAGCAAATTTCATTTCTAATCAATTAATTTTCTGCTCCTGTTGCACTTGACAAAAATCTTCATGCACATGATAAAAAATTGTTTACTGTAAGGGTGTGAGGTCCAAATGGAAAAAAAAAAAAAAAGAAGTATTGCGCTGTATTAGATAAACTCTCTGGTTCTCTAATATTCTGTACAAGTCACATTTAAAATAGCAACACTTTTCTTCTGATAATTGTGATAACAATTATAGAGAGAATGAAGAGCAATTTTATTATAGGCTTCAGTAGTACCATGTCTCAAATATACTTAATTCCTGTCTATTATAACATACACTAGATTGTTATTGTTCTACAGAACTGAAAGTATCATGCACAGACCTTGAAAGCAAGAGATATAAACCCAAAAATCAAAAATCAAAAGGCATCAAAGCAAACAATTAATTAAAATAAATAATATCATTTAATTACCCAAATAAAATCTCAACAATATATAATAAGCACAACATGAAAGAAAACATAAACAAGAAAATGAAATTGGAGGGGTAGTAAACTATCACTAGTCTAGTTTTGACTCTAGTGATTCCTTCAAAATTAAAGGATAACTTCTAACTAAACATTGAAATTGTTCTGTTTCCACAACCCCTCCAAGAGTTTTACGAGATGCTAAAAATTTCAAGCATGTTGTTTTCAGATGAAAACATCTGTGCCTCTCCGCTACAGATAACAAGGTAACCACATTGCTCATGTCAATACCACCACACAACATCTCCTCGCATATTATCTTTAATCTCTTCAAACCGTATCTATCAGCTGCAACCAATAGATGCTGAGCCATTAATTTAGCATCAAGTTTCTCTTCGCTCCCTTCTATCTCTTCAAATCCAGAAAATGAATCATTATATATGAAATGAAGCATTGCTTTAAAAACTGGAGCTACCATTTCTTCAATTTTAATTATTGTATCTGATTTCTCCTTCAACGGACCGAAAAATTGTGCTGAAAATACTGGTGATCTTGTGGCGAGAATGCATTTGTGAGCACAAACCGTTTGTCCATCCACATCAAATGTAACATCTGCTCCATTTCCATTCTTCAAAAGATGGCCCATTTGCTGCAGTATGGTACCAGGCGGAATGACAACTTGCACAGTTGATTCCACAGGATAAACTTTAAAAACAGTAACAACACTTTTAATTATAAAACAATCATCCTTGATATTTGACTCTAACTCTGCTCTTTTACAGAATGATTCCAAGCCCCAACCGGAATCGAAACATTCGAAATTTCTAATTTCTATTGTATTGCTTAAGGGTAAAGCACATTCACTTTGGTCTAGAATAGTAAAATTAACTTCTGCCTTTACACATTCAGGTTCACTTTTGAGGTGAAGATATATCGATATGTCATCGTTTTCTGCCTCATTGTGTCCATTTGGGTAGTAGCGGATACTCCAATCATACCCACCGATACTAAAGATGGTCGATTCAATAAAATTCCCTTTACCAATATCCTTATCTAAGGAGTATCCCATAATCTTAAACATATGTGATTCAGTTACCTTTTCCATTGCTCTTGTACAACATTTGGGTTTTGCTGTACCAACAGGATTCTGTGTAGAGAATGTCATGGTTATATATATATATATATATATATATATATGAGAAAAGCAGAGAGGAATGCAAGAAGATAACTGTGCTGCTTGATTCTTCCTTATAAAGATGGAAATGATGGACCGACTTAGCAATAAATATTCATTGGAAAAGATGAAGAATACGAGTGGTTTCTTCAGAGAATTCCGAGAGGCGTTAATTTATATCAACGAGGTAATCCTTTCATTTAATATTTTTGAATACTGAGAAGGCGCATGCATGTCCCTTTGAATTCTATATCTCAATCAATTATGACTGAAACATGTATTCTAATGAGGCTAAGGTACTATGCAAAACATTTTTCCTTTTTTTAGTTGATTGGTTATAATTTTTCATACCTGAGGAGTATGATTTTTTGATTGGTTACATTTCACCATATTCAATAGTTGTGTGAAATCAACATTAAAAAGGATAAACACGGTGCATGATGAATGCTAAGCAATCTCCAACAAGTGTTGAATGGCATGCACACAAACAAGTTATGCAATTTTAGTTGATCATGTCTCGAAATAGAGCTTTATCATGAGCTTATACAAAGGAAAGCAATGTATTACTCATAATTTAGCAAATTTGGACAGGTTATTATCATGTTTTAATTATAGAGGCTTTACTTTTTCCTTATTATTAACTAATTTTAGGGTTTAGGGTTTAGACAAATAATATATTACAAGTTAAAAGATCTCATTTCCTCTAATTATTAACTAATTTAAATCCCCGTTACACAAGAAGTTAAACAAAAAATTATCAAATTTAAAAAAAGTTGATTAACACAATATTTCAATCCCCGTTATAACGCACAAATACATATATATTAATATTTAATTAGTATTTATAATATATATTTGTTGATTTTCTCTAATATCTTATTATAAAATTAAAAACCGTATAAAAATAAATATAATTAATAAAGATATGTTATTATCAAGTTATATAAGAAACTTTTTGTTTTGCGATTTTTCTTCTCTCTCTACAAATTATATATACACTATTATCTATACAACTTAGAAAATATTTCAAACAAGTAACATATGCATGATAAATCATGCAAAACACATCTTCTCTAACAAAAGTTCTTGTAGAGTAAATTTCTAACAAGGATTTGAAAAAAGGTCTCTTCATGTTAAACTTATGTGCACCAATACAAGATAAAACCAAAAAAACCTTTTTGACTTGAACTTGGATCACTATGGATCACCATAAAAAAAATAAACAAGTTTTATAATAATAAAGGGTTTGACTTTAGAACAACAAGTATATATTTTTGGTTTAGACGGATCGGATCTAGAGAAGCACTTTCAAATGATGAAGGAAATCGGAGTCATTGATGAGGCTGACGGGTTGATCCTCTCCTTTGATTGAGTCTCGGCTTCTGATAGCTCATCTTATATATGTTTATCACTGTTTCAAGTGTGGTGATGCTTGAAAAATAATTCTGTGAAACTTTGTAATATCAGTTTAATTCCTAGCAAAATATTTAGCCGCTTTAATTATATCATGTTGGATCCAAGCTTGTTTGATGCATGCAAAACTTTGTATTTCTTTCTTATGCTAACTTTGATACGTAGTGTGTACTGCCCTCTTATTGTAAAATTGATTTTAATTTCGTAATAAAACTGATGAGTTCCACCCACTTTAGTAAAAAAAAATAATAATAAATAATTAACTAGGAGCAAATTAGGTCAACTGGAAAAGTACAGGTCAATCGTTTGGGCCATTTGATTTGGGCTGTTTAAAGCAACTGGGCCTTTTTTTTCTTTTGTTCTTTTTTTATTCAAGCTATCAGCTCATGTTATGATAAATTATAATATTTCGGGCCAATTTGTCAAAAAAAAAAAATGATGATATTTCTGGTGAAAAACTAAACTGTTACATATTTGTTTTGTGATATTTCAAGTAGTTTCACCTTGTAATCCCTATCAAGCTCTCTAAAAAAATTATTTCATGGTGATCCGGATCTCAATTTTTTGACCCTGATGATAAGGATCTACGATTTGAGAACATGCATGTTTACATTAATTAAAGTTCATGTCAACTTCTGTTTACATTAAATTATTTTCATGTACTTAAAGATATATATAAGAGCACTTCTGTATGACCTCTCACCTCTCCATTACTCCATTAAAATGGCAGCAAACTGGAATTCATGGAGCTTCCATGTCCGCAGGAGCGATGCAGTGCTAGTCGCTCCAGCTGAGCCAACCCGGTACAAGTTCAAAAATCTTTCGGACATAGACGACCAACAGGGATTCCACACCTACGTGCCTGTCATCCAGTTCTACCGTCACAGTCCATCCATGAAAGACCAAGACCCATGTAGTATTATCCGGCATTCCTTGGCAAAGGCATTGGTTCCTTACTACCCGATAGCTGGTCGGTTAAGGGACGTGCAAGATGGATCGAGGAGGTTAGTGGTCGAATGCATAGGAGAAGGTGCTTTCTTCGTGGAGGCTGATACTGATGTACGCATGGAGCAGTTCGGCAATTTGCTGTGCCCGCCATTCCCATTCCTCGAGAAGCTTCTCATTGGCATTCCCCGCTCCGCAGACATGATTAATTCGCCGTTGCTCCTTGTTCAGGTAATGTCTGAGTTCAGCATCTCATATGTTTGCTCCACATGCAACATACAGGTTTAATTATTGGGTCCATTATGAATGGATAGACTTAATTAGTTAACTAATTACTACGAGTAGAACTAGGGTGTACTAATCAAGTTTACTAAGTTTCTATGTGAACTCAATTCTAAAATCTATTGGATCGGTTTCAAATGACAAATTCAAACTGTTGAAATCCATCAACCTTTTACAAGTAATACAAGTGATGTGTCTTCGTGCGAACATTTTAAATATTCGAATTAATTTTGTTTAGAGTAAAGTGGTAAAACAATGTTCAAAAAATAAATGTATTAAAATTAATTTATAAACCTTCTAATTTTGATTGAAAGTTTATAATTTTTGTATGTACACGCATCACTCATGAAGTAGATAGATTACAACGGTTTTGATTTATAGTTTTAAGTCAATATGATAGATTTTAGAGTTGATCGTTAAAAAAGAGTTTTGATCATGTTTGGTTATAGAGTAAAGTTAATGAAGATCAAATTGCTTACTCCATCTTACTCATGTTTTACACTTTGTTTGGTATTTCAAGTCATGGAATAAATTAATTCATATGACGTAAGATGTTAGAAAATGAATACATATTTACACTAGTGGGTCCTACAATAAGTGTGAAGTAAGTTAATTTATCTAGAGAGGTGGGATAACTTATTCCGAATTGACCCATCTCTTACTCCATCTTACTTCTTCTATTTTACTCTTTGTTTGACATCTTAAGCGTGAGTAAGAGATTTACTCCACCTCTTACTCCACAACCAAATTGTTACTAAGTGGTAAGGACCTCTTACTCCACAACCAAATTGTTAGTCCACCTCTTACTCCACCTCTTACTCCACAACCAAAGAGTATATTTTATGTTTTATCACACGAGATTGCATGTATAAAAGGCTATGTATATATATGTGTGTTGCATGAATTGTAATCTATTAATATTTTCATATTGTGCTTACTTATATTTTTTTATTTTATTAATAGCAATTGATATTTGCGAGTGTCTTGCATCTACATTTTCTTGTTACTAACTAATACCAAATTATAATTTTAGTATGGACCAAAGCAAAAGTGTTACACCAACAAGGAGCAGATCGACGATGCCAGATATGTGGACAAGGTGATTTCAATTTCAATTTTGTAATGCTTAATATGGATTTATATAATTTTGTATAATTTAATGTACATGAATTTTGTATAATTTTATTTAGTTTTGGAATCCTAATTTTAAATAGCTTCCTCTGTTTTGGAATTCTGATTTTAAATGGCTAGCAAAACTAGAGACTAGCCAAAAAAAAAAAAATTGGAAAAAAAAAGACAATTATACACGGATATTTAACTAAAACTCGTGTAGAAATGTATTTAAACATAAAATAATAATATAAGAGAGCTACATGGATATTTAGCTAAAAGTCTATGTAGAAATAGTAATTGTACACAGACTTTAATTAGCTAAATGTCCGTATAGAAATAGTAACTGTACACGGATATTTAGCTTAAAATTCGTGTAGAAATAGTAATTGTACACGGATATTTACCTAAATATCCGTGTAGCTCGATAATATTGAGAGCGACGCTGGCAAGTGTTTGTACACGGTTGTTTATGTAATAATCCGTGTAGCTCTCTTATAATTGCACATGAGTAAATATCCGTGTATTTATTCAAGTATTTCTATACCCTCACACTTCACACGGAAGAAAATCCGTGTAGCTCCTCCATTTATGTCCATGTGCAATCTCTTATTCTGTAGTAGTGTTAAGTAGTGCTAAGGAAGCTTAATTCTGCATAGCTAAATTGGTACAAGCTAAGCTAGATTACCAAAACAAGCGGATAATATCCAATAACAAACCTTTAAATACTCATAAAATTATTTCTCTAAAATGAAATATATACATAGAATAAATATTATGCGTATAATTCATCTAAAATCCACTTACTGTGCATTTTGTGTACTTATTGATGTTTGTAATATTTTCCGTCCACATTTATGATTCAAATTTCATTCAAATTGAAGGATAAGACCAACATATGTCAATGACATATTCATAATTAAATATCTTATTATAAATAGTTAAATTTATTATGGTAAAATCCAACAAGTGACCTTCAAAAAAGTAAATCAAAACAAGTGTGTATTATACATAAAACAAATCTACCAATATTGTTTTACATAAACTGCCGTTTATTCCAAATAAGGCAGAATTTTTTTTCTTTTTTTCTTTTTTTTTATGCAAAGTTTATTGCCCTTAGGCCATTATTTCCAATCACAAGATTCAAATTAGAACTATAATTAACCGTGTCTAATATGAGGTGTGAACATTTTTAACAAGGAGCCGAAGTTCATCCTTTCTATGCACAGTAAATCCTGGCTTTTCACTCATGTTGAACTTCTCCGTTGTCATTCCACTCGGCAAATCCCAATCCAAGCGGTGTATGAGATTTGCCAATGCAAGCTCTGCTGTGACTGTAGCAAACAATATGCCCGGACAAATCCTGCGTCCCGCTCCAAACGGGATGAACTGAAAGTCGTTGCCCTTGTAGTCCACTTGCCTACCAATGAATCTTTCTGGCATGAACTCCTCTGGCATCTCCCAAGATTTTGCCTCCCTCGCAATGGCCCACGCATTGATAAGGACTTTAGTTCCTTTAGGAATTGTGAAACCATTTATTTCGCATTCTTCCATCGATTCCCTTGGAACAAGCAAAGGGCCAGGAGGATGTAGCCGTAGGGTTTCTTTAATTACTGCTTTTAGGTAACTCATTTTGTCCAAATCTTCAGATCTGACCATGTCACCAAGCTTTACTATTCCCCTCACCTCTTCTTGCACCTTCTTCATATGTTTAGGGTTTTTGATAAGCTCTGACATTGCCCAATCTATGGTGATGTATGTTGAATCAATTCCACCAGCTAATGCATCCTGAATAATTTGATTGTGATATGTAAGTTCAATGATTTGATATATATTTTCTCAAAAAGAAAAAAGAAAATAAAAATGCTTACCCCGAGTAGCCCCGTGATCTGATCCATGGTGATGTTAAAGTTGATGCTTGAATCATTCTTCAAAGAAAGTAAAATATCAACAAAATTATCGTGTCCATCATTATTCTCTTCACTTTTAATATGAGCTTGAATTACCTCTTGAATCAACAATTCCCACTTATTTCTATATCTACTAGCCCTCCCGCTTAATCCTATAAGCCTTTCTAACCATAACAAAGAAGGAAACAAATCACCAATACTAAATTTTCCAAGTATATGAAAACTCTCTTCTACAAGCTCTCGAACCATAACATACATCTGTTCTTCCATCATGATTTTTCCGGAAACAACCCTAAAAACTACATCATTCATGAATGAGAACAAAACCTTGCTCAAATTTATAGGATCACCACTCGAAATGGAGGCATGGTCACCGATCTTTGCAATTAAATTACCAACTTCCTCCTCTCTAATTGTTTTGTAGGAGGCAATCTTCTTGGTACTCATTAAATGGATTGTGAAGATCTTTTTCAATTGCCTCCAATTGTCACCATAACGCTCAAAGGCCAAGTCACCATAAAAGATGATGTCAGAGGCGACAGCAGAAGGTCGAGTAGCAAAGGTGAGGTCGTGGGTCCGTAGGATTGCACATGCCATATCAGATGATGAAACAATAAGCCATGGAAGTTCACCGAAATGAAGTAGCATGAGGGGCCCATATTTCAGAGACAGTGAATAGAGAGATTGATGGTAAAGAGAACTTAGTTGGTGGATATTTCCTATGAATGGAAGCTTTGGAGGCGAAGGTATCAACTTTTCGGGGCCTTTTGAGAAGTTTCTTCTTTTTATGCTGAAACAAAGTATGAAGATAGATAATAGAGAGATACAGAGCAGTGACAGATTATGTGATAAAGTAAAGATCACTTCTTGAAGAGGCAACATTTTTGTGTTACTCAAGTATTTTCGTTCCCCAATGTGTTATATTATTATATATAAGGGTGTTTATAATTGATCACATCATCTTATAGACTTATAGCACAAATCAAGAGGATGACATTGCTTATCAAATTTGAATCTTATCGTCCCAATTTTGTGGCGCAGTTTTGCTTACTCTATTAAATAATATTTGTCAAGAATCTTCATTAAACACGAGTTGGCACTTTGTGGAAGACGACAGATGCCGAAATGCGATGACTTTTGAGGGTGAGAATATGAACGCTGTCGTATTGGCAGAAATGATAGTGCACGAGGAAAAGCTGTGGAGCCGATTTTCATGACTTTGTGGTACTGGTAAGGAGGTCATTTTCATTTTAAATTCAACCGTTGAAAGAAAATTTGCTTTCTTCCATGACTAACAGAGAGAAAAAAGAAAGGAGATCATTTTCATTTCTTTTGCTTAACGGAGAATATGATCTAAACAGAGAAGGTTAACATTGGTTAGGATTAATTTAATCAGTTATGATCATGCTCAGCCTTGGTGCTGGGAAATTAGGACGACCGCTCTGGGCCTCAAGATCCAAAGGGAGCCCTAAAAAATAAATATTTGTATATATAAAAAAAAATTAGTTTGCATATACTAAAAATAAATAAAATATTAGAGTCTAAATTTTGTATATATAAAGGACTCTTTTTTTTTATAAATTGATATAATCTATTGGCATATCAATAAAAAATCAGACCGGCTAATTGTTTCCATAAGTATTTCAACATTGTTTGCTTATAAGTCATTTTTTCTTTTTAAAAGTCTAAATAGTCGATTCAAACCATTCAACATGATATCCATATTAAAACGTGCTTGAAGACCAAATTTTACATTTTTTATTTTTTACTATATTTTCAGGTAGGTAGAAAATCATTATTTTTTATGGTTCAAAATCTTCTGAATCAATGGATTTTCTATCTATTTTGAAAAATAATAAAAAAATTCCAAAAAAAATGTAGAATTAGGTCTCCAAGTATGTTTTAATATGGTTTTCATATTGAACGGTTGCGATCGATTATTTAGACTTTGAAAATGCAAAAATGACTTAATAAGCATATAGTATTAAAATACTTATGAAAATGTATTAACCGGTCTCCAAGTATGTTTTAATTTTCTCTCACTTCGCGCCTCAAAATCTTCAGAATCGGCCCTGATTATAATAAGGTATGATCTAGCAACTTAGAAATGCTTTGGAGTGAACTCCTGTCCAAATGCTCTCCGACAGGAACCCAACCTATTTAAAATCACAGTAAAAGACATGTAAAATGGAAAATCAGCGACACTTGTAAGGAAAATCTGTGTAATTTACTCATATTATTATTATTTTTTGAGTGAAAGCATATTTGTACTAATTTAAAGTAGAGAAGTCAATTCTGGTAATTAAGATCTTTTAGTGATTTTTAATTTTTTATTCAGAAATGCTTTTCGGTTTTCTGTGTATGAGAGATATGCCATGTGTCAACTAGAGATTGGCTACATTGAATGAGGGGCAGGAAAATCATTCGGTTCCGTATCTTTGGATACCGCCAGTAGAGAAGCGACTATATATAATTATCATGCAATTTTGATGATCTTCTCGACCCGAACAAAGAAGACCACAATTGAATAGCTACATTAGATCTGAGAAACTCTTGCGTACATTGCTACTGTTAAACTTTTTTTTATCTTAAATTCTAATTTGCACATGATTCTTGATTAAAGTTTAAAATTTTTATTCCCAACATCTAATATATCTGATAGATAATTTTCAACATCTGTTTTTTACATGGTCATAAATTAGTTTTGGGCTTGGGCTTGGGCTTCACTTCTCTTTGATTCCATCTAATTAACAATGCGGCCCATAGCAAAAATTGTAACATTTCATCTGAATTTAGTCCAACTTTGCACCACCTCTTCCAACGCCGAGTTTAGTCTTGGTCTCTCTCTCTCTCTCTTCCCAATAACCATATTTGATAATATTATATATAAAAAAAAAATCTTATTTCTCATTTAAAGAGTCATAAGTGAAAAAAAAAATGAAATGTGACTCAAATTTGAGTTTGATGTTCGGATGGTGTCTTTTGATTTGCTTTAAGATTTGGGTGTAATTTTTTTTTAAAAATATGTCTTGCTATTCTAAATGGATGAGTGAATTTTAATGCAGATTAAATCACTAATTGTACATCAAATCAAATTTAGTTCGATGTCTACAGGGGGAATAAATTACATAAACTGCCTTCTAAAAGGAAACTTTTTATCTATAAAAATTGTTAAATTCAGACGTATATAAATAGAAAGAGTGTCTTGTTTTCAACAAATATAGAAAGATTAGGTTTATTGAGTCCAATTCAAATATTATGGATCGGATTCAATGATTAAGATTCATTTTTTTTTTTAGTTTGCATCCAGACCGTCCGATTAGATGAGAATCAATTCCTGGTCCGCAGATGATCCCAGAAAAACATAATATTTGGATCTTAATTATTGAGTCTGATCCATAATATTTGAATTAAACTCAATGAACCCGATCTTTCTATTTTTGTTAGAAACGAGACACTTTTTCTATTTTTGTATATCTGAATTTAATATTTTCTATAGATAAAAAATTTTCCTCCTAAAATATAAAGATGAGTGGGGCCTTCTGTCAGTTGCTTTAGACCACAGCTTGTTCTAGATAAATGAAACACTTGACCTAACTCCAACAGATACTGCTGTTGTGAAATTCCATAATCTCAATCTCTTGCAATTGCTTCTTGTTTTTTATAGGTTACAAGCCCTAATACATAATCTCATTGATTAGGGTGTTTTTTTTAATATTACCTTTTTAATCATTATATACATAATTTAGCTAATTACAACAGCTACTAATATAGTAAATCAAATATACTAAGAAATAAAGGTAGAATTGTTACCTTTCAATTGGTTAGATTTTGCTAGCCGTTCTCTGATTCTCCATGATCAACACAATATTGTCTGCACATAATTTTTTTTTTTTGAAAAATAGTGGTATTTTACCACCGATTTCATTGAAATCAAGAATCATAGCATATTTGATCTAGTACTTAAAATTAGTACCAATATCAAATATGTCAAGTCTTTACAGCTGTTCAACACATAAGCAAAAATAATAGAAAAAATCAAACATCTTATCATGACCACAACACAAGAAGGCAACAATCCTAAGAAAATACAAAAAACATCATAATATGCATAAAACTAAGTACTACAAATCTAATAAGTCTTCATCCTCTTCTTCGACGCCAAACATTGGAAATGGGGGGTTGCCACCCCCAGAAACCTGCACCAGGATGCCCAAAGTTTATTATAATAATAAGATATAATTCACATAATTCAAACATTAGTTGTTACATTAATTTATTTTTTATGTAACAATGATCCTCAATTAGCTATACATGTTGTTATAAACAATTGCGAACTTTTCCTCACTGAAATTCAATTATAATAATAAGAGATAAATAATAAAAGTTGGTTTTTTTTAAACCACCAATTACAAATCCAGACAAAATAAGTTAATTTCTTAACAAAGAAAAAAATTAAATATAGAATTTGCATATATCTTTTGAAGGATATATACTAGGTACCAAACTGTTATGGTAATTTCTAAACCAGGAACTAAATGTTGTATCGATTTATTCAACTATTCCAACGGTTGATTTCATGAATTGGTAGATATATTATCCGAGTCCATATCGTCTCAAGTCCTGCAGATTGAGAGTTTATATATACTGTAGGTAGAGATCTTTTCATTTCATGGGGATATCCGAATTAAATAGCAAATTATTCTGAACTCAAGCCAAGGAACATTGTATGATCCTTGTCTGTCTAGAACACAACGTCCAAGCCAAGGAATGTAGAACTTTTTTTTGGGTATTGTATAATTTCAATAAACTACAGGGGTGTTTTAGAAAAAGGAGGGGCAGCATACCGACTGGTATGAGAGGCCTTCTCATAGGCGTTTTTTCAATCCCTGTTGGGTTGTTTGGTTTTGGTTGTTTTTTTGTCTTTCTATGATGTTTTCGTTGTTTTGTTTGTTAAGGTTTCTCCTCTGATACCGACTGGTATGAGAGGCCTTCTCATAGGCGTTTTTTCAATCCCTGTTGGGTTGTTTGGTTTTGGTTGTTTTTTTGTCTTTCTATGATGTTTTCGTTGTTTTGTTTGTTAAGGTTTCTCCTCTGATACCGACTGGTATGAGAGGCCTTCTCATAGGCGTTTTTTCAATCCCTGTTGGGTTGTTTGGTTTTGGTTATTTTTTTGTCTTTCTATCACTAGTACAAAAAACCTCTTTACTGACTGTTAAAAAACCCCTTGACTGACTGTAATTGAGGCGTCAGTGATGGCGCCGCCAGTATAGATACTCAACACTGACGGGTAAAAAACAGTCAGTGTAGATAGCCTACACTGACGGTTTAAAAAACAGTCACTGTAGAAACCCTACACTGACTGTTTTTTAAAAAAAACAGTCACTATAGGCACCCAACACTGACTGTTTTTAAAAAAAACAGTCACTGTACGCACCCTACACTGACTGTTTTTTTTTTAAAACAGTCACTGTAGGCACCCTACACTGACTATTTTTTAAAAGACAGTCACTGTTGGCGTAAAAATTTTGGCATGATTCTGCTTGTATCAGGGCTAGCCTCCATATTTTTGCTAGCCATATATAGTACTATACTACATTCATTGACTGTTAAATAGAAGATCATGCAAATAATGTACACAACATAAACAAAAGACAACACAATTTAATAACATAACATATTCATTCACACAAAAACCACACTATAGTAAAATTTACATAACACATAGTAACAAAATATGCATTTGAAATTAACAACATTGCATTTGTTATAACTAGTTTAGAAGTTGTCCAAGAAAAATGTACACCATTGTCGTGTTATTGCATGAAGTTGCGTCGATGTATATTTTTCTGCCGGAAAATCATGCTGCATTAATACAATTAAGAAGTTAATTTTATCCAAGTTGTATGAAAAATGAATCAAGTTTAATCATAAAATACATACATTAGGAAAAACATTAAATTGCGTAATGGCTAGGTTTTGCATGTGTTTCATGACATAAAATCCACACACCTTGCCTCCTTTTTGCCTAGGGCTCTGAAATGCTCAATGTAAGTAAAATAATTACCCGAGAGAGCTCAATCGCAAAGAAGGAAAAAAATTAAGTATCAAATTAAAACTCAAGTGTACAAGTTCACACCTCAATGAATTGCCACACATTGTGTTGATCCCTCCTTGTGCACTCCTTTGGACTCCACATAAGATTCAAAAATACGCTTATCAAAAAAAAAAAAAAGATTCAAAAATACTGAAATTTTATTAAATGTCAATTAGTTAATTAGTCACATACCAACAGTTAGTGATATGCTATGCTATGATAAAAATTAAATGGAATGAAATATAAAATGGAATGAAAGATACTAATTACTAAGTACTAACTACATGAACCGAAGTACAAACCTTTCCTGTTCCTGGGGGACCAAATAAAAGAAGAACTCCCTTCGATGGTGATAAAAGCCCTGTAAAGTACCTAAGAAATAGTGAAATACACAAAAATATATATCAAGTACCAGTTTTTATATTCATATTCCATATATAGACGACCCCTGAGAACCTGTTCATCTTTAAATAGATACTTTTACAAAGAATATATACAAAAAAGGACAAACGACGCTATAGATATATGCAATGGATAATAGACCAGTAATGATACCTTTATGTGAGAAAGAATAAAAGTCGGAGCTTACTTGGGATATCTTATGGGCATCTGGATGGCTTCCTTTAAGAGGAATTTTGAATACCAAGAATTGAAATTTTGGCTGGTGCAGCTGGTAAGTTGTCCGTAAAAGTTACTGGTACAGTATGCAATTTTGAACAGTACCAAAATAAAAAACGTTAGAAAAATAAGTTAGGGTTTTTCTCAAAATTAAAAGAAAAAAAGATTGGAACTAAGAAATTAAAGGGAATATTAGCCTAGCGATGCTTTTTTTGATTCGGCAGAGCAAGGCGGAGGTGTGCTCGGTTCTCAGAGGATTAGGTGGAGTGTGCTCAGTTCGCAGTTCGCTGAGAGAGCAAGGTGGCGGAGCTGTGCTCTGATGAGATGGCGGAGGTGTGCTCGGTTCTCGGAGGAAGACGGCTGGGGAATCTCAGAGGAAGACAGTGGAGGTGTGCTCGGTTCACAGTTTGCCGAGAGAGCAGTTCGCGGAGGTGTGCTCGGTGCTGATCGACAGCAGTTCGCCGAGAGAGTGGGAGAAGAGCAATTCACCGAGAGAAGGAGCAAATGAATTAGAAGGGGGAAATGAAAATTTTGGCGGCTGATCGGCTTCTATTTCGGAACCAACACTTCAAAATTTTTAATTTTCAATTTTTCGTTTTCTGTTTCCCGGCCAAAACAGAGGACATACACTGACTGTTATTCTCTAAAAACAGTCAGTGTATGCTACAGACCTACACCGACGGTTTTGTATATTAAACAGTCACTGTATGTAGGGACCTACACCGACGGTTATTAAAGGTGAGCCGTCAGTGTTGGGTTTTTTTTTTTTTTTTTTCTTAGTGCTATATAATAAGATGTACATGATTTGAACTAATTTCGTATCATCTATTGTACCTAGCTAGCTAAAATTATGAGTTTGGAATCCAAACTATTCAATCGAAATTTGAACTAATTTAATCCAATTTAAAAATTTTAAGCTTATTTAATATTTATGTCAATACCAATTGAACGATATGAATTTTTTATGTAGTAATGCAAATTTTGAATTACTATAATATTCGTGCCAATACAAATCAAATGATTTGAATTTTTACAACATTAAAAAAATCGATGAAATATCTAGGGAGATAGGCTCACTGATTAAATAAGAAGTTACATGTGGATTTATTAGAATATATATTTGTACATATGACATAAATTTTGTAAAATATTTAATAATTATATTTTTCTTATTTTAATTAAATTTGTACATGTCGTGACTATTTGATGAACAAATTCAATTTATTATGTATTATTAGTTTTTCGCATGAGCTGTGAAATTTACTAATTAATTAAGATATTTGGCATTTTTTTCGTAAAAAAAATTATTGAAAATTATTATTAGTAAAATTTACAAGATAATGAATGTTAAACGTATTTTTGCGTCTTAGTAAATGATTTAGACACATAAAATAGCATGTTAGTACATTCATGTTGTCTTAACAACTCATATGCTATATACCTGTCATGCAACAATAACAATAGCTGTGGAAGTTAATAAAGGAACAAACAAAAATGTTGTGCCTTGGTCGATCGGAACCGTTACAATTAAAGATTGCTAGCTTAATTTGTTTCTGTCCAAATTTACATTGATTTTCACATCCATCAAGCTTACGGAATATCAAGCCATCGAATGGCTATAATAACATTACGTCGGATCGAAGCTTAGCCATAACCAAATTTAAAATCATTTATGTTGTATATGTTAAGGATTCTCCCTTGATCATTTAAAAATTAACTTTGAATCATTTCATGAAAAATCAACCGTCGATTTATAACGGGAAAATGCACGGTCCACATTTAATGACACTATTTTAAGAGGCAAATAATAATGAAATTGTATAAAATTGATATTTGTAAGTATAATTTGTTTAGCTAATATGCGAAAATGTAGATTTTTCTTTTTTGGAATTTTGTGCATATAATTTATTGTGCAATTATTATCTAATTGGCTACTGGGTTAATCAGAGACCTCTGATGTGTGATGAACTGTTCTAATTTAAAAGGAGGCCTCCATTTTAGTAAATGAATTGTGTGGGGATATCTTCTCTTAGGTAACACTGACCCTTTTATTAAAAAAACAGTCACTGTAGGGTGAGGCAACACTGACTCTTTTATTAAAAAAAACAGTCACTGTAGAGCATACTATCAACACTGACCCTTTTATTAAAAAAAACAGTCAGTGTAGGGTGAGGCAACACTGACCCTTCCTTTAACACAACAGTCAGTGTTGGTGTATAGCTCAACACTGACGGTTTTTGTGAAAAAAACAGTTACTATAGGGTGAAGCAACATTGACGGTTCCCTTAATACAACAGTCAGTGTTGGTGTACAGCTCAACACTGACTGTTTTTTAATAAAAGGGTCGGTGTAGGTTATGATCAACACTGACGGTTAGCAAAAAAAAACAGTCAGTGTTGATTCACTGACGGTTGTTTACAATTAAACAGTCAGTGTTGAAATTCTTCTTATTTACAATTTTGCCACGCAGTTTCTACACTGACTGTTACACATTAAAACCGTCGGTGATTGAGAGTCAGTGAAAGGGTTTTTTGTACTAGTGTATGATGTTTTCGTTGTTTTGTTTGTTAAGGTTTCTCCTCTGATACCGACTGGTACAGGACAATAATTTAACTCAAGAGGTCACGGAATTTGTTTCTTATTTTCCCCTTTCCATCAATGAACATTTCTTTTGGACCATGCAAACTATAAATAGTTGATTTTGTTGTGAAGTACATCTTTATGTCAATTAGGGAACTATTTTTCCACAATAAATGAAATTTGCCGTAATCTATTTTTCATCTTTATTTAAGTTCTTGTATTTATTGTAAAATTATTTAAGTAATTCATGAAATGGGGTGCATCCATATATCTTATCTTCTTATGGTTCTTTTAATTATGAATATGAATTTATTGTTATAGGAAAGCAAATATTCCAAATATATCAATTATGAATATGAATTTATCTTCTTATGGTTCTTAATTATTTAAGTTATATGTTTCGGCAGAGGAAAAAAATTTGAAATAAACACTAGAAGATTATTTGTCACTAATTACACAATAAAAATTTATTTGATTATTTGCACTAATTAAATAAATAAAATTAGAATAGCATGGTAACATTACTCATACATTATTATTTTTATATGAAATGAATAGACGAGTCAAAAGCTCTTAAAATATGTGACATCTTTAAAATATTGTAGCAATAAATGCTATTTTTTATATTGTAGCAATAAAAGTCATATTTTTAAAAAAAAATGTCATATAGAAATAGATTCTATCTCAATATTTCCTATAACTAAACCCATGATACAACCGAATACTCATTCAACACATTCCTATATCTATTCCCATGTACACCAATGAAAATAATAATATAAGAGAGCTTTAGTTAAATATCCGTGTATAATTGTCTTTTTTTTTCCAATTTTTTTTTAGGCTAGCCTCCAGTTTTGCTAGCCATTTAAAATCAAAATTCCAAAACAGAGGTTATTAAACAGAGGAAGCTATTTAAAATTAGAATTACAAAACTAAATAAAATTATACAAAATTCATGTACATTAAATTATACAAAATTATATAAATCCATATTGAGCATTACAAAATTTAAATTGAAACCACCTTGTCTTTTTTAGCTACATGGATATTTAAACATAAAATAATAATATAAGAGAGCTACATGGATATTTAGCTAAAAGTCCGTGTAAAAATAGTAATTGTACACGGATATTTAGCTTAAAGTTCGTGTAGAAATAGTAATTGTACACGGATATTTACCTAAATATCCGTGTAACTCGGTAATATTGAGAGCGATGTTGGCAAGTGTTTGTACACGGCTGTTTATGTAATAATCCGTGTAGCTCTCTTATAATTACACACGAGTAAATATCCGTGTGTATTTATTCAAGGATTTCTACACCCTCACACTCCACACAGCAGAAAATCTGTGTAGCTCCTCCATTTATGTCCGTGTGCAATCTCTTATTTTGTAGTAGTGTTAAGTAGTGCTAAGGAAGCTTAATTCTCCATAGCCAAATTGGTACAAGCTAAGCTAGATTACCAAAACAAGCGGATAATAGCCAATAAGAAACCTTTAAATACTCATAAAATTATTTCTCTAAAATGAAATATATACATAGAATAAATATTATGCGTATAATTCATCTAAAATCCACTTACTGTGCATTGTGTGTACTTATTGATGTTTGTAATATTTTCCGTCCACATTTATGATTCAAATTGAAGGATAAGACCAACATATGTCAATGACATATTCATAATTAAATATATTATTATAAATAGTTAAATTTATTATGGTAAAAATCAAACAAGTGAACCATCAAAAAAGTAAATCAAAACAAGTGTGTATTATACAAAAAACTAATCTACCAATATTGTTTTACATAAACTACCGTTTATTCCAAATAAGGCAGAATTCTTTTCTTTTTTACTTTTTTTTATGCAAAGTTTATTGCCCTCAGGCCATTATTTCCAATCACAAGATTCAACTTAACCGTGTCTAATATGAGGTGTGAACATTTTTAACAAGGAGCCGAAGTTCATCCTTTCTATGCACAGTAAATCCTGGCTTTTCACTCATGTTGAACTTCTCCGTTGTCATTCCACTCGGCAACTCCCAATCGAAGCCGTGTATGAGATTTGCCAATGCAAGCTCTGCTGTGACTGTAGCAAACAATATGCCCGGACAAATCCTGCGTCCCGCTCCAAACGGGATGAACTGAAAGTCGTTGCCCTTGTAGTCCACTTGCCTACCAATGAATCTTTCTGGCATGAACTCCTCTGGCATCTCCCAAGATTTTGCCTCCCTCGCAATGGCCCACGCATTGATAAGGACTTTAGTTCCTTAAGGAATTGTGAAACCATTTATTTCGCATTCTTCCATCGATTCCCTTGGAACAAGCAAAGGGCCAGGAGGATGTAGCCGTAGGGTTTCTTTAATTACTGCTTTTAGGTAACTCATTTTGTCCAAATCTTCAGATCTCACCATGTCACCAAGCTTTACTATTCCCCTCACCTCTTCTTGCACCTTCTTCATATGTTTAGGGTTTTTGATAAGCTCTGACATTGCCCAATCTATGGTGATGTATGTTGAATCAATTCCACCAGCTAATGCATCCTGAATAATTTGATTGTGATATGTAAGTTCAATGATTTGATATATATTTTCTCAAAAAGAAAAAAGAAAATAAAAATGCTTACCCCGAGTAGCCCCGTGATCTGATCCATGGTGATGTCAAAGTTGATGCTTGAATCATTCTTCAAAGAAAGTAAAATATCAACAAAATTATCGTGTCCGTCACTATTCTCTTCGCTTTTAATATGAGCTTGAATTACCTCTTGAATCAACAATTCCCACTTATTTCTATATCTACTAGCCCTCCCGCTTAATCCTATAAGCCTTTCTAACCATAACAAAGAAGGAAACAAATCACCAATACTAAATTTTCCAAGTATATGAAAACTCTCTTCTACAAGCTCTCGAACCATAACATACATCTGTTCTTCCATCATGATTTTTCCGGAAACAACCCTAAAAACTACATCATTCATGAATGAGAACAAAACCTTGCTCAAATTTATAGGATCACCACTCGAAATGGAGGCATGGTCACCGATCTTTGCAATTAAATTACCAACTTCCTCCTCTCTAATTGTTTTGTAGGAGGCAATCTTCTTGGTACTCATTAAATGGATTGTGAAGATCTTTTTCAATTGCCTCCAATTGTCACCATAACGCTCAAAGGCCAAGTCACCATAAAAGATGATGTCAGAGGCGACAGCAGAAGGTCGAGTAGCAAAGGTGAGGTCGTGGGTCCGTAGGATTGCACATGCCATATCAGATGATGAAACAATAAGCCATGGAACTTCACCGAAATGAAGTAGCATGAGGGGCCCATATTTCAGAGACAGTGAATAGAGAGATTGATGGTAAAGAGAACTTAGTTGGTGGATATTTCCTATGAATGGAAGCTTTGGAGGCGAAGGTATCAACTTTTCGGGGCCTTTTGAGAAGTTTCTTCTTTTTATGCTGAAACAAAGTATGAAGATAGATAATAGAGAGATACAGAGCAGTGACAGATTATGTGATAAAGTAAAGATCACTTCTTGAAGAGGCAACATTTTTGTGTTACTCAAGTATTTTCGTTCCCCAATGTGTTATATTATTATATATAAGGGTGTTTATAATTGATCACATCATCTTATAGACTTATAGCACAAATCAAGAGGATGACATTGCTTATCAAATTTGAATCTTATCGTCCCAATTTTGTGGCGCAGTTTTGCTTACTCTATTAAATAATATTTGTCAAGAATCTCATTAAACACGAGTTGGCACTTTGTGGAAGAGGACAGATGCCGAAATGCGATGACTTTTCAGGGTGATAATATGAACGCTGTCGTATTGGCAGAAATGATAGTGCACGAGGAAAAGCTGTGGAGCCGATTTTCATGACTTTGTGGTACTGGTAAGGAGGTCATTTTCATTTTAAATTCAACCGTTGAAAGAAAATTTGTTTTCTTCCATGACCAACAGAGAGAAGAAAAAGAAAGGAGGTTATTTTCATTTCTTTTGCTTAACGGAGAATATGATCTAAACAGACAAGGTTAACATTGGTTAGGATTAATTTAATCAGTTATGATCATGCCCGGCCCTGGTGCTGGGCAGCCAGGGCGACCGCTCCGGCCCCATGATCCAAAGGGAGCACTAAAAAGTAAATATTTGTATATATATAAAAAAATTAGTTTGCATATATTAAAAATAAATAAAATGTTAGAGTCTGAATTTTGTATATATAAAGGACTCATTTTTTTTATAAATTGATATAATCGATTGGCATGCAGATCGGATAATTGCTTCCATAAGTATTTCAACACCGTATGCTTATAAGTCGTTTTTGCTTTTTAAAATTCTAAATAGTCGATTCAAACCGTTCAACATGATATCCATATTAAAACATGCTTGAAGACCAAATTTTACATTTTTTTTTATTATTTTACTATATTTTCACGTAGGTAGAAAATCATTATTTTTTATGGTTCAAAATCTTCTGAATCAATGGATTTTCTATCTATTTTGAAAAATAGTAAAAAATTTCAAAAAAAATTTAGAATTTGGTCTCCAAGTATGTTTTAATATGGATATCATATTGAACGGTTTGAATCGACTATTTAGACTTTTAAAAAGCAAAAACGACTTATAAGCATACGGTGTTGAAATACTTATGGAAATGTATTAACCGGTCTCATAAAAAAAAAGTATATATAAAGCGCTCAAAATTTTCTCTCGCTTCAAGCTTCAAAATCTTCAGAATCATCCCTGATTATGATAAGGTATGATCTAGCGACATTGATTTTAAATGGGTTGGGTTCCTGTCCGAAAGCATTTGGACAGGAGTTCACTCCAAAGCATTTCTCAGTAAAAGATATGTAAAATGGAAAATCAGCGACACTTGTAAGGAAAATCTGTGTAATTTACTCATATTATTATTATTTTTTGAGTGAAAGCATATTTGTACTAATTTAAAGTAGAGAAGTCAGTTCTGGTAAGGTCTTTTAAGATTTTTATGGATGTTTTAGTAATTTTTAATTTTTTATTCAGAAATGCTTTTCAGTTTTCTGTGTATGAGAGATATGCCATGTGTCAACTAGAGATTGGCTACATTGAATAAATTGAATGAGGGGTAGGAAAATCATTCGGTTCCGTATCTTTGGATACCAGTAGAGAAGCGACTATATATAATTATCATGCAATTTTGATGATCTTCTCGACCCGAACAAAGAAGACCACAATTGAATAGCTACATTAGATCTGAGAAACTCTTGCGTACATTGCTACTGTTAAACTTTTTTATCGTAAATTCTAATTTGCACATGATTGTTGATTAAAGTTTAAAATTTTTATATCTGATAGATAATTTTCAACATCTGTTTTTCACATGGTCATAAATTAGTTTTGGGCTTGGGCTTGGGCTTGGGCTTGGGCTTCGCTTCTCTTTGATTCCATCTAATTAACTATGAGGCCCATAGCAAAAATTGTCGCATTTAATCTGAAATTTAGTCCAACTTTTCACCTTCTCTTCCAACGCCGAGTTTAGTCATGGCCTCTCTCTCTCTCTCTCTCTTCCCAATAACCATATTTGATAATATTATATATATATAAAAAAAAATCTTATTTCTCATTTAAAGTGTCATAAGTGAAAATAAAAAGAAAGAAAATGAAATGTGACTCAAATTTGAGTTTGATGTTCGGATGGTGTCTTTTGATTTGCTTTAAGATTTGGGTGTAATTTTTTTTTTTTTAAATATGTCTTGCTAATCTAAATGGATGAGTGAATTTTAATGCAGATTAAATCACTAATTGTACATCAAATCAAATTTAGTTCGATGTCTACAGGGGGGAATAAATTACATAAACTGCCTTCTAAAAGGAAACTTTTTATCTATAGAAATTGTTAAATTCAGACGTATATAAATAGAAAGAGTGTCTTGTTTTCAACAAATATAGAAAAATCAGGTTTATTGAGTCCAATTCAAATATTATGGATCGGATTCAATGATTAAGATTCATTTTTTTTTGTTTTTTAGTTTGCATCCAGACCGTTCGATTAGACGAGAATCAATCCCTGGTCCGCAGATGATCCCAGAAAAACATAATATTTGGATCTTAATCATTGAGTTTGATCCATAATATTTGAATTAAACTCAATAAACTCAATCCTTCTATATTTGTTAGAAACGAGACACTTTTTATATTTTTGTATATCTGAATTTAATAATTTATATATATAAAAAATTTCCCTCCTAAAATATAAAGATGAGTGGGGCCTTCTGTCAGTTGCATTAGACCACAGCTTGTTCTAGATAAATGAAACACTTGACCTAACTCCAACAGATACTGCTGTTGTGAAATTCCATAATCTCAATCTCTTGCTTGCTTCTTGTTTTTTATAGGTTACAAGCCCTAATACATAATCTCATTGATTAGGGTGTTTTTTTTAATATTACCTTTTTAATCATTATATACATAATTTAGCTAATTACAACAGCTACTAATATAGTAAATCAAATATACTAAGAAATAAAGGTAGAATTGTTACCTTTCAAATGGTTAGATTTTGCTAGCCGTTCTCTGATTCTCCATGATCAACACAATATTGTCTTCACATAATTCAAACATTAGTTGTTACATTAATTTATTTTTTATGTGACAATGGTTCTCAATTAGCTATACATGTTGTTATAAACAATTGCGAAGTTTTCGTCACTGAAATTCAATTATAATAATAAGAGATAAATAATAAAAGTTGGATTTTTTAAACCACCAATTTACAAATCCAGACAAAATAAGTTAATTCCTTAACAAAGAAAAAGATTAAATATAGAATTTACATATATCTTTTGAAGGATATATACTAGGTACCAAACTGTTATGGTAATTTCTAAACCAGGAAATAAATGTTGTATCGATTTATTCAACTATTCCAATGGTTGATTTCATGAATTGGTAGATATATTATCCGAGTCCATATCGTCTCAAGTCCTGCATAAGTGGGGCCCACAACTTTACGATATGGATTACTCTCAGTTGAGGCAAACTCAGTCCGGTATCTATGTTGAAAGTATGGTCTATATTTACTAAATGAACGTGCGGTACCGGAAGTGACCTGAATTCTATTTACCCCCCCCTAATTTTTATATAAATAAGATTTCTTCTTTAACGTTTGAATTAGTTCAAAACATTGCGAAATTACATTTTCCTAAGACCCTTGCAATCCAATAGTTCTCCTCTTAATTAGTTATGGAGCTTAATTACAAAGTCAAACTTTCCATTCTAGTGCAGATTGAGAGTTTATATATACTGTAGGTAGAGATCTTTTCATTTCATGGGGCATCCGAATTAAATAGCAAATTATTCTGAACTCAAGCCAAGGAACATTGTATGATCCTTGTCTGTCTAGAACACAACCAAGCCAAGGAATGTAGAACTTTTTTTTGGGTATTATATAATTTCAATAAACTACAGGGGTGTTTTAGAAAAAGGAGGGGCAGCATACCGACTGGTATGAGAGGCCTTCTCATAGGCGTTTTTTCAATCCCTGTTGGGTTGTTTGGTTTTGGTTGTTTTTTTGTCTTTCTATGATGTTTTCGTTGTTTTGTTTGTTAAGGTTTCTCCTCTGATACCGACTGGTACAGGACAATAATTTAACTCAAGAGGTCACGGAATTTGTTTCTTATTTTCCCCTTTTCCATCAATGAACATTTCTTTTGGACCATATATGCAAACTATAAATAGTTGATTTTGTTGTGAAGTATATCTTTATGTCAATTAGGGAACTATTTTTCCACAATAAATGAAATTTGCCGTAATCTATTTTTCATCTTTATTTAAGTTCTTGTATTTATTGTAAAATTATTTAAGTAATTCATGAAATAGAGTGCATCCATATATCGTATCTTCTTATGGTTCTTTTAATTATGAATATGAATTTATTGTTATAGGAAAACAAATATTCCAAATATGTCAATTATGAATATGAATTTATCTTCTTATGGTTCTCATTTAAGTTATATGTTTCGGCAGAGGAAAAAAAATTTGAAATAAACACTAGAAGATTATTTGTCACTAATTACACAATAAAAATTTATTTGATTATTTGCACTAATTAAATAAATAAAATTAGAAGAGCATGGTAACATTACTCATACATTATTATTTTTATATGAAATGAATAGACGAGTCAAAAGCTCTTAAAATATGTGACATCTTTAAAATATTGTAGCAATAAATGCTATTTTTTATATTGTAGCAATAAAAGTCATATTTTTTTTTAAAAAAAGGTCATATAGAAATAGATTCTATCTCAATATTTCCTACAACTAAACCCATGATACAACCGAATACTCATTCAACACATTCCTATATCTATTCCCATGTACACCAATGAATATGGAATCCCGCAAATTATAAAGTGGGTTCCCGACCCCGTCAAATCCTATCCCGCATAATACCGTGACAACCTAATAGGCCCTGAGTGAATTTTTTTTTTCCCCACAGAAACAGTGAATGGCCGAATAGGACCTGAGAGTTTATATATTGTAGGTAGAGATCTTTTCATTTCATTTCAGTGGGCATCTAAATTAAATAGCAAATTCTGAACTCCTTTAATAAATTTGTGTGTTCCTAATTCTCTTTATGTATCTTTATTTTTGTGTGGGAATTTGGTAGCAGAATATTTGGTATATCTTTAATTAATTAAGAAAAAAAATTGGTACTAATTTGATACTAAGAATGAAAATAATTCAAGCATAATGTATTAAATTTGTGAATAATTCGAAGAAGTTCAGATAATAAACTTAATTAAAAGTTCGTTTTAATTCGTCTATTTATTTGAAAAGAAGATGAAAACAAATAATTAATTATTAAATCTGATTACTATATTTTTGAAAAGTAGTGAAAATAAATCCACCCATTTCTATTAGAAACCATACCAACTAATTAATTATAAGCTCCAAAAGCAGAAACTTAATTAATTATAAGGTCAGCCAACATTAGCTACAATTACAATTAAAACAACATCATATCAAGTTAAAGCTACACAAAATGCACAGTTTACCTACATATATATAACCAAAAACTAACTAAAAACTGTACTAAGAGATATCAGTAATCAAACAAATCTCAGTCGACATCGTCTTTATCTTCATTCAAGATATCTCTAGACATTAGACGTACTTCAACGGCTGCCAAACCTAGAAACATCCCTAGTAGGGCTAGTAGGGGGGTCCCGATCGATCCACCCCCACCTCGTGTTCAGGCCTAGCCTCCTCCACCTCCTTAGATCATAATCTGGTACATATCCTTAACATCAGAGAAGAGAATTATGAGACTCAAGTGTGAATAAGAATCATCATCTCAGAACATACACCAAAAAAAAAAAAAACTTATTACTGTACTAAGTCCATCTTCAAATTAATCCATGTGACCATGTCGATCGATCGGGTATCAGAACTTTGTTTGCAATTATTAAAAATTTGAGCACATGCATGGATTCTTATTCTTGTTTAATTTCTGGCAGCTATGTTTGTCACAAGCTGAATAATAAATTTCATATCATATATGACAACTTCCATAAATGCATATTTATCTGGGACAGATTTAATTTGTAGTTGCTCTCAAAAGAGACCAAAATCTCAAATTCTCTCTCTACCTTATATTGTCATTATATAGCTAGCTTGGCTTGAAACATATAGATCTCAAGTCTGAATAGTTAATTTCATATCATATATGACAACTTACATAAATGCATATATATGTTGAGACAGAATTAATTTGTAGTTGCTCTCAGTGAGTCACTGTTTTAGAGAGAAAGAGAACAAATCTCAAAATCTCTCTCTATCATATATATTGTCATTATATAATTGCCTTGCACTAATGAACAACCAGTTAGGTTATTTTGCCCTTTCATTTGTGAGTTGTGACAAAGAAAGAGAACAGTTGTATGTATGAAAATTGTACACATGACTATTGACTTATGGGTCCCATGCATTATATATATATGTGCATGCAGATATATATGCATCATGTATAGTACTATAGCTAGCTAGGTTAGGTGTACATCTCCTAAGTTGATCAGATATTTCTTCTGTTCTCTTCAGTAAGATCAATTTTGTTTCTGTAACATTTGTTCTCTTTCACATATATGTATATGTAGTTTATGACATTTGTAGAAAATAAATGTCAGAGAGGCTACAGTACTCTATATATGCAAAGCTGTGTATTCATTTTTATTTTTATTTTCAAAATCCTAACAATTAATCTAAACTGTTCAATTCTTACGGACTAAATTTTACATTTTTTGTATATGTAGTTTATGACATTTGTAGAACATAAATGTCAGAGAGGCTACAGTACTATATATGCAAATTAAGTGTAGATTGGTCTGTACTGTGTATTAATTTATATTTTTATTTCAAAGTCCTAACAATTAATCTAAACTGTTCAATACTTACGGACTAAATTTTACATTTTTTGTATATGTAGTTTATGACATTTGTAGAACATAAATGTCAGAGAGGCTACAGTACTATATATGCAAATTAAGTGTAGATTGGTCTGTACTGTGTATTAATTTATATTTTTATTTCAAAGTCCTAACAATTAATCTAAACTGTTCAATACTTACGGACTAAATTTTATATTTTTTGTATATGTAGTTTATGACATTTGTAGAACATAAATGTCAGAGAGGCTACAGTACTATATATGCAAATTAAGTGTAGATTGGTCTGTACTGTGTATTAATTTATATTTTTATTTCAAAGTCCTAACAATTAATCTAAACTTTTCAATACTTACGGACTAAATTTTATATTTTTTTACTACTTTTAGATAGCTGGGTTAATTAACAATCACTACTTTTGAATGTCTAAAATTATTAAATTACTTTATTTTTAACCTATCTATAAAAAATAGTAAATAATTAATTCTAAAAATGTAAAATTGAATCTTCAAACACATTTTCAACCTATCAATTGTTTGGACTAAAAACACATTAGATGGTTTAGGTCTGATTTTGAATAAGTTTTATCTCTTTGTACAAAATCGAATCCCTATAGAAAGTTTTTCTATCCTATATATATGTTACGTGTCAACACTTTGAGTAACATTTATGTTTAATCGGTTAGTATATATGTTTACGACCCATACAAGATTATTAAAATTGCAAGAAAGAGTTTATTTTCTTAAAATTATTTATGAAAAAGTACCTTTTCTCAGAAAATTTGTGAACCATCTGATTATGATCATTAAAATATAATAATACAAAATGAGAAAAATAGCTTCGGCAACACGAAAGAAAACACAGCTCAGTCCACACGAAATCTTCAAATAAAAGGAGACGACATAGAGGATGTGGCTAATTCTTGGCCCAGAAAGTAACACGTGATTTACTGTGAATCTAATATTTAGCAGTCTGTGTAGCAGCACACCTTATTGGCCGATTTGGAATGCAACAAGCCAACAACCTAGTACTGTAAGTTTAGATGTACAGTAACCGCAATAGAAATTCTAGAACAACAAAATGTGTTCCGCTATTAATTGAGCGAAACACGTCATCTAGTTGGCCCAATAGATTTTTTAATTATATTGGACCCACCACGTGATCTACGGTCAATTTTGGTCTGTGGAGCAACGAACAGTAGCATGGCAGTTCATTTTTCTAACCCGTAGATGTAAGAACTAAGAAGTAAAAACTAAGAAGTGAACCCGTTTCACAATAAGCTGTACTGTTCAGATGCTGCGTACTTAAGGATGCATCCCTTGAAAGTAAACTACAGTCTGCACCATGTATCCTCTTGTGCAGCGGGTAAGGCGCTGGTTGAAATATGGATTATAAGGCAGAGTGCGATAGCTTGTTGTGCATGAGACGATCACAAAGGATCACATTCAAAAATCCGGTTGCGTGTTTGTACTTCGCGGTCGTGCCTTGTGGGATTGTGGCCTTGACACGTAACAAACTATCGGAGGTCAATTAAAATGGAAGCCAACGTGATTCGAATGACAGATTGACACCTAATTTTTCTTCGGATCTTCTGTTGATATACAACTAACCGAGTAGTATGCATTATTTGTAGTGGAAATTATAGTCACCACTCACAAGATTCGCAAATTAAACCAGAATAATTCGTTTTTTTTGTGATGCCGGACCAAACGCCGAATTATTCGGTTCACCAAACTTTGACCGAACTAAACCTGATTAATTCGCAAATTTTACTAATTTTTCTCATAACATTTTTTTTGCTCTCTTGCAGGACTGAGATATCTGATCCGAATAATTCTAAATCATTCCCGGATTATACCCGAATTATTCCCGAATCACGAATTTTTGACATTGCTGAACTGAATCTGAATAATTCTAAATCATGAACCAAACCCAACGCTGCAGTGGTTTGTTCCATCGGTAAACGCACCCCTCTAATTTCTATTAGTCACTTGACAACTACGATTATAAGAGTTTCTAATATGATGTGTGTAACACTTCAGTAATATATATTCTTAAGTTTATTTTGAACTTATTTGTAATATTAGAAAACTAAAAGGTTCATATATAAAAGTTTAAACTTTAATGAAAAAATAAAAAGATGCCAACGTGGCATCAAGGCCACGCGACTCACTCTGCTTGTTCTCAATTTTTGCGTAGCTTAAGGCCTATATATGATCACCTAAACTCATTTGGAGCCTCATTTTAACTTCGAATCATCCTGAAAATAAAAACAGAGAGATCAACAAAATGAAAGAGAAAAACAGAAGAAAATAAGAGAAATATTGTGGTATATTTTCCTATCGGATATTATTTGATTTCAAATCTGATTGGAATTCTAACTACGTTATATTGATTCTGAATAAGTGTTGCATCTCGAATTGAATTTCTGAATTGATCTCTTATCAAGTAATCAGATTTCTCTATAATCTAAGTTTTTGGTTTGTATGGTCGATTGGTTACTGAATTGGGTAATTAGATTATGATAGTATATTTAATTGGAATATGGGTCTATATACTGAAATTGGTTTTAATGGACTAGAATACTGGAAATTATCTGTTTCAGGGATTCTAACTGGAATGAAACTATTGTTATTGAAAACCTATACCCAATTGATATTATCGGTTAAATATGCATACTTAATTTGATTTTTAATTATGTGGATTAATCCAATCATATTGAAATGGTTGTTTACTGTTATTAAATCAATTATAGAGAAGCTGCGTCATTAAATAACTGGTTACTCGACTTTGTAGTTTACTACGTATTATTTTTGTTTATATCTGTTGTGACGTAGGATGATAGGACGACGGATGGATGCGAGAATATTGTTCTGTCTCGTCGCGTGCCAGGCCCAGCCACCGGGGCGTGACATTAATGTGGCAGTTCTTAATTCAGTTTCAAAAACATGAGAGAGTTTCTTATTTAGAAACTATGTAGGAAAGTTTCTTATTAAGAAATTGTTTATAAAGTTCACACTGGTCAAATACTTAGCTTAAATTATTTTTCTTTTGAAAATTATTAGTAACGTGATTTAATAGAAATTCTAAAATTAATTTCAAAAGATATAAAAATTAAAAACTTCAGATACTTTAGTTTTCAAAAAGTGATTAACAATTATTTAGAGTTTTATTTGAGTTGTTAAGTTATTTAGAAATTTATTTGAGTTGCTAAGACGTAGATATCCTAATGAATTGATTGATGGAGACGCCATAATGCTTTAACGTGTTGTCGCGCTTGTGTCATTTTCTTTAAATAATTAGTACTGATAGATTTTGATTGGACATTAACAAATATTTTAGGATCCTCGTACTTGACAAATCTTAATAGTAAAAAAGAGTGTAACAGGATGTAATTGATAGACATCATATCAAATTTAATTAATATGATGTCGAGTCTAAACTGTGAGATTTATGTTATGTTAAGATTCATGCAAAAACAAAAATTATATATTGAATAAATTTAATCCGACGCTTATCAGACCCCTTCTCTCTTGATATTTTAGCAAAAGTCACTTGTGACTTTTTTTTCTTTTCATATTATTCTATCTGGTGAATAGACTGCATGATATATTACTTTATAAATATTGTACTTGGATCCTTAAATTTTTTACACAACACAACAATATTATGGTGATCATTTTTTTTAAAAGGAACGAGTGCACCTAGCGAACTTTTATTATTGGTATTATTGTTGATTTTTTTAAATAAAAAAATCAGTAGGTGATAGTTAAGAGAGGTTTATTTATATATATATATATGTTACGTCCAAAGGGTATGGTAAACAACCTTAAGTACAACTAGATGTACATTTTTATTCCTAAATATACTTTTGGTTCAGATTGCAAGTATACAATCCTACTGTGTAGTATATTGTCGGATAATCGATCCACAGAGAGTATGTTTAATTACTATGCTTAAACTTTAGTAATAAATTTCAGAAAATAAAATAAAGTAAAGTGCAATAAAAGTAAATTGGGGATTGTATTCTAACGATTCCTAAGGTTGGGTTCAATACCCAAAAGAAAGAAATTTGAAACAATAATTGTAAATAAAAGTAAAAGAAATGAATTGATTTGCTTTCAAGATTTTGAAATCTAGGGGTCTTTGGTCTACAATCCCTTGCTAACTCTATTAATTCGGTATTTGTTTGAATTCATTTATGATTTGACAAGGTTTCTAACCTAATATGTTATTAAGGGTTACTTTCGTAAATTAATAACATGCCTAGGTAATTCATACTTCTCGATTAGGTCCCTCACCCTAGCTACCTAGACCCATTGAGCTCTTGTTAGTCTCTCAACTCCTCAAATATTGGTACTTCACAATTAAGTCAATCATACCAATACCCGATTCGAATTGAGATGTCATAATTAGGGTTTGACTTCACGGTTAGGTTCTTCACCAAGTCCCTAACTTTAATTTCTATAGTTTCGGCTTAGATTAAATTGGTTACAATCTTAATCTAAACCTAGGGTATTTGCATTCATAATTTGGTTCTATCATATTAATCACAGTCAATTTTGGTTCTTTCGAATCCAAAACGGGATACTACAATTTAAGTATTAACTATGTAATTAACACAAATTATTAAATCACAGAAATTAACAATCAAATCCCATAAAACAATCATAATAAAAACAAATAACCGAATAAGATAGAATTAAACAAGTTCATGCATTGACCTAAACCCCTAGAGAGAGAACTACTCTCTCTTAGAGAGATTCATTACAAAAATTTGGCAAATTAAGAAGAAATGAAATAAAAGAAGTAATTACACCCTTTAACAAATCAAAAACCTCTATCTTGCTTAATCTTGCTCAGGAAACCCTTCTTCTCCTTGCTTGAACGCTTTCCTTACTTCAGAATTTATCGCTAAGTATTGTGTTTGTGGAGAGAGAGGGAATGAGATAATGATGGATTCCTTATGGATGTAATAAACCTCCTCTTTTACTGCCAAGGATTATGCCCAATTAAGAGCCTAGGACGTCGAGTTAGTGAGTGCTATATTTGGATTGTCTCCCAGGATGCCTTGTCCACATTTGGCTATCAAAACGCGTCCTTGGTGCGCCAAAAATAGAAAAACTGTCAAAAACGTGCAATTTTGGCTTTTTGCGGGTCCAGTGCGGGTGCTCCGGGCCGCACTACGTATGGTCTCATCCGCACTGGGAAAAATTTTAATTTTTAGTTTCTCATGTTGTAGATATTCTCGCTAGCTTTCCAAAAAGTGGTCACAAACTTAATCGGAGTTACGAGTCAAAAGTTATGGCCGTTTTAAGTTCAGACTCCATTTTTGGCTGACAGCTACAGTGCGTCCGCACTAGGCTCGGACTTTTCCTGTGCGACCAGAGTGAGGCTGTATCGATATCCGTTCGTCCGCATCGGTATCCGTCCATCCGCACGGATTTTGATGTATAGCTTATTATACCTTTTTAAAATTGGCGTGGGTCCAGAAATCCATCTAAGTACTTATTGCGGTCATATCGCAAACCATGTGTCAGCACTGAGCATTTTTCTTCGATTTTCTTCATTTTTCTTCATTTCCTACAAGTTAAAACCAAGCAAACACAGTAACTTGATTCTAGGTATATTCTATTCACTTTATATTCAAAATACAAGATATTGGTGTTATTTTGTGATAAAAAATAGATCAAATGTGTATATAGTTTAGGTCTATCAAGAGAGTAAGGCTAGCATGCTTTGCAAATTAAAATGAGTATTTTAATTTCCGCTCATATCTCTAGTTTCATAGTTTAAAATGTCGACCGAACCGTTCAAGTTGATATCCATATTAAATTGTACTTAGAGACCAAATTTTATACTTTTTGAAAAGAATTTACTATTTTTTTAGAATTTTTCAGAATCACTGTTTCTGATAGTCCAGAATTTTCTAAAAAACATTGATTTTAAACAATTCTAAAAAAAATAGTAAAAAATTTCCAAAAAATATAAAATTTGGTCTCTAAGCACAATTTAATATGGATATCAACTTCAATAGTACAGATCGATGGTTTGAACACAATTTAATATGGATATCAACTTCAATATTTCAGATCGATGGTTTGAACTTTGAAACTAGAGATATGAGCGCAAATTAAAACACCCACTTTAATTTGCAAAGCATGCTAGCCTTACTAGATATATATGAGATGAGCTACGGTGAGCCATAGAGTAAAACGCGTTTGTACTCCACGCTGTATTTTCATTTTTAAAGTTCAAACGACGGATTGGAACCATTAGATGTGATCTCCATATTGAAATGTGCTTGGAGACCAAATTTTATATTTTTTTTTAATTTTTGTACTATTTATTAAACAATTTTGAAAATTGCTGTTTTGCTGTGAATAATAAAAACAGTAAAAATTTATGGACTATCGGATCAGTGATTTTAAAAATTGCTTAATAAATAGTAAAAAAAATTCCAAAAAATATATAATTTGGTCTCCAAGCAGATTTCAATATGGAGATCATGTTGAGCGGTTCGGATTGGTCGTTTGGATTTTCAAAATAGAAATATAGTGCCATGGAGCACCAACTCATTTTACTCCATGGCTCACCGTAGCACATCTCTCTCTCTCTATATATATAGAGGAGGGATCAAGTTACCACAAAATTACCACAACTATATTTTACATTTTCAAAGTCGAAATCATCGATCCAAACCGTTCAACATGATCTCCACAATAAAATGTACTTGCAGATCAAATTTTACATTTTTGAAATTTTTTTACTATTTATTACGTATTTTACAAAAACTAGTCAATTTCAGACCATGGAATTTTGTACCCATCTTAATAAATAGTAAAAAAATTTCAAAAAAATGTAAAATTTGATCTGGAAGCACATTTTATTGTGAAGATGATGTTGAATGGTTTGAATCGACTATTTGGACTTTGAAAATGTATAAAATGGTTGTGATAACTTTGTTGTAACCCAAAATTGTTGTAACTCGATCCCTCCTCATATATATATAGGGTCCAGCTAAATTGCTGCCTGCAGCATTTCAGCATAGGTGCTGTCGGGGCTATATTTAGCTGTGTGATGTTCAAACAACAAATCCAAACCGTTAGATGTTTAATCTATATTAAAATCTACTTTGAGACCAAATTTTACATTTTTTGGAATTTTTTTTAATATTTATTAAGCTGGTTTGAAAACTGCTGTTTTCAGTAAATTTCTGCTGGCTTGAAAAATAGTGGTTTTCAAACCAGCTTAATAAATAGAAAAAAATTCCAAAAAATGTAAAATTTGGTCTCCAAGTAGATTTTAATATAGATTAAACATCTAATAGTTTGGATTTGTTGTTTGAACATCACACGGCTAAATATAGCCCCGGCAGCACCTCTACTGAAATGCTACCGACAGCAATTTATCTGGACTCTATATATATATATATATATATATATATATAGCAGGATAAAAATGCACCATTGGTTTTGTGCCCCAATCATACCCCACGTCTCTATCTCCATTTACAAAGTTCAAACAGTTGATCCAAACCGCTCAACATGATATTAATATTAAAATGTGCTTAGAGACCAAATTTTATATTTTTTGAAATTTTTTTACTATTGTTTTAGATAGGTACAAAATCACTGTTTTGGATAGTCAAGAGGCAGTGATTTTGTAGCTATCTAAAAAATAGCAAAAAAATTCCAGAAAATATAAAATTTGGTCTCCGATCACATTTTAATATGTATAACATGTTGAGCGGTTCGAATTGACTATTTGAACTTTGTAAACGGAGATAAAGACGTGGGGTATGGTTGGGCCACAAAATTAATGGTGCATTTTAACCCTACTCATATATATATATATATATATGGTAAGGCTAAGGTGTTATGGGTTGCATAGCGACCTACGGTGCTACAGCTCAATATTCGAGTTTTCAAAATCCAAACGGTCGATCCGAACCGTTCATCTTGTTCTTCATATTAATATGTGTTTGGAAACCAAATTTTACATTTTTTGGAAATTGTTTACTATTTTTTTAGATAGGTAGAAAATCAAATATCTGAATGGTGCAGAATTTTTTAGATCAACTTTCTACCTATCTAAAAAAATAGTAAATAATTTCCAAAAAATATAAAATTTGGTCTCCAAACACATATTAATATGGAGAACAAGATGAACAGTTCGAATCGACCGTTTGGATTTTGAAAACTTGAATATTGAGCCGTAGCATCGTAGGTCGTATATATATATATATGAGCTACGCTAAACTATGGAGTAAAACGCATTTGTGCTCTATGCCGTATTTTTATTTTGAAAGTCCAAATTACCGATCCGAACCACTAGATGTACTCTCCATGTTGAAATGTACTTGGAGACCAAATTTTACATTTTTTTTGAATTTTTTTACTATTTATGAAGCAATTTTGAAAATTGTTGTTTTGCTGTGAACAGTAAAAATTTCTCGACCATCGGATCAGTGATTTTCAAAATTGCTTCATAAATAGTAAAAAAATTAAAAAAAATGTAAAATTTGGTCTCTAAGCACATTTCAATATGGAGATCATGTTGAGCGGTTTGGATCGGTCATTTGGATTTTCAAAATAAAAATATAGTGCCATGGAGCACCAATGTGTTTTACTCCATGGAGTAGCGTAGCTCATCTCTCTCTCTCTCTATATATATATAGTGTGTGGCTAAATTGCTACCGACAGTATTTCAGCCAAGTGCTGCCCGGGCTATACTTTATTATGTGATATTCAAACAACAAATTCTAACTGATAGATGTTCAATCTATATTAAAATCTACTTGAAGACCAAATTTTACATTTTTTGGAACTTTTTTATTATTTATTAAGCTGGTTTGAAAACCATTATTTTCAGTAAATTTCTACAGCATTGAAAATAGCGGTTTTCAAAGTGGCTTAGTAAATAGTATAAAAATTCATAAAAATATAAAATTTGGTCTCCAGGCATATTTTAATACAGAGATTAACTTGAATGATTCGGATCGACGTTTTGAACTTTGAAAATTAAAAAATGAATGGGTAGCACCAAAGCTCAGGAACTACCACTTTGATCTTAGCCAACCACTCTCTCTCTCTCTCTCTCTATATATATATATATATATATATATGAGTAGAACTAGGGTGTTCTTAAGCTCACCAAAGTGTTTGGTGAGCTTGACTCAAAAACCCGTCAAATCGGTTTCAAATGACGAATCCGAACCGTTGGAACCCGTCTATTTTACGTGTGATGCGTCTACATATTAAATTTTTAAACTTTCGAATTAGTTTAGTATAAAGTCAATTGGTCAAAATTAGAAGGTTAATAAATTAATTTTAGTGCATTCATTTTT